>NC_136940.1:834003-849003 GCF_949987615.1 Pollachius pollachius
AAACAGAATCCCCCACCCTGGAGGTGGTCCATGCTCCTCTACTGCGCGCGTGCAGGAATGTCCACACAACAGTCTGATCAACACCCCCACTGAGAGGAGGAGGAGGAGGAGGAGGAGGACGAGGAGGAGAGAGGGATGGGAGGAGGAGGAGGAGAGAGGGAGGGGAGGAGGAGGAGGAGAGAGGGGAGGAGGAGGAGGAGAGAGAGGGGAGGAGGAGGAGGAGAGGAGAGAGGGAGGGGGAGGAGAGAGGGAGGGGAGGAGGAGGAGGAGAGAGGGGAGGAGGAGGAGGAGAGAGGGAGGGGAGGAGAGAGGGAGGGGAGGAGGAGGAGGAGAGAGGGAGGGGAGGAGGAGGAGGAGAGAGGGGAGGAGGAGGAGGAGAGGAGAGAGGGGAGGAGGAGAAGGAGAGAGGGGAGGAGGAGGAGAGGAGAGAGGGAGGGGAGTAGAGAGTGAGGGGAGGAGGAGTAGGAGAGAGGGGAGGAGGAGGAGGAGAGGGAGAACAGGGAGGAGGAGGGTGAAGAGGACTGTTGTTGTTCTAATGAACAACATCCACACAGATGGCCGAGGACGAGATGGAGGAGAGAAGGAGAGGAGGGAGGAAGGAAGGGAGGAGAGACAGGAAGTGAGGTGCTGGGCGGAGGAGGCAGCAGGGGGACGGTGCTCAGGGCCCTCAGGGCCCTCAGGGGCCTCAGGGCCTCTAGAGCCAGGCCTCACCCGAGTGGATGTGGAGCTCCTACTTTAGTGGGTTTCTGTTTTATTTTGGATGCATGATTATGTTTGTAGGATTCATATCAAGATGTGTTGCTTCTTTCTGACCTGGTGTGTTCGTGTGTGTTCGTGTGTGTGTGTGTGTGCGTGTATGTGTGTGTTTGTGTGTGTGTGTGGGTGTGTGCGTGCGTGTGCGTGTGTGTGTGTGTGCGTATGTGTGTGCGTGTGTGTGTGCGTGTGTGTGTGTTTGTGTGTGTGTGTGTGTGTGTATGTGTGTGTGTGTGTGTATGTGTGTGCGTGCGTGCGTGCGTGCGTGCGTGCGTGCGTGCGTGCGTGTGTGTGTGTGCAGGAGAAGCCCTATAAGTGCAGTGAGTGTAACAAGGCGTTCAGCCAGAAGCGCGGTCTGGATGAACACATGAGGACTCACACCGGGGAGAAGCCCTTCCAGTGTGACGTGAGTAATAACACTTACACTACTACTAGTAATACGAATACTACTACTAATACTACTACTTCTTCTAATCTAATACTCTCTTACCTAATCCAATGGAATACTATCTAACCTAATCTAATGCTATTTCATCGAACCTAGTCTAATAATATCTAATCTAATCTTATCGAATTCTATTTAACCTAATCTAATCTATTCTAATGTAATCAAATGTAATGTAGTCTTATCTAATACTGGTGGGGATGGATGAGAGTCAGATGATGACGCGGTTCTGCAGAGGGGTGAAGTTCCCTGGAGGTGTGATGGTCTGGCTGTGATGTGCAGAGAGCAGGGTGCTGGAGGGAAGAACGTTAAAGAACCCACACGCAGCTGTTCCTCCGGTGTGCGTCGCCACCCTGAAAACATCCTGAAGTCGCGCTGGTTCTCCAACGACCGGAGGAACGCCGCTGGTTCTCCGACGACCTGAGGAACGCCGTTACTACTGAGGAACAACCGGAGAACCAGCGGCGTTCCTCCGGTCGTCGGAGAACCAGCGTGTCTTCAGGAGGTCTCAGCGGAACGAGGGGACGGGGTTCTCGTCGAGGCCCTGGAGCCGGGGTTGGTTTGAGCGGAGGTTTAGCCTCAGAACACAGAACCCAAACCCAGGGCCGACAGCACCCGCTTGAGGGCCCCGCGGACAACAGGCGACTGAGGCTCAGCCCTCAGAGCCCTTAACGCTGAGACACTGAGGAGGTAATCCTCTGAAATGAATAGGAGGGCTTACTCTGGACTCACAGAGGGCTGCTCTCAGCCTTCACGCCGGAGTAAGCCCCCCAAGTCAGGGTCTGTGGCTGAGCTCCCGGCCAGAGAACGCCCACATCCCCCCAGGGAACGTCCCCTCCGCCCGCTCCCTGTCCCGGTGACATCCCAGAATACTCTCCTCCAGTCGGCCTTCCAGAGTCTTCCCGGTGTCCGCCGCAGACAATAGGATCCCCATGTGGAAGTGATTGCTGCGGATGGATTTCACGCGGGATAAAAGCAGCGTAATTCCTCCAGTGTTTTTCTCAACAAGAGAGTCGAGGCTTCTCGAGATGTGAAACATCGTCCGGTAACATCTGGTTTCAGATCTGGTTCCTGCTCCTAAAGATCTTTTGACGTGTAGTAAATGTCAACATTGTTCCCATACACGGGATCTCCTTTCAAATAGAAGCGCGTTCAGAGTAACGCTGTGTGAGCCGTACAGTGTGTGAGCTGTACAGTGTGTACCGATCCTGTGCTACACTGAGTTATTTCTGACGGCTCGCCTATCCCCCCCGCCGACCAACGATAATCCAGAGGAGAAAGAGCAGATCTGATGTTCAGGAGGAACCCACTGATCTGGGCTCAGCTTTGCTTTGGGTTTTTGATTCTGTTCCAAGGAAAGATGGGAGAGGGAACGCTTGTATGTTTGTTACCAACGAGTCTCGAACGGAACACGACAGAACAGATCAGAAGTGAACCGGTCAGAGGTTCCCCAGACGAGGAGAACATTGGAGTGGCTCTGAACCGCTCCGCCATGACATCATGAAGATCACTGTTACACAACCGGGTCCCAGTGGAGAGGGACAGGAGAGGGTTGAGGATGGGTGAGGAAGGGTGAGGAAGGGTGAGGAAGGGTGAGGAAGGGTGAGGAAGCAGGACCACAGGTCAACGGTACCCGGGGGGGGGGTCAGTACAAGGCCTTCACAGGGACGTCTCCCCGCCTGGGATCACAGAGCCCAGCACATCCTGTAGCGCACTGGCAGGGGAATCGAGGTGGACTGTGGATCCAGCGTAGATCCAGTGGGTCTTGGATCTAGTGGGTCGTGGATCCAGTGGGCCTTAGATCCACCGTAGATCCAGTGGGTCGTGGATCCAGTGGGCCTTAGATCCACCATAGATCCAGTGGGTCGTGGATCCAGTGGGCCTTAGATCCACCGTAGATCCAGTGGGTCGTGGATCAAGTGGGCCTTAGATCCACCATAGATCCAGTGGGTCGTGGATCAAGTGGGCCTTAGATCCACCATAGATCCAGTGGGTCTTGGATCAAGTGGGCCTTAGATCCACTGTAGATCCAGTGGGTCGTGGATCCAGTGGGTCGTGGATCCAGTGGGCCTTGGATCGGCGGTGTTCCACACAGATCTGGACTCTGTGATGTAACACGCTGGTCTATGCCTTAAATTATGATGATGCACGTGTTCTGCTAGACGACATGAATCACAGAATACGATTCGTGAGGTTTTCTGAGGGTTGCATAACACAGATAATCTCTGCTCTGTTCTGCTCATGCAGAGAGCTTTAAACACTGTCAAACGCAGTAAAGTTTCCTGGGGAAATTAGTATAAACCCTATCCGGTGTGTCGTCGGTCTGGCCGGATTGTGCAGACGTTTAATTCTGTGGAGGAACATGAGCCAGAGACGGATTACAGTGATGGACAGAAGACCTCGAGTCACTTCTAGACTCCAGCGGAGAGTCTGTGATGGATGATACGTTCAGCGCAAGTCGCTGGGGGAAAGGAACATTTCTCTTGCCGAATGCCACTTTGAGGTGATTTACAGACGTCCCCTGGGTTCTGCGTCTGGATGAGACGGCAGAGATTGATGTGACGAGATGTAGCGTAGGGAAGCCATTGGTCAGCAGCTCCAAGGATAAACGGGCTAGGGTCTACTACTCCTGAGTGTCTGAGTCCTTCTCCCCGTCCCCCAAGTTCTGTTGTAACCTCCTCTTGTGTTTCCTAGGTGTGCGACCTCTCTTTCAGCCTGAAAAAGATGCTGAGTAGACACAAGCTCACACACAACCCCAATCGACCGATGGCCGAGTGCCTTCTGTGCCACAAGAAGTTCACCCGCAACGACTACCTCAAGGTCCACATGGAGAACGTCCACGGCGAGACGGACGGCTGCTAGAACTCACGTTAGCCGAGCACAGGGATCCACCCTGAGGTTCTGGGAACATGAGAGATGATCCGTGTTCCTCATCACTCATGTTCCCAGAACATGATTAACGCGACGGTACCACTAAGGTGCACCAACAACAAGCAATGAAAGAGCAGTATTTCCCTCTAAAGGTACACACACGTTTGTACACGTTTTACGAGAATGACTCCAGTTGTGTAGATCTCCTTTAAGCTGTACAGACGTTATGTGGGACGGACACAGACTCAACCTGAAAGAGTTCCTGAATGAATTATGTCTCCCTCCCGGCCTCCACACTGTGGCTCAGAGACCCCCTGTTGAGATAAATGACTGTTCTCCTGGCGTGGAGGGACCTTCAAGATGTTGAGCGGACATCATTTACACAGCACTCACTACCCCCTTCCTGCTTGCAATGGAAGCCTTCCTGGAAGCAGACTGTTGTTTCAGTGGCTGCAGGAGATGTTTATGTGTTTGCTCTCCACGCCGCTGACTTAAAACAGGGGCGGCGCTGACGGATTTCGGACGCTGGAGCCGGGAGCCAGGCTAATTGTGATTGGTGGGAAAGTGGTGGGCGGAAGAGCTTAAGTCTCTAACCCCGTGAGTTTGTTGACATCGAGGTGAGCGTTTATCCCTGTGATCAGGTGACTCTCGCTCGCTTCCTTATGCTTTGTGACTGAGTGTCTGTTTGTCGGATGGTTTATTTTTGCTCCACAAGTTCCCAGACGTCGTTCGAGTCTGGATTCATGAATGGACCAAAGCCTCCATTGATGGAGGCGGGGGGGTCAGACTTCAGGTGTGACCCTGATCAGTGGCTCAGCTCTCCGCTGAGTGTGTATATACCGAAGTACTGTTCCTTTAATATATATCTTGTATATAAAGATGTTTCATGCAGAGTGTGTGATACAGGATTTATATGTTTACAATTTTTGTTCTCTGTTTTGCCTTTAAATGTTTGTAAAAGGATTTTATAAGTGTTGTTTTGTTCAGATTCATGTTCATTTCCATACCGCTGTGGTTGCTGTCGTGTTTCATGGACTGTGAATTTGAAACACTCAAGATGCTTTTTACACAGAGAAACGTTTCCACTGTAATAAAGTGTTCTGTCCAAGGCCGTTTCGGAGTGTGATTGACAGTCGATTGAAAGGTGGTCGCGGCCGTGGACTATTAAGTCATTTACCAGAGACAGGTCAATAAGTGGCTGATAGGGGTTAGACAGTACAGAGACCGGTTTTTAAGGAGCAGGTAGGGGTTAGACAGTACAGAGACAGGTCATTAAGGAGCAGGTAGGGGTTAGACAGTACAGAGACCGGTTTTTAAGGAGCAGGTAGGGGTTAGACAGTACAGAGACAGGTCATTAAGGAGCAGGTAGGGGTTAGACAGTACAGAGACAGGTCATTAAGGAGCAGGTAGGGGTTAGACAGTACAGAGACAGGTCATTAAGGAGCAGGTAGGGGTTAGACAGTACAGAGACAGGTCATTAAGGAGCAGGTAGGGGTTAGACAGTACAGAGACAGGTCATTAAGGAGCAGGTAGGGGTTAGACAGTACAGAGACAGGTCATTAAGGAGCAGGTAGGGGTTAGACAGTACAGAGACAGGTCATTAAGGAGCAGGTAGGGGTTAGACAGTACAGAGACAGGTCAGCTTCTCTAGCTAGCTGGGCGTAGCGTCTCTAGCGAGCTGGGCTTAGCATCTCTAGCTAGCTGGGTGTAGGGCTACACCAGGCCTCACTGGATCCTTTCCTAATTACATGTTTTCACTGGAGGCCCCAGTAAAGCCTCAGTATTTCCTGCGTTTCCTCCCCCATCTGGGAGTGCGGTCACGGGCACACCGGAGGCCCAGGGCCAGCGTCCACGGGGCCCATTCCCCACGCCCACCGCACGCCTTCGCGTCACCACCATGACCGGTTCACCAGCGAGCGGCGCTCGGGCCGGACCTTGATGTCGGTGCCCGTGTTGCCAAGAGGGCGGGCGGGGAGGAGGACCCTCCGGATGGGCAGGGTGGAGGAATGTGTTGGGGCGCGTCGGGCTCTACTCCGCTCCTCCGTGGCCGGGAGCTTCCCCACCGGGGGAACACGGCCGTCAGCGGAGACTCTAATTATACTGTAGGTGGTCGCCGTGGGTTACCCCCGCCTCTCCTCCAGGAATGTGAAGCTCCGCCCCAAGGCGCCGTGCGACCTCCTCCTGCTCCGCCTCTGGGGGGGGGGGAGGTCACATGATCTCTCAGGTTCACCACATGTGTTCTGGAGGAAACATCTGGCAGCACATCGCCCCCCTGCTGTCTGTCTGTCTGTCTCTCTGTCCGTCTGGTTAGTACAGTTCAGGAAGTAAGCTGTGTCTGTCTGTCTGTCTGTCTGCCTGCCTGTCTGTCTGTCTGTCTGTCTGTCTGTCTGTCTGTCTGTCTGTCTAGTTAGTACAGTTCAGACAGTAAGCTGTGTCTGTCTGTCTGTCTGTCTGGTTAGTACAGTTCAGACAGCGAGCTCTGTCTGTCTGTTATGTTGTTAAATGTGATCAGAAGTGATGAGAGAGAGTCAACGTGAGTCTCCTCCCTCCTCTCTCCTCTTCGTCTTCCCCCCTCTCCCCCTCCCTCCTCCCCCACCCCCCACCCTCCCTCTCTCCCCCCCTCCCTCCCCAGGTACCATCCGCTGACAGTGAGATCTTGTGCGCCGCAGCCAAAACATTTGTCCTGAAGTGATGATAGAGTGGCTGTAATTCCTCTACTTGTTTTCTCTGGGACAGACAGTGCTTATCCTCCCCTCCCTCCCTCCTTCCCTCCCCTCCCTCCCCTTTGTCCACACTCTGTCTCCCCCTCCTCCCCCCCGCCAAGTCTCAGCCCCCCCCCCCCACCCCGGGGATTCCACCGTTCAGGGGAGACCCTGTTGTTGGCGGCTCTAAGACAGAAACTTCTCTGTTCTCCAGCCAGTCTGCTAGGCCAGGGGGCGGGGCCTAAACAGACCCGGGGGGCGGGGCCTTGACATACCCAGGGGGCGGGGCCTGGGCAGACCCGGGGGGGGCGGGGCCTGGGATTCCATTTGGAACTTTGGAAGTTCTGTTTGGAAGCTTTTCCGAGCACTGTTGGGAATTGTTTCTAAGTTCAGTCTGGAACACTTTAGATGTAGATCGAATTTCCTCCAAGTCCTGCAGAGAGCGGCTGATTCTCTTTAGAGGACGGAGAGAGCGAGGTGAAGCTCTGGGGGTGGAGAACACTTTGAGGTTCAGTCTTAACCATGAACTCGTCTGATATGGAACCACTAGTAAGTTCTTGCTCAAAGGTTTGTATCTGTGAATATATTGTTCAGGTTTGTGATCGCAAACACAAAGAGTGTTTGCGAACTAGTTCTACTGAATGCACAAAACCACACACACACACGCACACACACACACACACACACACACACATACACACAGAAACATGCACACACACACACATACACACAGAAACACACACACCCACACACACACACACACACACACACACATACACATAGAAACATGCACACACACACACACATACACACAGAAACACACACCCACACACACACACACACACACACACAGAGAAACATGCACACACACACAGTAACATACACACAGAAACACACACCCACACACACACACACACAAACACACACACACAGAAAACACGTGGAGTGAATGCTAATTCCCCATCTATAGAGTGGTGTCACAGAAGAGGAGAATGTGTGTGTGTTTGTGTGTGTATATGTATGTGTGTGTGTATATGTTTGCGTGTATGTATGCATGTGTGTGAGTGCGTGTGTGTAATGAATGCAGATGGGAGACAGGTCGGTTCACGGTTGGTTGGCGGCGACATCATCAGCAGAACAACAGATTCATTTGTTTGATCACTTCCTGTTCAGCATCCTGTGCGTCGCACTCTGGGCAGCTGCTCACACACACACACACACACACACACACACACACACACACACACACACAGACACAAACATAAACACACACTCAGTTTTCCCCATCTTCCTATCTGCTGTAAACACACATGCACGGATGAATAAAGGTACATACACTCCCCCTCTCCCCTTCCCTGTCCCTCCCCCTCTCCCTACCTCCATCCCTGTCTCTCCCCCTCTCCCTACCTCCTTCCCTGTCTCTCCCCCTCTCCCTCCATCCCCCTCTCCCCTTCCCTGTCTCTCCCCCTCTCCCTACCTCCTTCCAGTGTGTTATTGGACGGAGGTCGTTGAACCCGGTAGCAGAACATCTGCACCTGAGCGCCGTCATCTCTGTCACTCTGTCTCCCCGCCAGACAGACAGGGTGTTGTTTGTACTCTACTAAGCAGACAGACAGACAGACACACAGACAGGGTGTTGTTTGCACGGTACTAACCACAGAGACAGACTGCACTGGACTAAACCAGACCGTACTGGACTATACCAGACCGTACCGGACTATACCAGACCGTACCGGACTATACCAGACCGTACTGGACTATACCAGACCGTACTGGACTAAACCAGACCGTACCGGACTATACCAGACCGTACTAGACTAAACCAGACCGTACCGGACTATACCAGACCGTACCGGACTATACCAGACCGTACCGGACTAAACCAGACCGTACCGGACCATACCAGACCGTACCGGACTATACCAGACCGTACCGGATTATACCAGACCGTACTGGACTATACCAGACCGTACTGGACTATACCAGACCGTACCGGACTATACCAGACCGTACTGGACTATACCAGACCGTACTGGACTATACCAGACCGTACCGGACTATACCAGACCGTACCGGACTATACCAGACCGTACTGGACTATACCAGACCGTACTGGACTATACCAGACCGTACTGGACTATACTGGGACGTGTGCCTCCCCTCGGCGGCGGTCCCGGCTCGCTGCAGTCCTCAATCAGAGGACGAGTCCTCTCCCAGTGTCCCCAGTCCTCCACTAGGACCACCAGTCCTCTCCCAGTGTCCCCCCTCCTCCACTAGGACCACCGGTGCTCTCCCAGTGTTCCCCCTCCTCCACTGGGACCACCAGTCCTCTCCCAGTGTCCCCTGGTCCTCCACTGGGACCACCAGTCCTCTCCCAGTGTCCCCAGTCCTCCACTGGGACCACCAGTCCTCTCCCAGTGTCCCCAGTCCTCCACTAGGACCACCAGTCCTCTCCCAGTGTCCCCAGTCCTCCACTAGGACCACCAGTCCTCTCCCAGTGTCCCCTGGTCCTCCACTGGGACCACCAGTCCTCTCCCAGTGTCCCCAGTCCTCCACTAGGACCACCAGTCCTCTCCCAGTGTCCCCAGTCCTCCCCTGGGACCACCAGTCCTCTCCCAGTGTCCCCTGGTCCTCCACTGGGACCACCAGTCCTCTCCCAGTGTCCCCAGTCCTCCACTGGGACCACCAGTCCTCTCCCAGTGTCCCCGGTCCTCTCCCAGTGTCCCCAGTTCTCCACTGGGACCACCAGTCCTCTCCCAGTGTCCCCCGGTGCGGCTGCAGGTGCAGGCTGAGGGTGGAGAGCCGGTCCCCCACAAAGTGGTCTCCCTGGGCCCTGAAGTGGCCCTGGACCCCTGGGAGGGGTCCTCAGTGGACCGCATTACATCCACCATTTAGACTGGATGGGCACAGATGTGGTGTTTAATCTCCCCACGCTGATTGGAGGTCACAGGGCACAGGTCGCGGCGGGGTGGATGTGCGTTTGATAAAGTTTTGGTCTGTTTGCGATAAGTGTTGCCTTTCAAAGACGTCTGGGACGGAGAAGCTGTGGGACTATAAGTAGGACAATTTAAACCGACCATGTAAGAGAAACATTGTTATTGTACACAATCATCATGTCTGTCGACCCAGATACACAGAGAACAGTGTTTACTACCAACTCTCCCTCTCTCTCTCTCTCTCTCCCTCTCTCCCTCTCCCTCTCCCTCTCTCTCTCTCTCCCTCTCTCCCTCTCCCTCTCCCTCTCTCTCTCTCTCCCTCTCTCCCTCTCCCTCTCCCTCTCCCTCTCTCTCTCTCTCCCTCTCTCTCTCTCCCTCTCTCTCTCTCTCTCCCTCTCTCTCTCTCCCTCTCTCTCTCTCTCTCTCTCTGGGTTCTCTGGTTCTCTCTCTTCTCGCCGACTGCTTCCTCGTGGCCCCAGAAACATCTGGAAGTCATGAGTGTCTTTAATTGTCGTTTGTTCGTATGTTGGAAGCGTTTTGAAAACATGGTGTAACTCTAGAACCGCCAGGTTAAGAAGCGTGTTACATTTCTCAGCCTGGCCGGCCGGAGGAGGGAAGGGGGGGCGGGCGGGGGGGCTGACGGTGTTGGGTGGAGTGCCGGTCGTCTCCGCTAAGCCTTCCCCTCCCTCTCCCTCCTCCGGCGGTGAGCGGAGGACTGGAGGCTGTGATGTAGGGGCGGCCTGTGTCTCAGGAGGTGAAGCGAGTCGGCTGGTAACCTAAAGGTTGCTGGTTCCATCCCCGGCTCCTCCTAGCTGAGGGTCGAGGGGTCCCTGAGCGAGACGCCCCCCCCTGACTGCTCCTGATGAGCTGGCTGTCGCTCTGGGGGGCTGACTCCGCCGTCGGTGTGTGAATGTGTGAATGAATGTGTGAATGAATGAATGAGTGAAAAGTGAGGCAGTATTGTAAAGCGCTCTGAGCGGCCGCTGGTTAGAACGGCTCGGTGTAATGCAGTCGGTGAACCGTGTGTGTTTGGAGCACAGCTCGGTGTAATGCAGTCGGTGAACCGTGTGTGTTTGGAGCACAGCTCGGTGTAATGCAGTCTGTGAACCGTGTGTGTTTGGAGGACAGCTCGCGTGGCCGGGGACGACAGCTCGGTGTGTTTGGGGTCTGAAGGCTCTCGTTCGTCTCTTTGTTCTCCAATCACAAACGTGTTTTGAATGTTACAGCGTTTGAGCATAAAAGCATGAAGTACTGAAACCGGATCTGACCGCTGAACAGCGGGCAGCCTAAGTTAACCCAGATCACCACATCATCGGTGTGTGTGTGTGTGTGTGTGTGTGTGTGTGTGTGTGTGTGTGTGTCTGGTGCCAGGAGCCTCTCCTGGTCCAGGCTGATGGTCTTTGATCAGTGGGCAACAGCTAAGACCGGCCCTCCCAACACACACACAGATCTCCTAACCCACCACACAACCCCAACACAACCACACAACCGATCACACAACCCCAACACAACCACACAACACAACCCCTGACATAACCCCAACACAACAACACAACCCATCACACAACCCCAACACAACCACACAACCCACCACACAACCCCAACACAACCACACAACCCACCACACAACCCCAACACAACCACACAACCCATCACACAACCCCAACACAACCACACAACCCATCACACAACCCCAACACAACCACACAACACAACCCCTGACATAACCCCAACACAACAACACAACACAACCCCTGACATAACCCCAACACAACAACACAACCCATCACATAACCCCAACACAACCACGCAACCCATCACGTAACCCCAACAATGGGTTGGGTTGAAGCTACTAAACGACCTTTGACCTGTATGTTAGCCTTCCTCTCATGTCTTTCCACAAGTTTCCCAAGCAGGTGTTTGTCTGAGGGGGGGGGGGAGAGCTTCCAGATGTCAGGGGGATGAGTGACAGCTCCTGACAGAGGCAATAAACATCACTGCATCAACTCACTACCATCTCAGTAACAACTCACTCAAACCTCAGAAACAACTCACTACCATCTCAGTAACAACTCACTCAAACCTCAGAAACAACTCACTACCATCTCAGTAACAACTCACTCAAACCTCAGTAACAACTCACTACCATATCAGTAACAACTCACTACCATCTCAGTAACAACTCACTCAAACCTCAGTAACAACTCACTACCATATCAGTAACAACTCACTACCATCTCAGTAACAACTCACTCAAACCTCAGTAACAACTCACTACCATCTAAGTAACAACTCACTACCATCTCAGTAACAACTCACTCAAACCTCAGTAACAACTCACTACCATCTAAGTAACAACTCACTCAAACCTCAGTAACAATTCACTACCATCTCAGTAACACCAGGCAAACATCTCTCATATCTCAGTAATGTCTCACCACCATCTCACCATCTCACCACCATCTCACTATCATCTCACTATCATTAACACTCACTGTGGTTGGTGTTAATGACTGTTAATGTGAATGTGAATCTGCATGCATGTGTGTGTGCGTGTGTGTGTGTGTGTGTGTTTGTGTGTGTGTAAGTATGCGTAGGAGTGTGACTGCATCTGTGTGTGGTGTTTTTGTGAGTGTGTGTTTGTGTGTGTGGGGGGGTAAGTGAGAATAGGAGTGTGACTGCATGTGTGTGTGTGTGAGTGTGTGCAGGAGTGTAACTGAATGTGTGTGTATGTTTGTGTGTGTGCAAGTGTGTGAGTGTGTGTGTGTGTCTGTGTGTGTGTGCGTGTGCGTTGATTAGAGTGCATGTAGAAGAAGGTGACACCCACACACACACACACACACACCCACACACACATGCACACACACACACACACACACACACACACACACACACACACACACACACACACACACACACACACACACACACATGGAAAACATAATGTTGGGGGAAACCCAGATGCAGAACTTGACGCTTCTGACCGCCTAGAGAGGAGGAGGAGGAGGAGGAGGAGAAGGAGGAGGAGGAGGAGGAGAAGGGACGAGACATCTTGACCATGTGAGGACTCCAGCTCCACCCAAAAAACACCTGCACCGGACGCTGGGATCACCACCTGTCTCTCTCTGGCTAGAGGATCCCTCTCCCCCTCTCCCCCTCTCCCCCTCTCCCTCTCTCCCCCTTCTCCCCCCTCTCTCTTCCTCTCCCCCCCTCTCTCTCTCTCTCTGCCCTGTCTCTCCCCCTCTCCCTCTCTTTCCCCTATCTCTCCTCCCTCTCTCTCCCTCTCCCCACTCTCTCTCCCTCTCTCCACCCTCTCTTTCCCCTCCCTCTCCCCCCTCTCTCCCCCTCTCCCCCTCTCTCCCCCCTCCCTCTCCCCCTCCCTCTCGCCCCCCTCTCTCCCCCCTCTCTCTCTCCCTCTCTCCCCTCCCTCTCCCTCCTCTCTCTCCCTCTCCCCTGTCCTCTCTCTCCCTCTCCCCCCTCTCTCTCCCCTCTCTCCCCCCTCTCTCTCCCTCTCTCCCCCCTCTCCCCCTCTCTCCCCCCTCTGTCTCCCTCTCCCCCCTCTCTCTCCCTCTCCCCCCTCTCTCTCCCTCTCCCCCTCTCTCTCTCCCTCTCCCCCCTCTCTCCCCCTCTCCTCCCTCTCTCTCTCCCTCTCCCCTCTCTCTCCCCCTCTCTTCCCCCTCTCTCTTCCCCTCTCTTCCTCTCCCCCCTCTCCCCCTCTCTCCCTCTCCCCCCTCCCTCCCCCCCTCTCCTTCTCTCCCCCCTCTCCCCCCTCTCTCCCTCTCTCCCCCCTCCCCTCTCTCCCCCCTCTCCCCCCCTCCCCTCTCTCCCCCCTCTCTCCCCCCTCTCTCTCTCCCTCTCTCCTCCCTCTCTCCCCTCCCTCTCCCTCCTCTCTCTCCCTCTCCCCCGTTCTCTCTCTCCCTCTCCCCCCTCTCTCTCCCTCTCTCCCCCCTCTCTCCCTCTCTCCCCCCTCTGTCTCCCTCTCCCCCCTCTCTCCCCCCTCTCGCTCCCTCTCCCCCCTCTCTCTCCCTCTCTCTCTCCCTCTCCCCCCTCTCTCCCCCCTCTCTCCCCCTCTCCTCCCTCTCTCTCTCCCTCTCCCCTCTCTCTCCCCCTCTCTTCCCCCTCTCTCTTCCCCTCTCTTCCTCTCCCCCCTCTCTCCCTCCCTCTCTCTCTCCCTCTCCCCCCTCTCTCCCCCCTCTCTCCCCCTCTCCTCCCTCTCTCTCTCCCTCTCCCCTCTCTCTCCCCCTCTCTTCCCCCTCTCTCTCCCTCCCTCTCCTCTCCTCTCCCCCCTCTCTCCCCCCTCTCTCTCCCTCTCCCCCCTCTCTCCCCCCTCTCTCTCCCTCTCCCCCCTCTCTCTCCCTCTCCCCCTCTCCCCCCTCCCTCTCCCCCCTCTCTCCCCCCCTCTCCTTCTCTCCTCCCTCTCCCCCCTCTCTCCCCCTCTCCCCCATCCCTCTCCCCTCTCTCCCCCCTCTCCCCTGTGATGGTATTCTTCCTCGGAGCTCAACAGGTATTAAGGAGGATTAGAACCTGCAGCGCGCCGCTGGGCAGGAGTCCAGGACCGGGACCAGGACCAGACCCTCCAGACCCCCAGACCCACACCCAGACCCCCCAGACCCCCAGACCAGACCCAGACCCTCCAGACCCAGACCAGACCCAGACCCAGATGGGGTCCAGATGTCGCTTCAAAGAAACAATTAGGGTCAATTATGGCGACATATAAATGAATTTCATCCAGAGGGATTAACATGTTTAGAGTGTCGGGGTGTGTGTGTGGGGTGTGTGTGTGGGGTGTGTGTGTGTGTCAGTGGGGGGGTGTGTGGGGTGTGTCGGGGGGCCCAGGTGGTTGTAATCTGGGGGGCAGTCCAACGGGACGGGGCCCACTGAGCTGTTTACACAGGCGGCTAGCTCTGGTCCAGCGCACACGCTATCAAGCACACACACACACACACACACACACTCTCTAGCACACACACATGTACCACGCAGACACAAATGTACCACACGCACACTCTAGCAACACATGTGTATAACACACGCATGTAGCAAACACACATGTGAGACACACACTCATAGAGTGTGTGTCTTACATGTGTGTTTGCTACATGCGTGTGTGTGTGTGTGTGTGTGTGCTAAAGTGTGTGTGTGCTAGAGTCTAGCACACACACACTCTAGCACACACACACACACACACACACACACACACACACACTTTAGCACATAGTAGGGTTAGACAGTACAGAGACAGGTCGTTAAGGAGCAGGTAGGGGTTAGACAGTACAGAGACAGGTCATTAAGG
>NC_136940.1:854003-856090 GCF_949987615.1 Pollachius pollachius
ATTACAGGAGACACGGGCGAACGCCGCCCGCCGCATACCACAGCATCGCTCTGTGATAACTGGGATGGGAAATACCCAGTTCAGTCTACTGCTCCTCAGGTGGGAGGGAGGGGGAGGAGGGGGAGGGGGAAGGGAGGAAAGAGGGAGGGAGGGAGGGAGGGAGGGAGGGAGGGAGGGAAGACGAGAGCTTTCCAGGTTCAGTTCTTTGTGGTTCCATCCCACCGGTTCCTAACTGCGACTGTACCCATAGTTAAGGGGCACTACGTATTCTACAGATAAGTAAGTCAGGAGATGTGGGTCCCAGTGGAGAACACAGGGCTGAGGTAGAACTTAAAATAAACAAACTACCTATGACTGCATTTACACAGCGCTCTCTAACCAGTGGCCTCTCACAGCGCTCTACAACACTGCCTCACATTCACCCCTTCATCCCAACATTCCCACCCCGACGGCGGAGTCAGCCCCCCAGGGCGACAGCCAGCAGGTCAGGAGCAGTCAGGGGGGTCGTCTCGCTCAGGGACACCTCCACACTCAGCTAGGAGGAGCCGGGGATCGAACCAGCAACCTTCAGGTTACCAGCCGACCCGCTCTGCCTCCTGAGCCTCATGCTGAGAGGAGAGGTTGTGGAGGTCCCTCTCTGAGAGGGACCTGGAGGCCCAGACGTGTAGTTGTGGTTCTCGTGGTCTCACTCTGTCTCTCTCCTGCTCCTCTGGGACCTTTGGGGTTCTTTCCAGAAGGTAAGTGGTCTGGGTGTTCACTCCGTCAGACGACGTCACCAGAGGGGGAGAACCAGAACACCTTATGAAGAGCAGCGTCCAGCTGCTCAGGCCCGTCCAGAGAGGAACAAGTGTGTTATTGTGCCTCCCACTTTGTGTGTGTGTGTGTGGAGAAGGGGGTAGGTTTAAATTTTTTGAAGGAATAATTTAACACTTCTGGAACATTTCATGTCAAACACATGGGTTAGGAAACATGCAACACCACCACCACCTCCTCCACCCTGCTCTCACTCCTACACCACCCTCCCTCCTCCACCCTTCCTTCCCTACTCCACCACCCTTCCCTCCTCCACCTTGCCCTCCCTGCGAGGTTTTACGTCGATAGCACCATCTACATACGTACGGTGAAGCAGTGTGTGGACCTGTGACTGGATGGGTGGAGGTGTCTGATGTCCGTACTGCAGAGGGGAGGAGCCTGTCTTCCCCCTCCTCCACCCTTCCCTCCTCCTCCTCCTCCACCCTTCCCTCCTCCTCCATCCTTCCCTCCTCCTCCTCCTCCTCCTCCACCCTGCCTCCTTCCCAGCAACCCTCTCCACACCACGCCTCTCAGTGCTGTCACCACACCAACACGCTGTGCACAATGGAGCCCTGATTGTCCGTACTCACACGCTGCAGGGCTCTGGGTCGGCCCTCCGAGAGGCTCTGGTTCCGCTCTAAGCCCCCCTGGCTCCGAGCCCTGAGCTGAGGACCAGAGGGGGGCCATGACATCATGGCACCCAGACGTTTAGCACGCCAGCGCTGAATGGCGACACCGTCGGCGAGCCTTCGTCGGCGCGGTGCGTCAACGGGCGGGAGAGCGGCCCCAACAGAAGGAGCCGGTCAGAGGAACCGGACCCAGCAGGAGGTATCACATGACCGCCACAGATACTGTTCAGGGGCCGCGGAGCCACGGCGCTGCCCTTTGATTCCCCGTCAATAAATCCCCCAGCGTGGGGGCGGGGCGGCTGGGTCACAGCAGCCTGAGTTATGGGGCCTGCGGTCGGACCTTCAGAGGAGGACATATCTCCGTCCTGAGCACAGCCTGGCTAACTCTGAGGCTAGCTGCGGGCTGAATCTCAGAGTCTGACCGCTGTCACAAGTCAATCACAGGCCGGCCGTAGCCCTAAATCACAGTACGTCCCTGGCTCTTTGCCATCCCAATGACCTGGAGAACCTACGAGAACATGAGACGCAATGACGACGTTCTGCAGCCAACGGAACCTCGACTGACCTCCTCCAGATTTCATCTGCAAAGAGAAATCGATGAGCTGAACGATGAGACCGGAGGAGACTTTGTAGATAGCAGGTTAGACTTAAATAGATATAGTACCT
>NC_136940.1:856290-858790 GCF_949987615.1 Pollachius pollachius
GAGAGTCGGGAGAATTCCCGGTGGGCTGTTTACATTTCGGGCTGTCGGGCTGATTACTGCGGGATAACAATATTGCGTTTATAAAAGTTCCTTGCAGCGCTGTCCGGCAGCCTGAGCTGTGCGCCCGCAACCTCTCACTCACTCAACAGACGCATCACTCACAAACTGTCAACATCGCAACCAAGTTGATTTTGTCTAGAGGGAGTAACTGAGCGGCCCGTCCCGAAGTGGTACAGCCCAGGTGGACCTTGAACTGCGATTGGTCAGACAGACGTAACAGCTAATGACAACGTTGAACTCTCGTGCAGGCTCGAACAGAGTGACACACACACACACACACACACACTTTTAAGGAGTTTTTCACCCGCTCCGTATCCTTGCTTGCCCTAAGAAGTTTGTGCGGCGTGCTTGTTGTTTTGTTTCCGGTGTAGCTAGATCCGTCATGCGCGTTAAACGCGTTAAACTGACTGCACTAGTTGTAACTATGTTGTTAGTACCCAAACAGAACCATGGTGGTACTCTGCAGCAGAATGACTGGTGAACAGGCCAGAGGTTCAACAGGTCCAACCATCATGGACTGGGCCGTTCCCATTGAGTTTCCCAAACACTCGCCTGGCCTAGTGGCCAGTAGAGGAACCAGCTCCACCAGAGCCTCTCTGGAGCTGCTCCAGGCCTGAACACTCACACCCTCCCGGGGAGCCAGGTGAGAACATGTGGCCCTGTAAATCCACTGCCCCGTTATTTCCCAGTTATTTAAATCTCGTTTAGGGGGGACCTTGACGTGTAATGCATCTCCCGGTTAATCCCAGAAAGTGTCTCCTGACAGAGGAGGTCTGGAAGCACTCAGAGCGCTGTGGGACTCCCTCCAGCTCCTCCACCTCTCACCTCCATCCTGCTCCCAGAGACAGAGGAGCTGGCTCCTCACTCCTCTCAGCCCCGACAGCAGCTCCTGCTGCTCCAGACAGAGAGCTGATGGAGTGGGGGGGGGCGATGGGGGCACAGAGCTTTGATGTCCGCTGGCCTTCATGAGAAGAAGAGGTTCATACACACTTGACATGCCCCCCTCCCAGGTGGTAGGTCCCATCCTCACCACGACACGAGATGCTCTCTGTCAGGGCCCGCCGCCCTGCTGGATGAACCCAGCGGTGCTCCAGCAGAGCTTCAGCGGCCCTCACGTGTTTCTGTTTCCTCCAGAGGTCCAGGAACAGGAAACCGTCGCTTACGTGTCGGTTTGGCTGGAAGACATCCCCAAACATCTCGCCGCTGGCGGCGGCCTGGCCCCCGGTCCCTGGGGAACGCTCTGGAACCCCCCCTCCTCTCTCCTCCATTAGCAGGACGGCTCCGGGTCGGCCTCAGCGCTCAGCTCAGGAGATGCTGAGGATCCACCACGCAGGGAGACTCCCTCCAGGTGGTGTGAGGACCGCCAGGTGAGGCTGGAGGCCCGGCTGCCCAGAGTTGGCCCCATAGTCGGGCGCACAACTATGGTGCCAACTTTGGGCTAGCTTGTGTAGTGCTGCTTTGAGTTCCAGCAGTAATAATGCAGAGCCGCCTGTGGCCCAGGGAGCCAATATCAACCTGTAATATCCGCTGTGCTCCTGGGAACCAGCAGGGCCAGCGCACATTAAAGCAGCCCCCCTGGAGGCCCCCAGGGGCCCCCCACTCCCAGGACCTTATGAGCAGAGCCGGCCGGAGGGAACTCTCTGGACCTTCAAAATGAGATGACCACACACACAGGAACACACACACACACACACACACACACACACACACACACACACACACACACACACACACACACACACACACACACACACACACACACACACACACACACACACACACACACACACACACACACACACACACACACAGGAACAGACACACAGGCACACACAGACGCATACACAGGAATACAAACACACACACAGGAATACATTCACACACACACACACACACACACACACACACACAAACACACAGGAATACATTCACACAGTAACATTCCCACACACACACACACAAACACACACATACACACACACATACACACAGACACACACACACATGCATTCACACAAACACACTCACAAATGCAAACGCATACACAGGAATACATTTACACACACACAGACACACGTATGCGCACAAACACTCTCCCAAACGCACACAACAAATGAAGCGACCCTGACCCACACATTCTCTCGCTCCCAAACACAACTTCTTCTTCTCCGTTCCTGTTGGAATAGAAATGAATTTACGTCGCTCTTTTTTTAGCTAATATTCCATCTTACTTTATTTATTGGTATTGCTTTTATTTTGGAGGAAATTGGAATCTCAGCAGAAACGTTTTGCAGGCGAAAGCAATTTCCTCTCAAACGCGATATTAAAACAGAGACAGATCTACTTTAATAGTGCGGAATATGAAAGGCTTATTCAGGATTATGTTCTGCTGAGTAACAATATTCCTTAAGGAAAATCTATAGCTTCACCGCAGCCTTTA
>NC_136940.1:861290-866290 GCF_949987615.1 Pollachius pollachius
TTCCTCTAATGGATGGGGCGATGATTCCTCTAATAGATGGGGCGATGATTCCTCTAATAGATGGGGCGATGATTCCTCTAATAGATGGGGCGATGATTCCTCTAATAGATGGGGCGATGATTCCTCTAATAGATGGGGTGATGATTCCTCTAAGGCAGGTCATCCTTTCATGGAGCAGAGCATCACACTCAGTATGGATGGGATGTATAGCTGAGAGATATATGAAGACCTCTGGATATAAAGGTCTCATCAGGTAACAGACCTCAGGATATAAAGGTCTCATCAGGTAGAAGACCTCAGGATATAAAGGTCTCATCAGGTAGAAGACCTCAGGATATAAAGGTCTCATCAGGTAGCAGACCTCAGGATATAAAGGTCTCATCAGGTAGAAGACCTCAGGATATAAAGGTCGCATCAGGTAGCAGACCTCAGGATATAAAGGTCTCATCAGGTAGAAGACCTCAGGATATAAAGGTCTCATCAGGTAGCAGACCTCAGGATATAAAGGTCTCATCAGGTAGCAGACCTCAGGATATAAAGGTCTCATCAGGTAGCAGACCTCAGGATATAAAGGTCTCATCAGGTAGCAGACCTCAGGATATTAAGGTCTCATCAGGTAGCAGACCTCAGGATATAAAGGTCTCATCAGGTAGCAGACCTCAGGATATTAAGGTCTCATCAGGTAGCAGACCTCAGGATCTGGCGAAGATCTGATATGAGAAGAACTCCTCGGAGGCTGGAGTATCCAGAACATGTTCAGACACTGCCGTCGGAGCGACGTTTGACTAGTAGTTTAACTGTTGTTACTAGCGTGTAACTAGGGTGTAACTAATGTGTTACTAGTGTGTTAGCATGGCTACATTTTGCATTCATACGGCCATGAACCAAGCACATGATGTATGCACCGTACACAGCCACACACACACACTCACACAAAGGAACACACACACACACATACAAACTAACACAAATGAACACACACACACGCTCACACAACCACACACACACACGCACTCACACAAATGAACACAAACACACACATGCTCGGACAAATGAACACACACACACACCCATTGACACACACACACACACAAACATATAAAGCTTAAGCACAATAGGAAAAGCTTAAATCAATGTAATGCTTGTTTGGGTTTAAAGAGCCCCTAAACTTTCCTGAGGTGACACATTCCTCACACTGTGTGTGTGTGTGTGTGTGTGTGTGTGTGTGTGTGTGTGTGTGGGGGGGGGGGGCATTGTAAGACATGAAACATGGTGTGTTTTAATGGAGTCAGAGTCTAGTGTGTCTCCCCCAGTGCATTGTGGGAGGTGCTCCGGTTTTTCCTTCATCATGTCCAAACCCTATTCCCTAAAACGTGACTCAAAGAGAAGAGTTAATGTGTCGGACTGTTGAGCTATAGAGAGAGACCGCCTCACACTGTGAATGGGCTGGAAAAGATCTGTCCTTAATAGCTTTCTATAAAGTATAACCAGACATATATATATATATATATATATATATATATATATATATAGAGAGAGAGAGAGAGAGAGAGAGAGAGAGAGAGAGAGAGACTATGAGAGAGACAGAGAGAGAGAGAGAGCTGGTACACATCAATATATACGTATATATAGAAACCAGACAACAGATCTATAGATCTTTTATAGTTTGTGTACAGTATATAAAACCAATCAATGTCAAGTGCAATTTGCATTGCACTTGACATTGACATTTCAATCATTCTGCAAACAAACCTATGTATGAGAGAGAGAGAGAGAGAGAGAGAGAGAGAGAGAGGAGAGAGAGAGAGAGAGAGAGAGAAAAGATAGATTGTTCTCCACATCACACGCTTCTGACACAGAGTCCTACTTATGGACGTCTTCCCACAGGTCTTCAGCTAGCTGCTGCTGTAGCGGTGTGTTCAACGCTTTGGACGTTGTTGTTCTTGTCTGTATCCCCAACAGTAGCCGTGAAAAGTGTGTCATCTTTGGCAGCGTTGCCAAATACTTACCGGCGTCTTTTAGCTTTTTTCTTTTATTTGAGCCACTTTGGTTACTTTGTTTCCGAACCCTTGATTTTATTTTTGCATGTAGACTCGTCTTGCTTCATCTCTGTTTGTGTATTAAAAACAGAAAAAAAAGAAATATGATCTTTATTTTATTTTATTTTTTTTTAGGTCGCGGCCTATGCCTCTATGGTAAGACCGTCACTGGATGTAAGGTCACCAATAAGAGCTAATTATTACGAGATAATTAGTCCGTATGGCAGTAATATAGAATAAAATACATTTATATAAAGTGGCACAGACATACACACACCCACAAACAGAGACACACACACGCAAACAGAGACACAAATACACAAACACACAGACAAATTAACACACACACACACACACACACACACACACACACACACACACACACTCTTACACAGACACACACACACACACACACACAAAAAGCTGAGCGGGAATGGAACCTCTCACCCTAGCCGTGTGAGTGCCTTGCTCCCCGGACCTGTCAGCAGTAACACAACTAATAGGATTGAACCTCTGGACTCAAGCTGTCACCACGGTTACTAATGAGCTGTGTGACAAGGCCGTTAGTTATTAATTGACCTGTATTTGCTGTGGTGGTGGTGGTGGTGGAGGTGGTGGTGGAGGTGGTGGTGGTGGTGGTAGTGGTGGAAGTGGAGGTGGTGGTGGTGGTGGTGGTGGTGGTGGAGGTGGAGGTGGTGGTGGTGGTGGTGGTGGAGGTTGAGGTGGTGGTGGTGGTGGAGGTGGTGGAGGTGGTGGTGGTGGAGGTTGAGGTGGTGGTGGTGGTGGAGGTGGTGGAGGTGGTAGTGGTGGAGGTGGTGGTGGTGGAGGTGTTCCAGCCCACATTCCTTGCATGTTTTAATTGGGTCTGGTTGGCCACGTTGCGGTGTGTATTTTTAGACCTTATCTCTCTGCTGGGACGGGAGCCACACCTGAACCAGATACAGACATGGTCAGGTGACCAGGGGAGCAGGGCAGGTGAGCCCTGTGATTGGTTGAACACAGTGGAGGGTAAATCATTGACGATTGAGGATTAAGATTTGCTGGGGGCATGAAGGTTCACACACACACACACACACACACACACACACACACACACGCACACTTATACACACACACGCACACACAAAATGTTGCAACTGAAACTGTGTGTGTGTGTGTGTGTGTGTGTGTGTGTGTGCTTGTGTGCGTGAGACACCATTAAAGCAACGTTTACCAGGTAAAATAATTTGCAGAGGACAAGTCAATAAAGAAAGGTTTACTCATTTGAGGAAAGACCTCCCACCACACAAACCACACACACACACACACACACACACACACACACACACACACACACGCACCAGTGAGATGTATGGAGAAGGGAGAAAGCTAAAATAAAGGTGTAGTTATTGAAGGTAAAGTTAGAGTTCTATGTATCCAGGGTGGAGGTGTACAGTCAGGATGGAGGTGGTGGTGTGGTGGAGGTGTACAGTCAGGGTGGAGGTGGTGGTGTGGTGGAGGTGTACAGTCAGGGTGGAGGTGGTGGTGTGGTGTATGATCCAGATTGTGTGGAGGAGGAGAACGGGCGACCACACTGATCTAGGGGAAGGCCATGACCTCTGACCTGGGGCCGCGGCCCCGGGGCCGCGCTCCACATGGTGCCGCCATGCTAATTAGCTCATGCTAATCGCCTCGTTCTCATCACACAGAGGGACGTCTCTGGCGTTCCCATGGCAACGACCTTACATACTGTAGTCTGTGACCTCTCGTTTCCTCCCTCAACACACCTCCTGGATGCTCTCCTCACTGACCTCTGTCTCCTCCCTCTCGCCTCTTCCTTCCTCCCTCTCTCTCTCTCTCTCTCTCTCTCTCTCCCTCCCTCCCTCCCTCCCTCTCTCTCTCTCTCTCCCTCTCAACCTCTCCAACCTTCCTTCCCTCTCCCCCTCTCTCTCCCCCCCCTCTCCCTCCACCCCCTCTCTCTCTCTCTCTCTCTCCCTCCACCCCCTCTCTCTCTCTCTCCCTCTCACCCCTCGGTCTCTCTCTCCCCCCTCCCCCCCTCTCTCCCCGTCTCCCTCTCTCCCTCCTCTGCAGTCATATCCCCTGTCCCTGTTCTGAATCATTTATATGTAGGAAGAGGATCCCCTCTGCTCTGCTGAGACAGTGTTTACCGTGTCCTGGGCCGGGGTACGACCCACCACCTTTCACTGCACACACCCTTTATGTTGTGTTTGTGTCTACCCGTCGACCTCCTACAGCCAGATGACCTCTGACCTCTTCCTGAAAACAAACGACAACGACACGACGCACTAACTGAACCTAAACAACCGCCGTTTATTAGTCACATCCCATAATCATCTCCGCGGGAACATGACCCCCAGCCGGCCATTTACATTTAAGGGATTTTTGCTGACTCTTTTATCCAAGCGACTTTCAACCATTCATGCACACATTCCCACCCCGACGGCGGAGTCAGCCCCCCAGGGCGACAGCCAGACCGTCAGGAGCAGTCGGGGGGGCCGTCTCGCTCAGGGACCCCTCGACCCTCAGCTAGGAGGAGCCGGGGATCAAACCAGCAACCTTCAGGTTACCAGTCAGCCCGCTCTGCCTCCTGAGCTAGTCGCCCCAACACTGGGCAACGCCCCCCGCTGTGAACCCCCTCGCCCCGGGGGTTAGACGATGCCCCGACGCCATTCTCCCTCCTCATAGAAGTTGACCTTTGCCGGGGGGGGGGCTCGCCCGCCTGGCAACCCCGAAGATAATCATTAAAACGTTGTAACTAGGGCAGGAGGTACGCGGCTGGCTCCTGGGTCTCCCTGGCCCCATTCAGAGCAGCATTAACATCTCCTTTGAGGAGTCCATTTGGCCCGGAGGAGGAGGACCTCCAGGGCTTTGTGGAGCTCCGGGCTCCTTGTGTTCCTCCCTCTGTCCCGACGCTTTCACACCCGGGGCAGCGCAGCGCCGCGACCCCTTTGTCCGCGCGCC
>NC_136940.1:873790-878972 GCF_949987615.1 Pollachius pollachius
CACACACACACACACATACACACACACACACACACACACACAGGGCGGCTTGTGGCTCAGGAAGTAGAGCGGGTCGGCTGGTAACATGAAGGCTGCTAGTTTGATTACACCTCGCCCCCCCCCCCCCCCCCCCCCCCCCCCAGCTGAGTGTGGAGGGGTCCCTGAGCGAGACGCCCCCCCCTGACTGCTCCTGACCAGCTGGCTGTCACCCTGGGGGGCTGACTCCGCCGTCGGGGTGGGAATGGGTGATATGGTAAAGTGCTTTGAGTGGCAGAGGAGCTGCATGGAGGAGAACCTCCTTCTCTAAGAGGAGCTGCGTGGAGGAGAGGAACCTCCTCCTCTAAGAGGAGCTGCATGGAGGAGAGGAACCTCCTCCTCTAAGAGGAGCTGCGGGGAGGAGAACCTCCTCCTCCTCTCAGGTGTAGTGCTCCAACTCTTAGCAGCAGCTCTGGCGCGCGGCCAGCCCCGCCCCCTGCGGAGCGCGGTCCAATAACGCCCGCAGAATGACATCACTGCGAATCAGGGCGGCGCTTTCATCTTATTGGATGAAGTATCAATTGGATTTGCTGCTCCTAAAGGAAATTGAAAGAACATGAGTTGAGCGTCTCCGAGCGCGGGGAGGCTTTGATGCCCGGGCATGCTAACAGCCATGCTAACAGCCATGCTAACAGGTATGAAGGCTCGGGTTCGAGAGCCGATGTTTGAATTTCACAGAGGAAACCATTACCAAATGTAAACATCCTAACTGGTTAATGCACTCGCTTTGGCAACACACACACACACACACGCAGACATAAACACACACATATGCTAGCAGGTATACATGCTAACAGGATATGCAGACACACATACATACTCACACATATATACACACACACTCAGACAGACACAGAGACACACACACTCAGACAGACACACGCACACACGCAGAAAGAGACACACACACAGAGATACACACACACACATATAGACACACACACTCAGACAGACACACACACACACACACATGCAGACAGACACACACGCAGGTGATTGGCTGGTTGGACGAGCAGCTTTTAGAGGCTGAGTTGATAAACAGCTTTTATAGACAAGATGAGGATACGGGGAACAGCCAGTAATGTACTGATGGACAGAGTCTGCTGTCTGTGTGGCCCCATTCACACAGGATGTGTGTGTTGGTGCCTAAGAATGTAGTGTGTGTTTGTGTGTTTGTTTGTGTGTTTTCCTGTGTCTTTGTCTGCCTCATTTGTGTGTGTGTGTGTGTGTGTGTTTGTGTATTAGTGTGTATGTGTTTGTGTGTGTGTGTCTCTGGTGCAGTCCATCTCTCTCAGTCCTTTGTTAAATAATTAATTAAAGTAAAGCAGCATTAAGAGTCTGTCTGTCCATCCGTCTCCATAAACACAGGGCATCTGCAGACACACGGACGACTAGGAGAGACACAGCCTCAAGGTCAGTGACCTGCTGAGAGCATCGGAGGAATGTACACACACACACACACACATTCACACACACACACGCACACACACACGCACACACACACGCACGCACACACACACACACGCACACACACAGACACACACACACACGCACACACACAGACACACACACACACACACACACACACACACACACACACACACACGCACACACACACACACAGACACACACACATATACACACACACACACACACAGACACACACACACACACACACACACACACACACATGATCAACGATGTGTGCGGGCACACACACACGCACAATATCAACCATGTGCTCAAACTCACACACACAAACACACACAGCTACACACACACGCACACACACACCTACACACACACACACACACACACACACACACAGACACAGACACAGACACATACACATACACACAGACACAGACACATACACACACACACACACACACACCCACACACACACACACACACACTCTGTATCAAACAGTCGCACACAACACTCACATCCTAATCTCCGCGCCAGCCCCTCGTGAATCTTGCCCACCACTGCCCTCTGTCGGCAGCCCCCGGACACGCAACGCATGATAAACAACGTTAACGCAATAAATAACCGTAACACATCATTTAAACCCTTCAGCGGGACTAACGGTGATCCGGGATGAAATAAGCAAACAGAGTGTTTAGTTCCTCCTCCTCCTCCTCCTCATCACCATCATCATCATCATAAACAACGTGTAAATCCGAGACGACATGCGGGGAAATTCCAGATGACGTCGTCGACACGTCGGCCAGATGCAGAGCGGACGGCCAGCGGTGACGTCAGAGCCGAGGTGTCAGAGCAGCAGTCTGTCCCGGGCCGGAGGGGAGGGGGTAATAAACCGGGAGCTGGCCGGCCCCCATCGGGCCCCCATGGGGCCCTCATGCCCAGTGACAGGGTGAACGCTGGACCAAGGGGTTCATCCTGTCATTGGACGTAAGACACACACACACACACAGCATCAGCCCATGTGTGTGAGCACACACATACACACACACACACCCAGCACGCACAATCACAAAATAGTATCAAGCATGCACGCACACACGTCCGGCCCCGTTGGGGCCCCGTCGGGCCCCTGTTCCTCCAGATGTGGCCCCCAGCCGGTCGTTCTCACATTACCGCGCTCATAAACGTCCCCAACGTGTACAAGAGAGTCCGGTTCCAGAGCGAGGATCCACCGCCGCTCTGTGGCTGGGGACACACACACACACCTGTGTGGGTGTATGTGTGTGTGTCTGTTTGTGTGTGTTTGTGTGTGTGTGTTTGTGTGTGTGTGTCTGTCTGTGTGTGTGTGTGTGTGTCTGTCTGAGTGTGTGTGTGTGTGTGTCTGAGTGTGTGTGTCTGAGTGTGTCTGAGTGTGTCTGTGTGTGTGTGTGAGTGTGTCTGTCTGTGTGTCTGTCTATGTGTCTGTCTGTGTGTGTTTGTCTATCTGCGTGTGTTTGTCTGTCTGCGTGTGTGTGTTTGTGTGTGTGTGAGTGTGTCTGTCTGTGTGTGTGTCTATGTGTGTCTGTGTGTGTCTGTGTGTTTGTGTGTGTGTGTGTGTGAGTGTGTGTGTGTGTTGTCTATGTGCGTCTGAGTGTGTCTGAGTGTGTGTGTGTGTGTTTGAGTGTGTCTGAGTGTGTCTGAGTGTGTCTGTGTGTGTGTGTCTGTCTGTGTGTCTGTCTGTGTGTCTGTCTGTGTGTGTTTTTCTATCTGTGTGTGTTTGTCTGTCCGTGTGTGTGTGTGTGTGTGTGTCTGAGTGTGTGTGTGTGTGAGTGTGTCTGTGTGTCTGAGTGTGTGTGTGTGTCTCTACTCTACACCTTCCAGCTCATGAACCACCCGTCTGTGTGTCTGTGGGTCGGTCCGCTGCGTTCACTCCTCGGTTTGAGGAGGATGTCAGGAGAAGCATGGGGGGGGCACTGAACTGTGATTGAAACACACCGACGCAGTCTGCTAGGAGCAGTCCAGCCGCTCCCCCGTCACGGCGGCGGCGTTGACGGACGGCGCGTCAGGAACCGCTAATCGATTAGTGTCCCTGCCGGACAGGGGCCCCCGCTGTTAGCACCTCGTTAGGGCACCTCGTTAGGGGGAGGGCCGGTCGCCGCTGGTGACATGACAGCCAACAGCTGCTCAGGATGGGAATGTCCCGCGACCCAAGAGGAGGAGGAGATGGAGGGAGGAGGTGGAGGAGGTGATGGAGGAGGAGATGGAGGAGGTGATGGAGGAGGTGATGGAGGAGGAGAAGGAGGAGGAGATTGGAGGAGGGGGAGGAGGAGGAGATGGAGGAGGAGATGGAGGAGGAGGAGGAGGAGCAGGAGGAGGAGGAGGAGGAGGAGGAGGGGGAGGAGATGGTGGAGGAGGAGGAGGGATGAGGAGGAGGAGGAGGAGATGGTGGAGGGAGGAGGAGGAGGAGGAGGAGCAGGAGGAGGAGGAGGAGGAGGATTATCAAACGAGGCGGACACTCCCCCCTGCGTGCCGGCAGACAGATGAAACCACGGAGGAATGTCGGAGACGTTCCCAGACGGACGGACACAGCGGGCCGCGTCCAGGGAGACACACGGACACCAGAGAGACGGACGGATTCGTCCTGGGGTGAGGAGGTGGGAGGAGGGTTAGCGGAGGAATCTGCACCTGCTCCTCATCTGTCCTTCAGGAGACAAGGAGACAAGGAGACATCTCAAAGTACCAATCATCTCACCCCGTGCGGGAGCCCGGGCGGGAGAGGACAGAGCGGAGGCCGTCCTGCTTTAACCACCTCAAATAAACCCAGAGGAAGGCAGGCACCTCCAGGGTCAGGGGAGGAGGGGAGGGGGGAGGGGGGGGGGGAGACAGAGAGGGGGGGGGGGAGAGAGAGGGGGAGAGAGGGGGGGGAGGTGAGAGAGACGTGTGTTGGGGTGTAGGAGAACGGAGAACCGGACCAAGAGATGAGTCCTTCCTCGCGGTTCCCTGACTGACGGGCGCCTAGCGGGGCGGAACCTCACTCCTGTCAACCCGATGTGGTCGGTCTGCTACCGCTGCGCTTCTTTAAGCTGAGGAGACGAACTCCAGATCCATCCATTGACGAAATGGAATGGCACTTAATGTACACACTTGTACATGTTGTACGTCATGGCACTTGAAAATAGGACTTAGCATCGTGAAGCACCTTAACCCACCTCTGCTGTATAAGGCAGGGAAATATTGTTGTTTGACTTCTTTTGACAAATGTAATGATTGTAAAGCCTCTTAGATAAAACCGTCAGCAAAAGGTCCTGAATGTAACTGCAGTGAATGACTTCGCCTCTGTCCCGTTCTAACGTGGTCAGTTTCACAGTAAAGCTTCTAATGAACGTGGAAACTGTCCTGTTCTCCGGTGGTCGCCGCCCAGATCCTAATCATCTGGATCACTGCTCGGCGGGGTCACTGCAGCGTTGTCTTGTCTCATCAGGCCTGTGGACGTCTGCTCCCCCCCCCCCTCCCCCCGCAGCAGGCCTGAGGCCGGAGCCTGAGGAGGCTGAGGGATGAGGGATGAGGTCACCTTCTGGCCTCCATCAGCCAGCTCCTGTCCAACCATCACAGACCTGAGCCCAGGAATAATCCTCCTGATTATTGGACCTGATGTCATAGCACCCTGAAGTTATTGTTACTGTGTCTCTCTCTCTCTCTCTCTCCCTCTCTCTCTCCCTCTCTCTCCCTCTCTCTCTC
>NC_136940.1:879172-894172 GCF_949987615.1 Pollachius pollachius
TCTCTCTCTCTCTCGCCCTCTCTCACTCTCTCTCTCTCTCTCTCTCTCTCCCTCTCTCTCTCTCCCTCTCTCTCTCTAACCCTCTCTCTCTCTCCCTCTCTCTCTCTAACACTCTCTCTTTCTCTCTCTCTCTCTCTCTCCCTCTCTCTAACCCTCTCTCTTTCTCTCTCTCTTTCTCTCTCTCTCTCTCTCTCTCCCTCTCTCTATCTCTCTCTCTCTCTCTCCCTCCTCTCTCTCGCTCTCCCTCTCTCTCTCTCTAACCCTCTCTCTCTCTCTCTCTCTCTCTCTCTCTCTCCCTCTCTCCCCCTCTCTCTCTCTCTAACCCTCTCTCTCTCTCTCTCTCTCTCTCTCTCTCTCTCTCTCCCTCTCTCTCTCTCTCTAACCCTCTCTCTCTCTCTCTCTCTCTCTCTCTCTCTCTCCCTCTCCCTCCCTCCCAGCCCGGGACAGGGAGACCCCCCAGGGAGAAGGACCCCTGGTTCCAGTGACCCCCAGGGGAGACATACCGGTAGCCCACAACCAGCATGTGATCTCTGCTAGCGGAGCGCAGGTTAGCCTCAGCGCCAGCGGTGCTAATGGGGATCTGGCAGTAAATGGAGAGGCATTAAGCAATCAGAGCGTTAGCGTTTAGCTCTCCCATTACCTTGATTCTACTCCTGGTGACCTGGAGGGGTCTGTCGCTTTCGATTCGCCCCAACGAGCTGCAGGGATCCCAGCATGTGCCCCCGCTTAGAGAGTCCCAAGCTTCTTGGTATCAAACACCGCCATGTTCATGTAATAATTGGGATTTTAATGCCTTCATTTCAAGATATGGCTGCTTTGAAGACGGTTCAATGTGTCATATTCACAACAAACAAAGCAACAGCAATGAAACGCCTGATTCTCAGGCTCCCTTCAACAAAGCAATCATATAAAAGCCGATCCCCAGACCGGCTCCGGTGCAGGGACCAGAGGTTGGGGAATCGCTGGTTTAGTCGACTCTGATATCCTACTCTCCGTTTCCATTTAGTCTCAGACGTGGTCACCATCCATCCAGCTCTGTTTACTACGTATCGGGGTAATGGAGTCTTCAACGTACCCCCTCATGTTGCTCATGTCCAGCCTCAGTCCTCCCGCCGTTGTCTCTGAGCTGTTGGTGGGTTGGTTCTCTAGCTCGTTCTCTGAACTCTCCTTTGAACTGAAGTGACGGCTGCAGTTCGATGCTGACATAGAGCAGGTTAACGCTGATCGCTTTAGGACGGACTAAACTGGTTTTAATTGGACCAAATAACCCTGACCCCGGGCCCGGCCAGGCTCTGACCTTCGGGGGGGGGGGTTTCATCAGTACAAAAAACTCTGGAATACGGTGATACCTGCAGGCATGGAATGGAAGTATGGGGGTTATTAGAAATGGTTGAGGAGGGACTGATAATAATATAAACAATAATAAACAATATATCAACAATATATATTGTTAGGTTAACCCATTCCCTGTATACAGCAAAGATAGCTCGGATAAGATAAGATGATAGGGACTATTTTTTAGTTCTAGGACATACAACATACAATAAGTTTGTAACAGGGGTGTGGGTGGGTGGGGGGTAAGGGGGGAGGCTAGGCAGAGAGTGGGTGAACTCTGACTTCAGACAGCTCAATCCAGCAGCCGGTCTGTTGAACTGAACCACACTGAGGCTTCTGTTGTAGCTACTGGATGTTAGCCCTGACCTCAGAGCAGCCAGCGGGGAGCCACAAGGTGAGCCCTGATGCAGAGGAAGCCGTTCAGACCTCCCACCGTCACAAACACAACTGGTGCCAAGGTGAACCGTGGAACGGACCAATGATCCGGGCCTGCTGGGGGCCAGCTGTTTGTCGTGTTTAGAGGGCGATCTGGAGGGTTCTACCACCACGGCGAGGTGGAGGGCTGCTATTGTACGACAAGAGAGTATAGCGACGGCGGTGGTGTACGTTACATGGAATACAGCATCGTACGAGATGTAGACAGTATATATGGTAAACGGATGGCATTTATACCACGCATCTCTAACCAGTGGCCGCTCAAAGCGCTTAACAATACCGCCTCACATTCACCCATTCATGTACACATTCACACCCCGACGGCGGAGTCAGCCCCTCAGGGTGACAGCCAGCTGGTCAGGAGCAGTCAGGGTGGGGCGTCTCGCTCAGGGACACCTCAACCCTCAGCTAGGAGGAGCCGGGGATCGAACCACCAACCTTCAGGTTACCAGTCAGCCCGCTCTACCTCCTGAGACACATGCAGCCACTTTGAGTTATAGCGCTGTACGATATGTTTGGTTTGGGTAATGATCAGTACAAAAGCTTTTATTTAGGTGAGGCCAAAAAAAAAAAAAACTTCCTTCCATTGATTGGAGGGAGCTCAGAGAGACAGATGCTCAGAGGTGGAGCAGGAAAGGGAAGGGGTTAGACAGTATATGCACACTTATGGAGCAGGTAGGGGTTAGACAGTACAGGAACACTTTAGGAGCAGGTAAGGTTTAAGGCATCTTTCTTCAGGATTTGAACCATGAACCTCTGTAGCCTTATCCACTCCACTCTCCTCCCAGCCCTGTGCATCAGGCCCTAGAGTCCCAGTCTACATGATGATGAGACAGCCGTCCTCACCGGGGAGGGGACGAGAGGAGAGGATGAGCTCATCTACGACCCACTAGTGCTGCGGTGCCTCACCCGGAGCCCGATCTCCCTCACGCTCTTTTTTAAAGTGCTGCAGGCAGAATCCCGGACAGCCCACCTGACAGCCCTGTTAGAGCTGATTTATACACTGCGCTACTCTATTGTGTTGGTTTCCAGGCACCCAATGGAACATTCTTGACGTTTCTATAAAAACCGGCGCAGATAGAGCATAGCGCCGATGGAGGATCATCTATCTTTGTCCAACAGGCCGGGACCAACAGGAGGGCTGAGGACTGAGGACCCCGGCTCCCAGGAGCAGGATATAGGCTCCACGTTGTTAGGGCGGCTCAAGCCGCTTCAGACACTATACAGTACATCAAAGGCAGCATTGCATGACTATCTTTGTTCCTCCAGTCCGACAATATTTCAAAAGGGGTTTACTGCTTTTATATGGCCCAGTAAACATGACTCGTAAATATCTTAAAGTATGGCGTAAAAAAACACCACACTAGCACACACGATTCCTCCGTCGATACAAGACTCTGGTTTCATTCAGTTATCAAACGGGGGTACTTAGCCATGAGTTATGTCTGCTGCGACTAGAACCCGAATTAGTCTCACTTGTGTCAGGGCGTGAGTTACGCACACACACTTGCACATGCCGGCTTCATAAATCTGCGCAGAAGAATGTGCTACGGAGAATTAAAATAGCAGAAGAGAGGAAGCACAGACCTATGGTTGTGGGGGCAAATATTGATTTGATTTGGTACTTAAAAGTGGAAGTGTGTGTGGATACATGCACTCTCTCTCTCTCTCTCTCTCTCTCAGTGAGACTTGTTTCCCAGAGGAACACAAATGATACTCGCTGGGTAAGGCGTGAGATTGGCTCCAGGTTTCTCGTAGGGTGTTATTAAACAGCGGGAGAAGTAGTTACAGGAATTGTTTCTCCTGAGCCCGGCCCGAACTGCTCCATTTCTGCGGTCGCAGCCTCAGAGCTCATATCTGGGAGTCGGTTTGATCCAAAATGGTGGCCGACACTAAGTCGCCTCCCGGTGTCTCCGAGTGTCAGACTCCATCGGGGGCCCGGCGCTGATGCTCCCCCCCCCCCTTGTGCGGTGGGTCCATGTACAACATGAAATCATATCTCTGCGGCCATGTTTGCTCACATGAAACATTCATGCCAGCTTTTTGTTATCATGTTAAATATTTACTGCGACACGACAGTACAGTCTGTACAGATTCAGCTCCCTTGGGCCAGCTGACGTCAGGGCTTTCATGAAACGTTAAGACTTACACTTACACACAGGGCGTTTAGCAGACGCTTTTATCCAGAGCGACTTACAACAAGTACATTTGTCAGAAGAAAGAGAAACGACAATATATCTCTGTTTGTACAGTAAGGATAGTCATAGAACCAAGTGCCAAGCACTAGCCATCACTAGGTTAACGCATTCCCCGTACACAACACAGACAGCTAAGATAAGATGCCACACATTAAGTAGTATTTTGCCTGGAAGTACAACATACAATAAGTACGTAGGAGATTTTGGAGGGGGTGGAAAGTATGTAAGAACGACCAAGCGATGTCTCCTCCAGCGTTGCAACACAGTGTCCATCTGTGGAACAGGAAGTTCTTCCCAGCTGTTATCGACAGTAAGTTCTGATAAAGGGGTCAGGGGTCACCGTGGGTCTGGGGCCACAGAGAGTGGGTATAAAGCCCCGGGTTCAGCCAGCCCCGAGCCCACAGGTCCATCATGCAGGCTGAACACATGACCAGACTGGGGCTGATGCTGCTGCTGGCCACCGCCATGGGTGAGTCTGGGTCCTGGCCTTCATTCACAGCCAGACACTGATGCAGACCACCTCAATGCAGGACATTCTCCTACCACTACATATGGTTCCACTACACAGCTCATGGCTGTGTTGTATCTAGTCCTGGTTGTGATGTGTATCTAGTCCTGGTTGTGTTGTGTATCTAGCCCTGGGTGTGTTGTGTAACTAGCCCTGGGTGTGTTGTGTATCTAGCCCTGAGTGTGTTGTGTATCTAATCCTGATTGTGTTGTGTATCTAGCCCTGGGTGTGTTGTGTATCTAGTCCTGGTTGTGTTGTGTATCTAGCCCTGGGTGTGTTGTGTATCTAGTCCTGTATGTTCTGTATCTAGTCCTGGTTGTGTTGTGTATCTAGTCTTGGTTGTGTATCTAGCCCTGAGTGTGTTGTGTATCTAGTCCTGGTTGTGCTATATATCTAGTCCTGTATGTTGTGTATCTAGTCCTGTATGTTGTGTATCTAGCCCTGGGTGTGTTGTATATCTAGTCCTGTATGTTGTGTATCTAGCCCTGGGTGTGTTGTGTATCTAGCCCTGGGTATGTTGTGTATCTAGCCCTAGGTGTGTTGTGTATCTAGTCCTGTATGTTGTGTATCTAACCCTGGTTGTATTGTGTATCTAGTCCTGTATGTTGTGTATCTAGTCCTGTATGTTGTGTATCTAGCCCTGAGTGTGTTGTGTATCTAGTCCTGGTTGTGTGTTGTGTATCTAGCCCTGGGTGTGTTGTGTATCTAGTCCTGGTTGTATGTTGTGTATATAGCCCTGGGTGTGTTGTGTATCTAGTCCTGGTTGTATGTTGTGTATATAGCCCTGGGTGTGTTGTGTGTCTAGTCCTGGATGTGTTGTATATCTAGTTCTGTATGTTGTGTATCTAGCCCTGGGTGTGTGTATCCAGTCCTGGTTGTGTATCTAGTCCTGGGTGTTGTGTATCTAGTCCTGGGTGTTGTGTATCTAGTCCTGGGTGTGTGTTGTGTATCTAGCCCTGGGTGTATGTTGTGTATATAGCCCTGGTTGTGTTGTGTATCTAGCCCTGGGTGTGTTGTGTATCTAGTCCTGGTTGTGTGTTGTGTATCTAGCCCTGGGTGTGTTGTGTATCTAGTCCTGGTTGTATGTTGTGTATATAGCCCTGGGTGTGTTGTGTATCTAGCCCTGGGTGTGTTGTGTTCCAGCTCATGGCTGTGGTGTCCCTGGGGTCCAGCCCAACATCAACAGGGTGGTGAACGGAGAGGAGGCGCGGCCACACAGCTGGCCCTGGCAGGTAATGCTACCGGTACCATGCTCTCTACAGGTGTACATGTTGTACTGGTTAACACCAGTACAGGTACTACATGTACACCACTATCTTACATAACATATAAGCTACATTACACCATTTCCTATTCTACTCTTTATTAGACTTTTACCCTATACCTGGCACTTAAAAATAGTACTACTCTTATCCTAGTTGTTGTGTACGGGGAATGGGTTAACCTAGTGATGGTTAGTGCATGGCAATTGGTTCTATGAACATCCTTACTGTACCGACAGAGATATACTGTTGTTTCTCTTTCTTCTGACGAATGGACTTATTGTAACGCCCTGAAGGTCCATGACCTATTCTCTGAATGCCCTCTAGGTGTCTCTGCAGGTGAAACACGGTAGCCGCTACCATCACACGTGTGGGGGCACTCTGATTGGTCCTCGCTGGGTGCTGACAGCGGGGCACTGTATCTGGTGAGGCTCACCCACACAGGCCAACTGCTACTGGGGACTGATGATAGGCCAACAGGCAAACCATTACACCCACTGACCCTACAACCGTTACCTCTGGGGAGACATGGTGGGAATATCACTGTTCTCCACGCTCCGGGCAAACCATGACATGAATGTAAATCCTTGTTATGATTACATGTACATTTAGATTTAGGGTGTTTAGCAGCCGCTTTTCCCAAAGAAATTTACAATGAGTACATTTGTCAGAAGAAAGAGAAACAACAATATATCGCTGTGGGTAAAGTAAGGATGTCTGTAGAACCAAGTGCCAAGCACTAAAAACCACTAGGTTAACCCATTCCCCGTATACAACAGAGATAGCTGGGATAAGATGCTACACAAATAAGTACTATTTTTTAAGTGCCAGAATGTACAACATACAATACGTGCGTACAATCACATCGTAGTCAATCCGCCGACGTTTCCATAAGGGAGGCTCAGAACCACAAAGCATATAATTTGAGTTGGAATAGCAAGAAAGTAAAGTGCAGCACTACCTATTTTCTTAAACCGGAATGCAGGGCAGCCAACATTCTGCTGCTATCCAATAATTCACCGACACCAACGGCTAAATCCAGTTCTCAGAGAGCAGAACCGCAGCTGGTCTGACAGCCCGTCTCAGGAGGGTAGGGCCTTGTACGCGTCGATCCCAGGGCATAGGAGTCAGGCTGCCAGGCCCCCAGGACAAGATAAGATGGCCTTCATGCTTTCCATATGGGAAATGCTAGCATAAGAATTTATATAAAAGAGATCTAACCATTTATATCAATAAAATCTCCAAGTACGGTTTCAGCCTAAATACATGCAGTGGTACATACAGTCATATTTTTGTGTGAAAGCAGACTCACCAAGTTATGATAGCTGCCAAATCACTGACGTACCCATGCACACCAGACGCTATGAACATCCTTACTGCACCGACAGTGATATGACAAATGCACTTATTTTAAGTCGCTTTGGATCAAAGTGTCTCCTAAATGCCCTAAATAAAAATGACCGCTCGGAGTTAAAAGCTCTGAATGTAAACGTAAATGTAATCTTTAGTGTGTTTGGTCCCAGGCCAGGCGACGTTTACCGCGTGGTGCTGGGAGAACACGACCTCAGCGTCCACGAGGGGACCGAGCAGACCAGGGACGTCATGCGCATCGTGGTACACCCCGACTGGGACCTGGACCTCGTAGCCAGAGGGTGAGCCTTAGACCTGGTCCCGGACTGGGACCTGGTCCCGGACTGGGACCTGGACTAAGACTAAAATACTTTCAAAATACATTGTAGGGCATTTAGCACACTTTTTTATTCAAAGTGACGGATAAGGGGAAAAAATAATAACATGCAAAGACCTTCTAGATACAATAAACAAACTGATATATACGATATGAGCATACTGTTTAATCTCTAAGAGGCTCACCTGGTCAAATACAGTAAGGGGTCGATGTGAACCCAGCGGTGCTCTGACCCCCAGAAGCGACATGGCTCTACTGAAACTGGACAAGAGTCCGGTCCTGGACGGGTCCGTGGGTCCGGCCTGTCTGCCGGGAGCCGGGGAGGTCCTGAGCCATGGAGCGGCCTGCTACCTGTCGGGATGGGGGAACCTCTACAGTAAGACTCTGCTTCCTGTCGGGATGGGGGAACCTCTACAGTAAGACTCTGCTACCTGTAGGGCTGGGGGAACCTCTACAGTAAGACTCTGCTACCTGTCGGGATGGGGGAACCTCTACAGTAAGACTCTGCTTCCTGTCGGGATGGGGGAACCTCTACAGTAAGACTCTGCTACCTGTAGGGCTGGGGGAACCTCTACAGTAAGACTCTGCTACCTGTAGGGCTGGGGGAACCTCTACAGTAAGACTCTGCTACCTGTAGGGCTGGGGGAACCTCTACAGTAAGACTCTGCTACCTGTAGGGCTGGGGGAACCTCTACAGTAAGACTCTGCTACCTGTAGGGCTGGGGAACCTCTACAGTAAGACTCTGCTTCCTGTAGGGCTGGGGGAACCTCTACAGTAAGACTCTACTTCCTGTAGGGCTGGGGGAACCTCTACAGTAAGACTCTGCTCTGGTCCAGGGATGAATATTCATAAGAGTGGGACTTGAACATGTGTGGACAGCGTCAGTCATCTTGGAACCTCATTGGGGCCACTCGGGCCGTATCTCACGCTCTACGTCCTGGCCACTACAGAGCTCACTATTTAGTGATCACTATAGAGCTCACTATTTAATGATCACTTTAGAGGTCACTATTTAGTGATCACTTTAGAGCTCACTATTTAGTGATCACTTTAGAGCTCACTATTTAGTGATCACTATAGAGCTCACTATTTAGTGATCACTTTAGAGCTCACTATTTAGCGATCACTTTAGAGCTCACTATTTAGTGATCACTCTATCGGTCACTATTTACGCAATAAGGTTGATTCAGATGCTAATTATGTGCCATATGTTCCGACCCTCCCCTTTGGGTCTGACGTTGACCATGGAAACCGCCATGCATCATGGGATATGTGCCAGTGCTGAAATAACTGCAGGCACATACTTATTTTATGGTGCATTATGGTTACTAAGTAGTGCACTATATCGGGAGCCAGATTTGCATACTCAAATTTTGTACGCGACAAAATGGTGACCAGAAATGGAACTATGTCGGGAACACGTGAAAGACCGCGCCCACGCCCTCGTGAGCTTCCCGTGAGTTTCCAAGATGGCTTACGGCCGGCGGCGGCGGCCATCTTGTGTTGCAGCCCACGGCCCAATCCCCGACCGCCTGCAGCAGGTCCTGCTGCCCGTGGTGGAGCACAGCGTCTGTAGCCGTAGCGACTGGTGGGGCGGCACCGTGAAGACCACCATGATCTGCGCTGGAGGGGACGCCGAGTCCGGCTGCAACGTGAGCAACCATCATCTACCCCTCTCTCTCTCTGACTGTATCCCCTCTCTCTCTCTGACTGTATCCCCTCTCTCTCTGACTGTATCCCTCTCTCTCTCTGACTGTATCCCTCTCTCTCTCTGACTGTATCCCTCTCTCTCTCTGACTGTATCCCTCTCTCTCTCTGACTGTATCCCTCTCTCTCTCTGACTGTATCCCTCTCTCTCTCTGACTGTATCCCCTCTCTCTCTGACTGTATCCCTCTCTCTCTCTGACTGTATCCCTCTCTCTCTCTGACTGTATCCCCTCTCTCTCTGACTGTATCCCTCTCTCTCTCTGACTGTATCCCTCTCTCTCTCTGACTGTATCCCCTCTCTCTCTGACTGTATCCCTCTCTCTCTCTGACTGTATCCCTCTCTCTCTCTGACTGTATCCCTCTCTCTCTCTGACTGTATCCCCTCTCTCTCTGACTGTATCCCCTCTCTCTCTGACTGTATCCCCTCTCTCTCTGACTGTATCCCCTCTCTCTCTGACTGTATCCCCTCTCTCTCTCTGACTGTATCCCCTCTCTCTCTGACTGTATCCCCTCTCTCTCTCTGACTGTATCCCCTCTCTCTCTGACTGTATCCCCTCTCTCTCTGACTGTATCCCCTCTCTCTCTCTGACTGTATCCCTCTCTCTCTCTGACTGTATCCCCTCTCTCTCTGACTGTATCCCCTCTCTCTCTCTGACTGTATCCCCTCTCTCTCTGACTGTATCCCCTCTCTCTCTGACTGTATCCCCTCTCTCTCTCTGACTGTATCCCTCTCTCTCTCTGACTGTATCCCTCTCTCTCTCTGACTGTATCCCCTCTCTCTCTCTGACTGTATCCCCTCTCTCTCTGACTGTATCCCTCTCTCTCTCTGACTGTATCCCTCTCTCTCTCTGACTGTATCCCTCTCTCTCTCTGACTGTATCCCCTCTCTCTCTGACTGTATCCCCTCTCTCTCTCTGACTGTATCCCTCTCTCTCTCTGACTGTATCCCCTCTCTCTCTCTGACTGTATCCCTCTCTCTCTCTCTGACTGTATCCCCTCTCTCTCTGACTGTATCCCCTCTCTCTCTCTGACTGTATCCCTCTCTCTCTCTGACTGTATCCCTCTCTCTCTCTGACTGTATCCCCTCTCTCTCTCTGACTGTATCCCCTCTCTCTCTCTGACTGTATCCCTCTCTCTCTCTGACTGTATCCCCTCTCTCTCTGACTGTATCCCTCCCTCTCTCTGACCGTATCCCTCTCTGTCCATATCTCTCTCTGTCTGTTGATGTTGAGCTCCTTTCCCGTCTCTCCTGAAGCCCTCTCTAGTATTTAAGTACTATTGTAGTATTTGGCTCTGTTATACTACTTATCTCTCTCTAACTAGTCTCCCCCCTCCCCCCTCTCGCCCCCTCCCCTGTCAGGGTGACTCCGGGGGTCCCCTGAGCTGTCGGGGGGCTGACGGGCGCTGGGCGGTCCACGGGGTCACCAGCTTTGTGTCGCCTCTGGTCTGCAACGAGGAGCAGAAGCCCACCGTCTTCACCCGGACCTCCGCCTTCACCGACTGGATCAGCGACGTAGGTCCCCCCCCCCCCACCCCCACAGCATGGCGTCGCTGTAGACCAGGTTGAACCTGTGTGAACCAGTTTAGACTGGGTTTAACTGCACTGTCTTTTTCAGGTCATGCTTCACTACTGAGGAGCCCTGGAGGACTGGGCCACCATCGCACCACCTGGTTTCTGCAATAAACTGGTTTAACCTTTTGGACTGATTCACCGACTGCTCACTAAACAGGCTTAGAGGTGGAGGGGTGGAGGTGAGACAGGTTTTGGTGAGACAGGTGGAGCTGAGACAGGTGGAGGTGAGACAGGTCACAACTGTAGTTAGGAAAGGTGGAGGGGAGGCAGGTGTAGTTAGGACAGGTGGAGGTGAGACAGGTCACAACTGTAGTTAGGACAGGTGGAGGTGAGAAAGGTGGCGGTGAGACAGGTCACAACTGTAGTTAGGAAAGGTGGAGGGGAGACAGGTGTAGTTAGGACAGGTGGAGGTGAGACAGGTGAAGGTAGGACAGGTGGAGGTGAGACAGGTGGAGGTAGGAGAGGTGGAGGTGAGACAGGTGAAGGTAGGACAGGTGGAGGTGAGACAGGTGGAGGTAGGAGAGGTGGAGGTGAGACAGGTGAAGGTAGGACAGGTGGAGGTGAGACAGGTGGAGTTAGGAGAGGTGGAGGGAGACAGGTGACAGAAGTTGTCTTATGACCTCTGGAGGTCTTCAGAGCAGAAGTTTAGACATGAAAACACGATGAATCGTTTCCACTGAGAACCCTGTGGCTCCATATCTCACCTCCCTGAGGAGACGAACGAGGCTCCACACCAGCTGAAGACCGCATCCATCACCCACAATGCATCTGGACAGGGCGCTGTGTTCGCTCTTCAGATTAATTGCCAAGTCGGGAAACTTCCAAACGTCAAAGTTAGAAGAAGATATTCTCTTCTTATGAAATTTGAAAAATTATAACGAATAGATGATCAAATTATCCAAATAGAGTGTTATGTCAATTGTTCATTTTTTTCTAGAAATGGTGGTGGCATTCAACTGAGAAGAGATAATAGTTTAAACTTCAGGTTTATGTCTACGACTCCTGCGCCGACTGCTGGTGTAAAGGGGTAGTTTCATTCCGATCTCAGACGCTATGGATGCCATTTGAGTCAATATTAAATAAATACACCAATAGATATGGCTATGAAATAAATAAATGTGGCAATAAATTAAAAAAATATATATTTAAACAAATACATTTAAAAATTACGTTTTTCAAAAAAACTGCTTTTAACTATTTTCCGTCCCACCTGTGTGTTAGGGGCGCTCCCCAGTGGAGAGTGGCGGTACTACTGAGAAAGGACGAACAAGACTTAAAGGCTTATTAACTGCAACAGATTGGATACAAGAGCTCCTTTATACCTCAAAGATACTGGCAAAGAATATCCATTCATTCAGTGAGTATGTATGCTGATGATTGTGTGCGGTGATGAGGTTGTGTGGGGATGGCTGGTTTAACCTGTTGCACACTGACTAGTCACATCAGGCAGGTGAGGCTGCCTCAACCAGCCATCGTCCACACACACAACCATGTCCAGACCATCGAGAAGAGCTTGGAGCGACTGGGAGTGTGTGGTAGCTCAGGGGGTAGAGCGGGTCGGCGGCTCATCTAGAGGGTTGCTAGTTCGATCCCCTAGCTCCACTCAGTCCGTGTGCAGGGCACCTCCCCCTCACTGCTCCTGACCAGCTGGCTGTCGCCTTCGCTTGGCACTGAATGCATGGGCGAATGTTAGGCAGTATTGTAAAGCACTTTGAGTGAACACTGGTTAGAAAAGCGCGGTATAAATGCAGAACCTTTACCCTTTACCCAGTGGTTGAACCCAGTGTAACTCAGAAACAGAAACGTTCTCCGGTGTGTCTCAGGTGTCAATAAAGGCATGTGGGTGGGCGTGGCGGTCACTGGGTCACTAGGGCCCTTCCTTGACGACGGAGTGAGGCGGTTCCCAGAGGCGTTGGCGCCGCGGGGGGCCGGTGTTTATGGCTTTATGATCCCCATCATGCTGCCGGCTCCGGGAGCTGCAGGTGATGACTTTACCCTCGCTCACCTCGCCGCCTGCTAGCTCGCACACTCTGTCCTCGTGGCAGCCCGCCCTCCCCCTCTTCACTACCCCCTCACCCTCCCTCCCTGCCCTCCCTCCTTCCCTCCCCCCCCTCCCTCCCTCCCCCGCCCCCCCTCCCTCCCTCCCTCCCCTCACCCTCCCTCCCCCTCCCCCTCCCTCCCTCCCTGCCCTCCCTCCCTCCCTCCCCTCCCCCTCCCTCCCTCCCTCCCCCTCCCTCCCTCTCCCTCCCTCCCTCCCCTCCCTCCCCCTCCCTCCCTCCCCTCCCTCCCCCTCCCTCCCCCTCCCTCCCTCCCCCTCCCTCCCCTCCCCCTCCCTCCCTCCCTCCCTGCCTCCCCTCCCTCTCCCTCCCTCCCTCCCCCCCTCCCTCCCTCCCCCCCCTCCGCCCCCTCCCTCCCCCTCCCTCCCCCTCCCTCCCTCGCCTCATCAACCCCCCACTAGTGAGGAGCTCCTGATTAGTAGTGAGACCCCAAAGCTGCCATCTGCTGATCAATAAAGATCATTAAGGCTGACAGCAGTCAGACTAATTAATACGTAGTTAGGAGAGACGTAGTTAGGAGAGAGGGGGGAGAGAGATACAGAGAGAGAGGGGGGGGGAGAGAGAGAGACAGGGAGAGAGAGATACAGAGAGAGAGAGAGAGAGAGAAAGAGAGAGAGAGAGAGAGCGAGAGGGAGAGAGACAGAGAGAGAGGGATCTCTCTTTGACATCTGATATGATATCTGATATGTATATATATTTTGTATTTTAATGTTTGATATTTTGTTCACCTCTTTGGCAATTTAAATGCTTGTCTCTGACGCAAATGAAGCTTCTTTGAATTTAATTGAATGGAAAGAATGAGAGAGGGAGAGAGAGAGTGAGAGAGAGAGTAAGAGGGAGAGAGAGAGAGAGTAAGAGGGAGCGAGAGAGAGAGAGAGAGACATTCCGGTCTAAGGGTGAAGGTAGAGCAGGCTGATCTTTCCGTTGGACGCCGACCCCACGGAGTCACATGATCAGAGTCATGAGATCGGAGTCCATCAGAGAGCGGCCATAAAGACATCGCCATGCTTCTTCCCACTGCAGGCCCCATGTGGAGCGGACTCTTACCGTGGTGCCGTGGGAGTTCCCAGGAGGTCACAGGTGAACGGTGGTTTTGTTGCTATCTGCTCGGAGACACAGGAGCTGTTTACCTGTACAACAACACAGTGAAGGCTAACAGCTCTGATAAGCTGAGAGAGTGAGATAGTTCAGATCATCGATATCTTCAGAGCACATAGTCGGGCCCTGGGCCAAGGAATCTGAAATCAGAGACGACTCTCTGTCTCTCTCTGTGTCTCTGTCTCTCTCTCTCTGGCTCTCTGTGTCTCTCTCTCTGTGTCTCTGTCTCTCTCTGTGTCTCTGTCTCTCTTTGTCTCTGTCTCTCTCTGTCTCTCTCTCTCTCTCTCTGTCTCTCTTTCTCTCTCTCTCTCTCTCTCTCTCTCTCTCTGTGTCTTTGTCTCTATATCTATATAGATATAGATCTATACAGAGATATATAGATATATCTCTATATAGATCTATATCTATATAGATCTATAATGATCTATATAGATATAGATCAACAAATCATGTTGTATTGAAAAGAGAATGATGACTAAATTAATAAATTTAAGAGATTATGGAGTATTTCGATTGCATACTCTACATTTATGACATGTCAACTACACTAGAACTATCTACTGCACAACATCTCTCTGAAGAGATTTGAAACAGAAGTATAAAACAAAAACAATGGTGGCTTGTTTTACAAGACTAATATTAGTATTATCACAGTACAATGTTTGGAAAAACAGCTAAGGTCATCGAGATATTACCTCCTTATCCCAGGGTTATTGATAATCAATATGCATCATATAAATACCCTTAATCAATAAAATGTTTAGTGGTCTAACAGGAGAGGGTTGAGTCTTTCCACTGGACCCCCACCTGACAGAATCCGAGAGCAGAAGCGAGAGTTTGGAGCAAGGGCGTAGGAACCGGGGGGGACGGAGGGGACATGTCCCCTCCAATATTGGAGACAGTCGCATTTGTCCCACCTAAAAATTATACCGGGGGAGAAAAATATTTTATTCTATTTTGAAAGCGCAACACAGCGTCTTGTCACCGCTTCTTATCCTAAAAAACTGGATGATTGAGCGTGCAATTAAAGAATTGATTTGATATTTATCAGTTCATTACTGCCATTCAAAATGTGTTTTCCTTTACATTTACAAATGTATCTTTTTGGTAGAAAAAAATATATTTGTGAGTTTTTTCAG
>NC_136940.1:899172-932207 GCF_949987615.1 Pollachius pollachius
AGTTGGTCAGGTGTCTGAGGGGTTAGTTGGTCAGGTGTCTGAGGGGTTAGTTGGTCAGGTGTCTGAGGGGTTAGTTGGTCAGGTGTCTGAGGGGTTAGTTGGTCAGGTGTCTGAGGGGTTAGTTGGTCAGGTGTCTGAGGGGTTAGTTGGTCAGGTGTCTGAGGGGTTAGTTGGTCAGGTGTTTAGTGTTCTGAGGGGTTAGTTGGTCAGGTGTTTGCGGGGTTAGTTGGTCAGGTGTCTGAGGGGTTAGTTGGTCAGGTGTCTGAGGGGTTAGTTGGTCAGGTGTCTGAGGGGTTAGTTGGTCAGGTGTCTGAGGGGTTAGTTGGTCAGGTGTCTGAGGGGTTAGTTGGTCAGGTGTCTGAGGGGTTAGTTGGTCAGGTGTTTAGTGTTCTGAGGGGTTAGTTGGTCAGGTGTTTGCGGGGTTAGTTGGTTAAGTGTTAAGTGTTCTGAGGGGTTAGTTGGTCAGGTGTTTGAGGGGTTAGTTGGTCAGGTGTTTGAGGGGTTAGTTGGTCAGGTGTTTGAGGGGTTAGTTGGTCAGGTGTTTGAGGGGTTAGTTGGTCAGGTGTTGGGTGTTCTGAGGGGTTAGTTGGTCCCTAATGCTCTCCGTGGTGTTCCAGTGCTGGACGTGCAGTCGGCGGTCCCCGTCATCATGGGCGCCAACATCGGCACCTCGGTGACCAACACCATCGTGGCCATGATGCAGGCGGGCGACCGCAACGAGTTCCGCAGGTAAACCCCCAGAGACCTGACAGGGGGACCCCCCAGAGACCAGGTCCTCAAGGGGGACCCCCCAGAGACCAGGTCCTCAAGGGGGACCCCCCAGAGACCAGGTCCTGACAGGGGGACCTGGGGATACCAGGTCCTCAAGGGGGACCCCCCAGAGACCGGGTCCTGAAGAGGGAACCCCCAAGGTGGTGTAGGGTGGTCTAGGGTGGTGTAGGGTGGTGCAGGGTGGTGCAGGGTGGTGTAGGGTGGTGTAGGGTGGTCTAGGGTTGGTGGTGTAGGGTGGTGTTGTCGGGTGCTGTAATGTGGTGTAGGGTGGTGCTTTAGGGTGGTGCTGTAATGTGGTGTAGGGTGGTGCTTTAGGGTGGTGCTGTAATGTGGTGTAGGGTGGTGCTTTAGGGTGGTGTGGGGTGGTGCTGTAGTGTGGTGTAGGGTGGTGCTTTAGGGTGGTGCTGTAGTGTGGTGTAGGGTGGTGTGGGGTGGGGCTGTAATGTGGTGTAGGGTGGTGCTTTAGGGTGGTGCTGTAGTGTGGTGTAGGGTGGTGCTTTAGGGTGGTGCTGTAGTGTGGTGTAGGGTGGTGCTTTAGGGTGGTGCTTTAGGGTGGTGCTGTAATGTGGTGTAGGGTGGTGCTTTAGGGTGGTGCTGTAGTGTGGTGTAGGGTGGTGCTTTAGGGTGGGGCTGTAATGTGGTGTAGGGTGGTGCTGTAATGTGGTGTAGGGTGGTGCTTTAGGGTGGTGCTGTAATGTGGTGTAGGGTGGTGCTTTAGGGTGGTGCTGTAATGTGGTGTAGGGTGGTGCTTTAGGGCGGTGCTGTAGTGTGGTGTAGGGTGGTGCTTTAGGGTGGTGCTGTAATGTGGTGTAGGGTGGTGCTTTAGGGTGGTGCTGTAATGTGGTGTAGGGTGGTGCTTTAGGGTGGGGCTGTAATGTGGTGTAGGGTGGTGCTTTAGGGCGGTGCTGTAGTGTGGTGTAGGGTGGTGCTTTAGGGTGGTGCGGTGTAGGGTGGGGGCAGCGCTCCACCCCTGATGGCCCCTGGGTCGACCCGGTGTTTGTCTCTGATGGCCCCTGGGTCGACCCGGTGTTTGTCTCTGATGGCCCCTGGGTCGACCCGGTGTTTGTCTCTGATGGCCCCTGGGTCGACCCGGTGTTTGTCTCTGATGGCCCCTGGGTCGACCCGGTGTTTGTCTCTGATGGCCCCTGGGTCGACCCGGTGTTTGTCTCTGATGGCCCCTGGGTCGACCCGGTGTTTGTCCCTGATGGCCCCTGGGTCGACCCGGTGTTTGTCTCGCAGGGCGTTCGCGGGCGCCACGGTCCACGACTTCTTCAACTGGCTGTCGGTGCTGGTGCTGCTGCCCCTGGAGGTGGCCACCGGCGTGCTGTACAAGCTCACCAAGCTCATGATCGACTCCTTCAACATCCAGGGGGGGGACAACGCCCCCGACCTGCTCAACGTCATCACCGACCCGCTCACCAGCGCCATCATCGAGGTACGCCCGACATCACCTCGAACCTCATGTGTTCATACCTCATCAAGAGGACCTCCTCATGTGTTCATTACTCCTCATGTGTTCATACCTCATCAAGAGGACCTCCTCATGTGTTCATAACTCCTCATGTGTTCATACCTCATCAAGAGGACCTCCTCATGTGTTCATAACTCCTCATGTGTTCAGACCTCTTAGTTTCAGAGCTCTCAGAGCTCTCAGAGTGATCCGGGTTCTCAGAGCTCTCAGGGTGATCCGGGTTCTCAGAGCTCTCAGGGTGCTCAGAGTGATCCGGGTTCTCAGAGCTCTCAGGGTGATCCGGGTTCTCAGAGCTCTCAGAGTGATCCGGGTTCTCAGAGCTCTCAGGGTGATCAGAGTGATCCGGGTTCTCAGAGCTCTCAGGGTGCTCAGTTCTTCAGGAAGGTGAACCATGACCCCCTCTGTGCCCGTCCTCCCTTCAGCTGGATAAATCAGTGATCAGCGCCATCGCCACCGGAGACCCAGCCGCTCAGAACATGAGCCTGATCAAGAGCTGGTGCCGGACCAGCAAGAACACGGTGAGGAGCACACAGGACCCTGTTATCTCCTCTGCTGCTGCCATCTTCAGATCTGTCTCCACCTCAGCCCCCCTCATGAAGCCCCTTTGTTCATCACGTATCAATGGTCCCCTGGGACTGCCGCCCGTCCAGCCCTTAGGATCAATAGATTTAACTGGGTGCTGGATGCAGCGCTCAGCTATAGTTCCTCTTAGGTTTTATTATTTCTTCTTTCTTTCTCTTTATTATTCTCTACAAACTTTAGGACCTATCTCCTTCCAAAAGTATTCACCTACAGACTCCATTCCAATTTTAAAACACATGCTTCTATTCAATTATTTTTTTGATTTTCTAATATTTCTCATATTGTATGTATTCAAACTTTATCACGTTTACCTCTCCACTTTATTTTTTTCCAACTATTTGACATATTTTCAATGGTTTTCATGTTGACATTGTTTTGTTTGTTGTAAACAGTTCTACATTTCTTTATGTCTTAAACTATGTGGCTTTACGAAAACATATTTCTCCACCTCCCTGTGCACTACAGCCCTAAGCCCGCTCCTCTGCAGGAGATGCATCTTCTGGTCAGCATTGATATTATTCTGATCTCCCTGCAGACCCGATGGAACGACACCGTGCTGGCCTGCCCGGCCGGCGCCATCTGCTGGGTGGAGGGGAACACGATCTGGACCGAGAAGAACTTCACAGTAGTCACCAACCTGGAGAGATGTAAGCCCCCCTGCCCTCTAGCGCCAGGGAACCCGATCGCTCCTCCCGACCACAACAATGGGTCTCCCTGTCAGCCTGCTGGTGACTCAGCACCGCCCCCCCCATACCTGAGCCCCCCCGATACCGGCTCAATAGCCCCATTCAACCTGAGACCGCCGCCTCTCCAGCCCAGCGCCCTCGGCCTGTCAGCCAATCAGCAGACCTCCCTGCTCCGCAGTCCAAATGCCAGACATAGCTAGGAAACGTGCCATCACTACGGCCTTTAATATATAATATAGCACAGGGCGGCATGTGGCTCCGGAGGCAGAGCGGCTCGGCCGGTAACCTGAAGGCTGCTGATTCCAGTGTCGAGGTGTCCCTGAGCGAGACGCCTCACTCTGACTGCTCCTGACCAGCTGAGTGAGAGATAGAGATAGAGAGAGGAAGAGGGAGGGGGAGAGGGAGAGAGAGAGAGAGGGAGAGAGAGAGAGGGGGGGAGAGAGAGAGAGAGAGAGGGAGAAAGAGTGGGCGAGAGGTTGCCTGACGCTCCGTCCCGTTGCAGGCAGCCATCTCTTTGCGAACACCAGCCTCCCTGACCTGGCGGTGGGCCTGATCCTGCTGGCCCTGTCCCTCTTCGTCCTCTGCTCCTGCCTCATCCTCATCGTCAAGCTGCTGAACTCCATGCTGAAGGGCCAGGTGGCCGTGGTCATCAAGAAGGTTCTGAACACAGGTGGGTCCCAGAATCCTATTGGACCAGGTCCTGCTGGCTGTATTACACTGGAGGAAGGAATCTCTAATCTATACAATCTATATAACTCTATTTTACTGCCTGGTCAACAATTAGGAGGAGTAATTGTACGTTAATATCCAAGCCTCTGAGAGGGAGGGGCCTAAGACCCGGGAGGGAGGGGCCTAATGCTCCAACCAATAGGAACACAGTAGCTGAGTGGTGTTTCCGTGGTGACTGCAGACTTCCCGTTCCCCTTCGGCTGGGTGACGGGCTACATCGCCATGCTGGTGGGCGCCGGCATGACCTTCATCGTCCAGAGCAGCTCCGTGTTCACCTCTGCCATCACGCCCCTCGTCGGTAAGCTCCTCCCCCTCCTCGACAAGCTCCTCCCCCTGACCCAGGACCAGGTCTACACAGACCCAGGACCCGGTCCAAGTGTCTCTGTGACCCGGGACCAGGTCCAGTCCCCCAGGACCCGGTCCCAGTGTCTCTGTGACCCGGGACCAGGTCTACACTGACCCAGGACCCGGTCCTAGTATCTCTGTGACCCGGGACCAGGTCCAGTCCCCCAGGACCCGGTCCCAGTGTCTCTGCGACCCGGGACCGGGTCCAGTCCCCCAGGATCCGGTCCCAGTGTCTCTGCGACCCGGGACCGGGTCCAGTCCCCCAGGACCCGGTCCCAGTGTCTCTGCGACCCGGGACCAGGTCTACACTGACCCAGGACCCAGTCCCAGTGTCTCTGCGACCCGGGACCAGGTCTACACTGACCCAGGACCCAGTCCCAGTGTCTCTGCGACCCGGGACCAGGTCCAGTCCCCCAGGACCCGGTCCCAGCCTCTCTCTGTCCCCAGGCATCGGGGTGATCAGCCTGGAGCGGGCCTACCCCCTGACCCTGGGCTCCAACATCGGCACCACCACCACCGCCATCCTGGCCGCCATGGCCGCGCCTGGGGAGACGCTGGCCAACTCACTGCAGGTAGGGACCAGTCTGACCACAGAGACCAGTCTGAAACCAGTCTGAAACCAGTCTGAAACCAGTCTGAAACCAGTCTGACCAGTCTGACCACAGAGACCAGTCTGAAACCAGTCTAACCACAGAGACCAGTCTGACCACAGAGACCAGTGTTACCAGTCTGACCCCCTGGCCCTGTGCCCCCAGATCGCGCTGTGTCACTTCTTCTTCAACATCATGGGCATCCTGCTGTGGTACCCCATCCCCTTCACCCGCCTCCCCATCCGCCTGGCGCGGGCGCTAGGCAACCACACCGCCAAGTACCGCTGGTTCGCCGCGCTCTACCTCTTCCTGTGCTTCCTGGTGTTCCCGCTCTCGGTGTTCGGCCTGTCGCTGGCCGGCTGGCAGGTTCTGGCGGGGGTGGGCGTGCCCTTTGTGGTGCTGGTCCTCTTCATCATCGTCGTCAACGTGATGCAGAGCCGCTGGCCGCGCTTCCTGCCCAGCTTCCTGCGCACTTGGGACTTCCTGCCGCGCCCGCTGCACTCCATGAAGCCCTGGGACCGCGTGGTCACCTCCGCCCTCGACTTCAGCCGGCGCCGCTGCTGCTGCTGCTGCAAGCACTGCAAGTGTTGCCGTGGTGACGATCAGGAGGTCGGCGGGGACGACGGGATGAGCGACAAGATGAAGGCTCTGGAGGGGCGGGACAACCCGGCCCTGAGCCGCGACGAGGAGGAGGGGCCGCGGCAGAAGGCCACCGAGCTCTGAGGGCCCCGTGACAGCCAGGGGCCCCCTGTCCGTCACGCCACGTGGTTAGAGAGCTGCTTTTGGGGCGGGGCCTGGTGGTGGACCGTGGGACCACCTGTCCGCCCACGCAGCCTACGGACAGGGGGACCCCACCGCCGCCGGGCAGAGTGGAGGGGAACCCACTGAACTGTTGAACGCACGGGCTATGGGTGTCCCATCACTTCTTTTTATATCGCGATGCTATTGACTGTAAACCCTTATTGCAGATTATATTAAGTATTTTAGTATTTGTTATTTCTCAGTATTTAAGAAGATGTGATTTTTGTAAATAAATAAATTATTCCAGAGGTTATTTCCGGTGTTCATTGTGGTGCTTTGCAGGGAGTCGTTTGAGGAGATTGTTTTATAATTGGATTAGATTCTCCACTAATGATCGGTGGGCCTGCAGTATAATATATTATATTAAAGTAGTGTTTTATATTCAACACAATGAGGGCCTACCGTCCACAGACCTGTGCAACAAAAACAAACACTTTGGAAACGCATACACGCACACACACACACACACACACACACACACACACACACACACACACACACACACACACATTCACAGAGAGAGCGACGCACGCTTGCGCACGCGCACACACACATACACAGACACACACACTAACACACACACGCAAAGCACACATAAACAGGTCCGGTTTCTGGTTCTCAGTATTAGTATAAGCTGATTGAACCTAGGTTGTAACTACTAACCCTTAACCATACCAAACTATTCCCCAAGTTAACTGACTAACTTTACAAACTTGACCTAGCCATTCACACTGTGAGTACCAAACCTAAACCTCCCCGTGTCTGATGCATCATGGGAGAGTGAGTCTTTGTGGTCCGGTTCAGAGCGGCTGACCGGCCGTCTGGATGGGCACATGGGGGGAGGGGCTTCAGTATGGAGAGGCGACCACACTGTCGCTGTGTGCGCTATCTCTGGGCTATCTCTTTATCTGACAATACAGTGGAAAATCAGGCTCCTCCCCTTTATGGCTTTATCTCGCCCACAGCAGCAGAACGATGTGGTTTAAACGGAGGTGAACATTGAACCTTGACCCAGGTGGTGTGATGGAGGATCAACCATCTGAGAGGTCATGGAGTAGAGCAGCATCTTATCAGTGAGGAGGCTTTACGACCGGCAGGGAGATCGCCGAGAGCTTCATCCATGTTCGGATCCATTATCTCCAGATTAATGATAGGAACAATAATGATCCAGAGCAAGGCCGTGTGGAATATTACTATTAGGCGTCATCATCCAGTCACCTGGTGTAACCATGAACCCATCTCAGGCCCGCCTCGTGGCTGACACGTTGGAGACAACATCTCTGGCCGTTGTAAACTAGTCTGAACATCTCAGCCCGGTCTAAACCAGACTGAACATCTCAGCCCGGTCTAAACCAGACTGAACATCTCAGCCCGGTCTAAACCAGACTGAACATCTCAGCCCGGTCTAAACCAGACTAAAGATCTCAGCCCGGTCTGAAGTAGATCATGTGCTTGTAAAAGCTTGTGCCGGGGTGCACGGGACTGGCTGGCTCCGGGGTTATCTGTGGGCCACTCGGGGTAGTGTTTGCTCAGGTTCCCGGCGGGGACTCGGTGGAGTCAGAGCTCACCACAGGCACGGCCGGCGGGGGGCGGAGCAGAGCGAGGCAGCAGGCACGAGGCTGAACAAAGCTTGTGATCGCGTGGTCTGAGCCCTGCTGAACACAAACCCGATACGCAGCCGGCCGTGTTTACCGGACGCCGGGACTAACAATAGCCGGTGAGTCCATCACGGGTAATTGTTAACAGTGAGCCACGGAATGCTCTGAGGAAACGTCTAATCAATGGCTCAGAGCACGCAGATTGATTTCCTGAGCGGGCAGGCGGCGCTGAAGTATTGCTCCATCTCTCCTGGAAGCACGTTGCCCCCGGCGACGGCGCAGGCGTCCAAGCGCTCGCCCCCTCCAGTACATTTAGGGGGTCCGTCTCTCCGCGGACTGGGAGGTAATGAGGAACATGTCTGCGGGCGGTTTGGACGGCTTCATTAAGTACTACTGAGCTCCGCTGAATCAAAGGAGGGAGAGCCGCGATGCGGGCTGCGTTCGGGCTGATTGGCCCGTGGCGCTGTTACTTTGAAGGCTGCATTCACAGAAGAGCAGGATGGTGTGTGCTCTGAACTGAAGACAGGGTTTCATGTCCTGACTATGTGGTCAGAATGAGACACAGCTATGAAGTGATGTCTTCTCCTGTTGTGCGTTTTTTAGTTAAAGGAGCTGCTGTTTTACCACCAAGTGTGTTGATTCACCATCATCCAAATTAACCCCGTTAGTGACATCACACGTGGGAGTCTCCGACCGGATGCAGGATGGATTGGTCTCAGCCGATCAGGAGGTTAGGCAGAGAGAGGGTCATGGATTGTAGGGAGAAGAATAAGAACATGACAAGAACAACCAGATGAGGAGAAATAAGAAGTCCCACCCTCTCTCTCCTCTAAACCCATGTTACTGAAAGTCCCAACCGCTCTGTCTCCTCTAGATGTGTTTGATTGAACCGGTCGCACAGCAGTGTGTGGTAAACATAAACATGCTTCACCTCAACAACTCGTTAATATACAATATTTAAGGAGCATCTTTATGTTTTGTATGTTGTGAAGCTGGAGAGAGAGAGAGAGAGAGAGAGAGAGAGAGAGAGGGGATCAATAATCAAGGTTGAATATGCAGAGATACGTTAAATATAAATCCTGATATGAAACGACTATTCACTATAAGCATTATTGTTCAACAAATTCAAATTTCCTTTAAAACTCAAAGATCCATCCATGACGGCCTCAGGTTCCGCAGGTTCACTAGGGTTGTGGAGGTGGCTTTGGTGTGGCAGCCGGACTAATACGTGACCCCAGACTAATGCCTGCTGCTGCCGGCAGAAACACAACAGCAGCAGCACGCAGGCGGTGTTTTCAGTGGATTAGGAGCCCGACGGAGACATCATTCACTATTAGTGTCCTGAAACAGCCCAGCCTTATCTCAGAGGATAACAAACTGCTATTACCACGCCAACCTCCTCCTTAACTAATAATAGAATTACAGGACAAGACAGAAACACAACGATGTCATCACAACAAGAGGGAACTAAGGACTACAGTCTGCCTGCTGTTCTGCCTCCCATAGAGAGCGAGAGAGAGAGAGAGAGAGAGAGGAGAGAGCGAGAGAGGGTGAGAGAGAGGGAGAGAGGAGAACGAGAGAGGGTGAGAGAAAGTGGGGAAAGAGAGAGAGAGAAGGGGGAGGGAGAGAGGGTGGAGGATAGAGAGAGAGGGAGAGAGAGAGGGGGGAGAGGGAGAGAGAGGGAGGGGGGAGAGAGAGAGAGGGGAGGGAGAGGGAGATAGAAAGAGAGAGAGAGGGGGAAGGAGAGAGGGAGGGGGATAGGGAGAGAGAGAGAGATTGAGGGAGATATGGGGGAGAGAGAGAGAGGGAGATATGGGGGAGAGATGGCCTTGGCGACTTCTTGCTGAAGCAGCCGTATTCTCTGTCGCGTTACGCACTTATCTCCCTATGTGCTGCTGATAGGGAGAGCAGGGCCCCGTCAGGATAGGTGATCTATTAGGACACAAACCCCCTGGCGTCCAGTCCATCACCCACTAGCTAGCCCGGTAGCTAGTTGCTAGTGGCTAGCTAGTAGCTAGTCCGGTGGGCTAGCCATCCCAGCACTGTGTAGAGCCGGCTACACGGTCAAACAGAGAGGTTCCTGCTAAGCAATGAAGCGATCTCTGCTCTCATATGTTGGCTGTCTCACTGTCCACCATTTACATCTACCTTCAGGGCGTTCAGTAGATGCTTTTACCCAAAGCGACTTACAATAAGTACATTTGTCAGAAGAAAGAGAAACTACTATATATTGCTGTCGGTACAGTAAGGATGTTCATAGAACCAAGTGCCAAGCACTAACCTTCACTAGGTTAACCCTTTCCCCGTACAACTAAGTATCTTCCCCAGCTTCTTGCTCCCTAGCTCCTTGCTCCCTAGCTCCTTCACGTCCTGCTGACCAGGAGGAAACCACCAGGCGCCAAAAAGAATCGAACGAACAGATATATCATTTTTTATTACAAATCGTTCTCCCCCCCCCCACATGCGTCGAGGTGACTCAGGGCCCCTGGGACCCCCCGGTGTGTGGGGTCTCAGGGGGTCCTGGCGGTGCTGACGGAGGCTCAGAGGACGTGGGACAGCAGGGAGGTGACGTAGGCGCACAGCAGCGCCCCCGACACACTGACCACCGCCTCCGCTGCCCCCTGCAGCGGCGGGGGGGCTCTCGGCGGAGGCCGGGGCCCTGGGGGGCGGCCCGCTCTGGGGGTCCCGTCGGGGGCAGGGCCTGTGAGGTCATGGTGCCGCGGTCCCCAATGGCTCCTCCCCCTCGCCCGTGGCCTCGCAACGCCGCCATCTGAAGGGCGACATCATCACAGGGTCAACATAGTTCGCTGGGCTAGCTAGTCCGCTGGGCTAGTTAGTCTGGCTGGATAGCTAGTCCGGCTGGATAGCTAGTCCGGAGGGCTAGCTAGTCCAGTGGGATAGCTAGTCCGCTAGGCTAGCTAGTCCGGTGGGATAGCTAGTCCGCTGGGCTAGTGTTTTAGTGAAATCACAAGTGGGCGTGTCCACCTAGATGTACGCTTGATAGATAAGTCCACAAGCCTAAGCAGAGGATTGTAGCAAACGTTGCCCATCTATCCATCATACATCTAGGTCAGGGGTGTCAAACATACAGCCCGCAGGCCGGATTCGGCCCGCGAGATGATTTGATCAGGCCCGCGACTTGTAGAGCATAAATTTCTGAGTATGTCAAAACAAAAAGTAAGTCTCTAGCCCATTCCTGGGATGAGTTATGATTTTCTAAAGAAATAACCAAAATGCTCACTCCAGCCGCTAGGGGGCAACCAAAATAAAAAAGGAAGGAATTCCACACATGTCCTTGTTTCACCACAAATAAGAAGTTATCAAGGGTGACATCCCCATTACCAAAATGTCTTTCTCAAAAAGAAGAAAAGTGGATTCAGAGTGCAGAGTTTTCCAGGAAAAATGGACTGAGAATTATTTATTCACAGAGGTGAATACAAAAGCAGTTTGCTTGGTATGTAATCAGCAAGTTTCAGTGCTCAAACAATATAATATTCGGCGCCACTATGAGACTCATCATAAAGAAAAATATCACCATTTGAAAGGACAACTAAGAAAAGATGAGATAGACTAATTGTTAGCTGGTCTGATGAAACTGCAGTCTACTTTTACTTTCTGCAGCGAGGTCAGTGATGCAGCAGTGAAAGCCAGCTTCCTTATTGCTCAAGAGATAGTGCAAGCATCCAAGCCATTTTCTGATGGTGAAAACATGCATGCTGAAGGCTGCAGAAGTCGTGTTCCCTGAAAAGCGATCTGCCTTTGCCAACATTAGTCTGTCAAAGAACACTGGCGCAGATAGGGTAACAGAGCTCTCAGGAGACTTGGGCAGCCAAATGAATGACAAAATCATGTCATTTATTGCTTTTTCGGTTGCAATTGATGAGAGTACTGATATAATAGATTTTGCTCAACTGACTCAACGTAGTCAGTTGAAGCTCAACGGACAAGCTCAACGGACTGGTCCTGTGCCGTCACCTGTAGTCAGCAGTCTACAGGTGGCGCACCATCAATGGTCGGGACAAAGGCAGGCGTTGCGACAAAATCCCGAGAGAAAGTACAGACCGCAAATGGGGGACAAGATTTTTGGGCATTTCACTGTATTTTGCATCAAGAAGCGTTGTGTTGCAAAACACAAAAAATGGATCATGTTATGAGTGTGGTTGTAAAAACTGTAAATTTCATTAGAGCGCGAGGTCTGAAACAGCGTCAGTTTGAACTGAGCATAAATTAAACTAAGCATCACTCATCGTTAACAAAGACACACTTGATTGACGTTGTGAAATGTGCTGCCACTCAGGATTTGACACCTGATATTGATGCACTCGTAAAGGCTAAAAGAAGCCAAGTTTCAGGAGCCAGCAGCAGCAAATAGACTGCAGTGAGAAAAAAAAAAGGTTAATCAGCAAGTAGGCCTGGGCCTAATTCTTGCAATGCTCTTTCAGAAATGTTTGCGCTCTGATGAATACAGATCTTTGAAAATAAGGTTACTTAGGTTTCATGTTAAAAGACAATGAATATTGTGCAGTATATCATTCTCAGCTTCAGTCGCCTACAAAACAGTTTGATCTGATGTAGCCTAATCTCATTGCTCATGCACTGCTATAACTTTTATGTTTGTTTATTTTAATTATATGTGCACATTTGCATTTTCAAGGCAGTATGATAGCTTTCTTCATAGCTCCCACATGAGTTTGTTTAGTGTGGTGAGTTGGTTCAGGTGTTCAGATGTAAAAATGTATTCACTCAACTCTATAAAAATAAACCAGTTGTTAATGAATGTGAAATGCATTTTATTTCAATTCAATTGGCCTATCTGTGAATAAATGTATTGTGCTTATATAGATCCTTGTGATCAGTGATTATGTAGGCTACAAATGTAGGCTGAATGATAAAGCATAGTTCTGTAAAACAAAGCTAAAGATTTGGAGTTGACGTAGGTTATTTTGCCATTATTTTACTGATCCGGCCCACTTGAGATCAGATGGGCTGTATGTGTTCCCTGAACCAAAATTAGTTTGACACCCCTGATCTAGGTGGACACGCCCCCTTGTCACTAGAACACAGGTAGAGGTGGAGTTTTAAACGGCATGTCCAGACCCACAGCTGGTGGCGTAACAGCACCCCTTTAAGGTAGGATCTCAGCCCAGCTGGAGTCAGGAGCACACTGGGAGCCCTGCTCTATAACCTGGGACATCCCGCCCTCTGGTGGCCGTGGGGAGTACTGACTCAGGCTCTGGAGACCTGCTCCAAGCTGTCTGATAGGACGGTCGTAAATGACCACTGTGTGTTAGTAACCAGGGACTCACCGAAGACCGCCTGGAACGGCATCACCATGGCAACCGCCGCGAGGCTGAGGAGTGCCGCGTACGTCTGGAAACAAACACAGAAGAGGACTTCAGCCCCACGCATCTCCTCATCAGGTTCTCACTGGTTCCTCTCCTTCATCTCCTCACCAGGTTCTAACAGGTTCCTCTCCATGCTCCTCATTAGGTTCTAACTGGTTCCTCTCCTTCATCTCCTCACCAGGTTCTAACAGGTTCTAAGACGTTCCTCTTCATGCTCCTCGTCAGTTCTAACCGGTTCCTCTCCTTCATCTGCTCACCAGGTTCTAACAATTCTCCATGTAGATGTTCACTGCCCTTATGTACTCATACATCCTGTATTATTACAGGATACATTATCTCCTTTCCACTCATGGTGCTGCTGGGACTGGAGGTGAGCAGGAGGGCGGTTCCTACCAGACAGATGGTGGCCGGGTTGTGAGCCATCCTCCTCCAGGCCTGCTGGACCCGCAGCCTCATCAGAGCCAGAGAACAAGGAGTCAGGCTGCCCTCAGCCTCCATCTCCACACACCTGCAGACCACCATCACACCCAGGGTTAGACAGTACAGAGACAGGTCATTAAGGATCAAGTAGGGGTTAGACAGTACAGAGACAGGTCATTAAGGAGCAGGTAGGGGTTAGACAGTACAGAGACAGGTCATTAAGGAGCAGGTAGGGGTTAGACAGTACAGAGACAGGTCATTAAGGATCAAGTAGGGGTTAGACAGTACAGAGACAGGTCGTTAAGGAGCAGGTAGGGGTTAGACAGTACAGAGACAGGTCATTAAGGAGCAGGTAGGGGTTAGACAGTACAGAGACAGGTCATTAAGGAGCAGGTAGGGGTTAGACAGTACAGAGACAGGTCATTAAGGAGCAGGTAGGGGTTAGACAGTACAGAGACAGGTCATTAAGGAGCAGGTAGGGGTTAGACAGTACAGAAACAGGTCATTAAGGAGCAGGTAGGGGTTAGACAGTACAGAGACAGGTCATTAAGGAGCAGGTAGGGGTTAGACAGTACAAGATCCACATGAGAAACAGCTCTGTCATTCCTTCACTCCCATGGTGAAGGGGTTACCTGAGCAGGATCTTCTCCAGCAGAACGTCCGGGTGATGGTGAGCGGAGACGTTGAACTGCCGCCGGACGCCGGCGGTCAGAGCGTGTCCATCCAGAGCCAGCGCCGCCAGGCTGAAGCACCCCTGGAGACCGGGATCATCAACACATCAGAGCCCAGAACTCCAAGCGGCTTCGTGTTAAACCTGGTCTAGAGAATAGATTCTGTTTGTTTTCCCAGTGTGTCCCGCTAAGCCACCGGAAGGTTAATTGGGGTTATGGTTGCCGCGGCGACGGGAGATTATGGCGTTACCTGAGTACTTCCCGCCGAAGCGGCCCGGCTGTACATGGATACGGCCTGGCCAATCAGAGTCGAGGACTCCTTGCTGCCGGCGTCCGCAGAGTTAGAGTGGAAGTAATCTCCCATTTTCAGCAGACCTGCAACCGTAGAACAGGAAGCTAGTGCTAAAACGATAGCACAGGGAGCTAGTGCAGTAGAACTAAAACAGAGGATCCTAGTTGAACAGAGCTACAATGTAAAAAAAAAAGAAAATAGAGCTAAAACAAGCATGTTAGTTCACTGGGGGTAAACATAGCAAGGAATGCTAGTTGAATCGTGCTAAAAAATAAGATGCTATGCTAGTCAGAAGAGCTCAAACAATCATCATTGGAAGCTATTTTAGTTGAGCTAAGGCAAAAGCGCAGGGAGCTAGTTCAGTCAGGCTAAAGCTAGCTGTTTGTATTGCTGGATTAGCCACCAGAGTCCCAAGATTCCATCGTTGTTACATCCAATAATACAGGAACAACAGAGTGCACAGTGTGGTCTTCAGGAACCTACCTGAGGGAGAGGGGTCGTAGTTCAACACTGAGTAGTTTGTGTATCTCCACCGGCACTCTGGCGTGAACTGCATCTCCTGGAACCCAGAGAAGAGATGTTCAAACACAGTGGGAGAGACAGGATAAGATACAATACAATAAAAGTAAAAAAAATAAGGAGAAGTATCCTTTAGATCCTTGTTTAAATATTTAACGTGGATAAATCGATAAGGTGGACTCATCTGGTCCATACCTCACAGAGGTGGGCGGAGTTGGCCTGGGCCAATCCGAGGCCGGTCTCAGCAGCGAGGAGGTAACCAACGAGAGCCTCAGCCCTGGGGGGGAGAGGGGGGTGAGACAGTGAGAGGGGGGGAGGGGAGAGGGGGGTGAGACACAGTGAGAGGGGGAGAGGGGGGGAGGGGAGAGGGGGGTGAGACACAGTGAGAGGAGCACTGAGGGGGGAGGGGGGTGAGACACAGTGAGAGGGGGAGAGGGGGGGAGGGGAGAGGGGGTGAGACACAGTGAGAGGGGGGTGAGACAGAGTGAGAGGAGCACTGGGGGGGAGGGGGGTGAGACAGAGTGAGAGGAGCACTGGAGGAGAGGGGGGTGAGACACAGTGAGAGGGGGAGAGGGGGGTGAGACACTGAGAGGAGCACTGAGGGGGGAGGGGGGTGAGACAGAGTGAGAGGGGGAGAGGGGGGGTGAGACACAGTGAGAGGAGCACTGGGGGGGAGGGGGGTGAGACACAGTGAGAGGAGCACTGGGGGGGAGGGGGGTGAGACACAGTGAGAGGAGCACTGAGGGGGGAGGGGGTGAGACACAGTGAGAGGAGCACTGAGGGGGGAGGGGGGTGAGACAGAGTGAGAGGAGCGCTGGGGGGGAGGGGGGTGAGACACAGTGAGAGAAGCACTGGGGGGGAGGGGGGTGAGACACAGTGAGAGGGGGAGAGGGGGGTGAGACACAGTGAGAGGAGCACTGGAGGAGAGAGAGGGGTGAGACACAGTGAGAGGGGGAGAGGGGGGGGAGGGGGGGCCTCTCTGTAATGGAGGACTTCTTACCGGGAGCCCGGGAGGTAGGCTCTCAGGGCGGTCTTCAGCGTGTGGCCGAGGTGTCCGTTCCTCTCCGACACCGTCTTCAGCTTCCTGCAGCACAGGGAGGGGCGGAGCCTGAGCCTCAGGCCACCGAGATGTGACACGCCCTACACTGCCTTCAGACCGCTGGGGCGTGGCACTCTACGCTGTTTACAGCCCGCCGGAGGTGTGGCCAGACGCTCGACACACTTGACAAAGAGCGTGTTTCAGTGTCTGGCCCCGGGGGGGTCCAAGGTCGGCACGCAGCAGCCTCCAGGCGGGAACCCCGCGGCGCCGACGCTGAGGCATGCAGGCACGCATGCCTGTCCCGGAGTCTGACATAAGTGGTACTTACATACTGTAGGTTACCACAGTATGTTACCCTGGTAACTCTGGCAGCCGTAAAACCGGAATGCGGCTCTCTGACTACGTTGCTGGTTCAGGTGGGGTTTGAACCAGCAGCCCCGGTTCGGGACGACGACCGCTGGAACCTGTGTAGCCGACCGGCAGGACTTCACTCCCTTACTTTTCCACCCCAGTCTTTCCATTGTTTAGCGTTACCCTAACAGGTTGATTCAAGCGTCGTCTTACTTTACAGATCTTCACACGGCGAAGGATGCTCACCTCACAGCGAGCTCCACATCTCTGGCCACGCCCCTCAGCGTCCCCGTGGCCAGATACCAGGCCACGTTCACGGACGCTGCCGCATGCCCCGCCCGTGAGGCGTTCATGAAGCACTTGAAGGCTGCGGTCTGCAGGGACGAGACAGGGTCATGATAGCATCCTGACCTGATGTCCTGTAACCCCGAACATCCTGTATGCCTACATTTACATTGAGCAGACACATTTACCCAAAGCGTCTTTTAACATTCACATATAAATACTCTTATAATTCATACACACATTCACACACCACCGGCGGAGTCCAACACGCAGGGCGACAGCCAGCTCGTCTGGAGCAGTCAGCGTGAGGCATCTCGCTCAGGGACACCTCGACGCTCACAGTAGCCGGGGATCGAACTAGAAGCCTTCCGGGTGTAAGTCAACCCACTCTACCTCCTGAGCTAAGCCGACCCACACATATCCTGTCTCTTACAGCAGTGGTTCTCAACTGATCTGGCCTTGGGACCCACATTTTTCATGGTCATTATGTCGCGACCCATTTTTATTAAAACCTAGCAAATTTATTTCTCTAAAACAATCACACATACACAATTGTAATCATGTTTTTTTACTTAAAAAACAAAACCTTTTTCATCCCTGCATACAGAGCTCTCTAGCAATGAGAAACTGATCAATCAATACTGCGTGCTGCTGATTTAGGTGAATATGAAAAAGATGAACATCATAACTGATCACACAAATATAATCTTCAAGTTGGCTTAGTAAACAGATTGTTTTTACTCAACAAGTGTTCAGTGAAGCTTTTCAGATAGTTGGGGATGTGCTTTTTTCCTGTCTCCTGTGCTTAGTCTGGGGTGATGGTTGACAGAGCTACTCTCAGATCATGTTCAGCGTCCAACCTGTTCCTCTGCTTGGACTTGAGCTGGACCAAAGTTGAGAAGCCACTTTCGCAGAGATAGGTAGTGCTGAACTTAGTAATTAAAGTGATATATAGGCCGACACATAGGAATCATAAGTCAAAACGGGCTACATTTGGCTGAATTATAAAAGGTATAAGTGGTCATTTGAAGAGCCGTTTGGGAGCCGAAAGAGCCGGCTCTTGTTGGTGAGCTGATCCAAATTATCCGGCTCACTAAAAATAACCTAAAATCTCATCTCTAATCAGATGGCCTAATCACTGGTACTATTTTTAGCTATTTCATTTTTTCTCCTACACTCCGCGACCCATTCAAAATGAGTCCGCGACCCACTTTTGGGTCGCGACCCACCAGTTGAGAAACACTGTCTTACAGGACACATTCAATATCCTGTATTCTGTCTCTGACAGGACACAGTCAATATCCCGTGCCCTATCTCTACCCGGAGACAGTTGATATCCTGTAACCTGTCTCTAGACATTGGCTGAATGGCGGTTGCAGGCGGTCCAGACCTGGTTCTTGCCCCGGTCGTCTGGGTGCTGTCCGTTGAGGTGGTACACCCCCAGGTTGTGCATGGCATCGTGGCTGCCATTGAGTGCAGCACGCTGGAAGTAGCCGATGGCCGCGCTGACGTTCTTCATGACGGAGGCGTAGTACCAGCCTACTGCGTTCAGCGCATCCACCGAGCCCTGGGGGCCAGAGATACAGCAGTTACACCAGGGTTACACCAGAGATACATCAGAGTTATACTAGAGATGCACCAGAGTTACACCAGAGTTACACCAGAGATACACCAGAGATGCACCAGAGTTATACTAGAGAAGCACCAGAGTTACGCTGGCTTCAATACAGCAGAGTGCAGCTCCTAGCCACCAACCATTTCTATCGCTTTCTCCAGGAGGCTCAATGATTCTGTCAGGTTCTTCTCGACTCCCTGGCCCTGGAAGAACATCTAGTTGTTAATATTCATTTCATTATCAGACACTTTTATCCTTAGAGCCAAACAGTGAATTAAGATACTTAGGTCATTTAGGAGCAGGTGGGCCCAGTGTTTATGTGTTTGTAGGCGTGTGCGATGGGGGCGTTGTGCGGCAGGATGCGTGCGTTCGGCTCCACCTTCATCAGCAGGATGGCATAGTCGTAGATGGCGCCAGCGTCCTTCATGCGCAGGGCGATTTTCCTGTACCACCTGACGGCGCCTGCCACGTCCTTGGTGACGCCGTTCTGCCCCCAGAAGGACATGGAGGCCAGCTTCTTCTGGGGACAGAGGAGAACCACAAGACCCCGGGTCAGAGGAGGGAGGAGGACTCTACAGGCCCCCCAGGGAGACGAACAGCCACGATACATTCAGCGAACGATGTAATAAGCACCATGAACAATGATGGGTTCTGTGTGAAATACACATCTGTAAGTCAAGGCGATGCACATCTGTATCCACCAGTCAAAGTACAAAAACGCAGATAGAGTGAGCAGCAACCTGGAATCTTGAGGGTCATCCAAAATAGTACTAAGCATCGTGTAGCATCTTATCCTAGCTATCTTTGTTGTGTACGGGGAATGGGTTAACCTAGTGATGGTTAGTGCCTGGCACTTGGTTCTGTGCACATCCTTACAGTACCGACTGTGATATATATTGTTGTTTCTCTTTCTCCGGACAAATTATGATAAAAGCGTCTGCTAAATGCCCTGAATGTAAAATAGAATGTGCTCCTTCTGCCTGAACACAGAACTCAGGGTGTGAGCTCACAAGTGTCCTTCAGTTGCTATGGATGGAGGCGTCCTGGGTGTAGATGAAGGTACCTGGGACTCCACATCCCCGCTGCGTGCCTTCATCCTCAGGAAGTGGAGCACGTCGCTGGATCCCTGCTCCACGGCCCGGAGTTGCTCCTTGTTGTCCAGGTAGACGTGTTCCACCACGTGTTGCTTTAGAGGAGACGTAGGGAGATGGAGGAGTGAGGCCAGCACCGTGCTTCTACCACTACTGCTCACGGGAATCACGGCGAGAAGGGAAAAACTAACACACAAGGAATAGCAAGGAAGAAGAATATGAAAGGACAAAGAAAGAAAGAAAGAGGAGCAATCAAAGAAGAGGAGATGGACAGAAGGCGGTGGTTGTCACCCACGTGGTCTCGGTCGGGCCGCTCGTCGTCGGAGACGGTCTGCGTGGCCGTGTTAGCGTAGCAGCTGTAGGCTACCTCCAGGTCCCGGGGGAAGCCGTCCAGGCCTTGGCTGTGCTTGTAGCCCAGGTGCATGAGGGCCAGGCGGTGGCCCCCCAGCCCACCCATCAGACTGTACACCTGACCCTGGAACCACACCACACCGGGGGGTCACTGGGAGAGCACTGGGAGGGCAGTGGGGGTCACTGGGAGAGCACTGGGGGTTAACTGGGGGACCACTGGGAGGGCAGTGGGGGTCACTGGGAGAGCACTGGGGGTTAACTGGGGGACCACTGGGAGGGCAGTGGGGGTCACTGGGAGAGCACTGGGGGTTAACTGGGGGACCACTGGGAGAGCAGTGGGGGTCACTGGGAGAGCACTGGGGGTTAACTGGGGGACCACTGGGAGAGCAGTGGGGGTCACTGGGAGAGCACTGGGGGTTAACTGGGGGACCACTGGGAGGGCAGTGGGGGTCACTGGGAGAGCACTGGGGGTTAACTGGGGGACCACTGGGAGGGCAGTGGGGGTCACTGGGAGAGCACTGGGGGTTAACTGGGGGACCACTGGGAGGGCAGTGGGGGTCACTGGGAGAGAACTGGGAGAGCACTGGGAGGGCACTGGGAGGGTACTGGGAGAGGACTGGGAGAGCACTGAAGATCACAGAGATACCTAATAAATCGTGGATATATCAGTGAACTCTCTCTGTGAGGTTAAGGAACAGGTCTGAGGACAGTGTGAGGTTTAGGAGGATGTGTGGGGTTTAGGAGTACAATGTAAAGGTTTAGGAGGACCATCTAAAGGTTTAGGAGGATGTGTGGGGTTTAGGAGTACAATGTAAAGGTTTAGGAGGACCATCTAAAGGTTTAGGAGGATGTGTGGGGTTTAGGAGTACAATGTAAAGGTTTAGGAGGACCATCTAAAGGTTTAGGAGGATGTGTGGGGTTTAGGAGTACAATGTAAAGGTTTAGGGGGACCATGTAAAGGTCTATGTGTTCTCTACCTGTTCCTGGTCAGCAGGATGTCCCAGCCCGGCAAGGTGGACTGTGGCCATCAGGAGGGGGGCGTGCTGGTGGCCGAAGCAGCAGGAGGCCTGTAGCAGAGCGATGAGGCCGGGAGACAGTCTGAGGCGAGTGTGGTCTGCGCTGAACATCCTCTTAGTGACGTACTCAAACAGGTGGTTCCCCAGTTCCTTCTCGCCCCAGGGTCCTAGCAAAGTTAACACATGTTGTAGTTAATAACTTAATAACGTTATGTTAGATGATACAGGGATACACAGGACAGTACTGGGGCACTAAGTACCTGAACGTTTTAATCACATAGTGTTCTATCATTTTCAATGCTCCTACTCTTTATCTGTGTATGGACACATTTGATGTGTTTGTCGTTTTCCAATCCAGGATTTATAAAGTTGATGTTATCTAACGTGTGGAGTAGCTCAGGCCTACCGAGAGGACACAGTCCCACTAAACCCCCTCCCTGTGAATCCATCCTTAATCCATCGTCAACATCGCATTACAGAGAGACAGACCTCCGTAACGTCAGCGACTCACGCCCAGGAACACTGGTGATCTTCAGACTCACTCCTTACCGGAGATTGAGGCCTCTGCTCGCCTCTGCAGGAACTGGAATAAAGTCCTGAGGTTCTGCTGGGCGCTCCAAGACCAGGTCTGGTCACATCTGGGTCTGAGGGATCTCCTCCACAAGGTCTCGTAGTAGGGGCGACACACACCTGGGATTATATCTTCGATTACCAAACAGCACAACGTGGTCAAACATGCGAATCTTTGACTTGAAATGGACCCTGAGAAAAGGATCCTGTCTGATATGTTATTGTTATGCATGCAATAGATAGTCGACAGTACGCATGGCTACTCCCGTGCTCTACCGCCTCTATTCAGTGTAACTTGTAACATTGTTCTGGTTCTAGTCAATCAGAGTCAAAATAGATAACGTCTCGTTCTTGTGTCACTCTGTTACTAACAAGCCATCCTTACAGCAGTACCTGAGGAGAGTAAAGTAAAGATGGCATGTATATGACATAAATAACTCTCCTTTGCTGCGCCCAACACATCATGGTTACCATGTTTGTTCACAGGACTTCTTCGCTACGTCAGTAAAACAGCGTCTGACCTTGGGGAAGCAGCGGCTCCCCGCGGTCCACGGCCTGGGAGAAAGCGTGCGTGAAGGTGGTGGTCTGCTGACAGCGGTGGTGGGCGCGGCTCAGCTTCTCCGGCGTGTTCCCCAGAGGATTCTCCACCTGTAGGAACGCTCAGACGTAAACCCCGGGCCGCACAGGAGCAGAGGAACTCGAGGACCTGGGAGGTCCGTAGGAGAGGGGACATGCACGTGCATGTTTGTTCCTGTTAATCAGCACTAGGCTACATTTCCACTCTGCACTCCCCTTCTAATTCATTCATTATTCTGTCTGTTCTAGCGTGTTGCGGTGACTGCGACTGGATGCCTGGACTCTCCTTATGGTTAACCCGCAAGCACCCCATCACCCATTTTAAATGTTTTGCCTGAATGTATGTCAATTATGGTACCCATGGCACTTCTGACCATCCCTGGAAGGAGGGATCCTCCACTCAGCGTTTCTTTTCCAGATTTCTTCCTTCCTGATTAAGAGAGTTTTCTTTTGCCCTCTGGGGGCCTAGGGTCGGGGGAGGGCGGTCATAAACACATGGCATGTTAAGCCCTTTGAGACTGTACCTGTGATTAAGGGCTACACAAATAAAATTCAACTGAATTGAGATGCATTAATGTCATCATTGTGTTACTCTGCCCACCTTCGTCGTTCCGAGGCGATAGACGACGGCCGGACCGAAGTAGCCGTAGATTCCCTGCATGTAGCGGCTTCCTCCCATCACGAAGTAGCCATCAGTGTCGTCGTAGCGGACGTTGCTCGTGAACCTTTCACAAGTCGGACAGAAAAAAACAGCCGTGAGTTATGAGTGAGGTGTGTCATGTGAAGAGTCAAATCATGCAGACGGTGCCTTTCATGTTCTACTCCAAAGTGCTCCTTCTCGTTGATCATCCTCTGTAACGCGCTGCACACCCATAGAACCTCCGCTCTCACCTGTACGTGTGTGTCTGGCTGTGGTTCTTCCACGCCATCTCCAGTTTGACCTGGAAGTGAGAGGAGATGAGGTGAGGCCGTGACACATGGGACGTATCCAGTGGTGTGTGTGCTCCTCTGGGTTCAGTTACACACTACAGCAGCTCGGAGCCACCCAGCCAGCGGCAAGCGTGTCAGAGATACGGCTGAAGGAACAGACCCTGGTGTCGCAGGGACGGAGTGTGTGTACCTCAGAGTGTGTACCTCAGAGTGTGTGGACCTCAGAGTGTGTGTACCTCAGAGTGTGTGTACCTCAGAGTGTGTACCTCAGAGTGTGTGGACCTCAGAGTGTGTGGACCTCAGAGTGTGTACCTCAGAGTGTGCGTACCCCAGAGTGTGCGTACCTCAGAGTGTGTACCTCAGAGTGTGTACCTCAGATTGTGTGTACCTCAGAGTGTGTGTACCTCAGATTGTGTGTACCTCAGAGTGTGTACCTCAGAGTGTGTACCTCAGAGTGTGCGTACCCCAGAGTGTGCGTACCTCGGCTTGGTGAACGGAGCAGTCCAGCCTGATCCACGTCAGCAGGGGCAGCGAGGCGTGAGCCTGGAAGGACTTGTCTTCACCGCTGGTCAACCGGCTCTGAATAATCAGCCCCCCTGGAGAGAAGTCACACCACGCTTCAACCCTCGTGACTACAGAGCAGGTCCATCACCCAGCACCCATCACACCGCGCTTCCTCCCCCCATCACCAGTCCGCTGTGATGCTCACCTGTGTTGGTCAGCATCATCAGCAGGGAGTCAAACTCCTGCTCTCTGTTGACGTGGAGCACGACGCCGCAGAGCTTGGACCGGCACCACTCCAGGAGGTAGATCCACACCGACACCGTCACCCTGACAACCGGGAACACAACGACGCTCAGCTGTCTTTCCGTGGCGATGGACACCGAGGCTGGATGGCGTCTGAACCAGCGTCTGTGACTGACCTCGTGGACCTCACGCCTCATTAGGAGATGTTAGGAAGAAGCTCTGACGAACACGAGTCAGCGAGTCACCGAGGACAAAGTGGAACCTCACATTCCAAAAAATCTTTTTTACAAGTTTTAGTTTGCATGCTTTAAATTCCCGACGTGTGTTAGCCAGTACCTTCATATAAATGAAGGTACTGGCTAAAGGAAGAAGAGTGCCTAATGTACAGTACTCTACTGTGATGTACTGTACTTTACTGTACTGTACCGTGCTTTACTGTACTGTACTGTACTATGGGCCAACCCAGACACGGTTAAAGGCAGACTAGAAGAAGGTTCCAGAACCTGGGCTGTGAGATGGCGTGGCGGCGCTGGTCCTCCATGACTCCGGCGGTGAAGCGGTGGAACGTCCTCACCACCCCGAAGCGCTCCCCAGTGCTCGCCGCCGGGAAGCGGAGGAGGTGTTCCACGTCTGCACCTCCACACAAACATAGTCAGGTTCATTTATAGCTCCTCATCACAGCCTCACCGGGCCCCGTGGTCACACGTTGAACAACACCTCCTCCCCAGAGGAGAGACATTTAGAAGGAGATAACAGAACAAGAAAGTCTCATAGGATTGCCTAGGAGTGAGGGGATCCACTCTCAAGGTTCTGGGAGATAAAGGTTCTAGAAGCTGAAGGTTCTAGGAGTGAGGTGATCCACTCTCAAGGTTCTGGGAGATAAAGGTTCTAGAAGCTGAAGGTTCTAGGAGTGAGGGGATCCACTCTCAAGGTTCTGGGAGGTAAAGGTTCTAGAAGCTGAAGGTTCTAGGAGTGAGGTGATCCACTCTCAAGGTTCTGGGAGATAAAGGTTCTAGAAGCTGAAGGTTCTAGGAGTGAGGGGATCCACTATCTAGGTTCTGGGAGGTAAAGGTTCTAGAAGCTGAAGGTTCTAGGAGTGAGGGGATCCACTCTCAAGGTTCTGGGAGATAGAGGTTCTAGAAGCTGAAGGTTCTAGGAGTGAGGGGATCCAGTCTCAAGGTTCTGGGAGGTAAAGGTTCTAGAAGCTGAAGGTTCTAGGAGTGAGGGGATCCACTCTCAAGGTTCTGGGAGGTAAAGGTTCTAGAAGCTGAAGGTTCTAGGAGTGAGGGGATCCACTCTCAAGGTTCTGGGAGATAAAGGTTCTAGAAGCTGAAGGTTCTAGGAGTGAGGGGATCCACTATCTAGGTTCTGGGAGATAAAGGTTCTAGAAGCTGAAGGTTCTAGGAGTGAGGGGATCCACTCTCAAGGTTCTGGGAGATAAAGGTTCTAGAAGCTGAAGGTTCTAGGAGTGAGGGGATCCACTCTCAAGGTTCTGGGAGGTAAAGGTTCTAGAAGCTGAAGGTTCTAGGAGTGAGGGGATCCACTATCTACGTTCTGGGAGATAAAGGTTCTAGAAGCTGAAGGTTCTAGGAGTGAGGGGATCCACTATAGGTTCTGGGAGATAAAGGTTCTAGAAGCTGAAGGTTCTAGGAGTGAGGGTATTCCACTCACAGCTAAAGGTTCTAGGAGCTGAATGTTCTACAAGCTGAAGGTTCTGGGTCAGGAAGGTTTGAACCACAATGTCTGCAGTCAATAGACATAGAGCAATATACTCTAACCATAGATGTGTGTAGGATAAGGTACTTCTGCCAGAACAATTTTGTCCTAATTTGGTGAAGCTTTCTCTCCATCCCAGCATGGTGCCAGGGGCTGGGTTCTCTCACTGTCTGCAGTGACGTTCTCCTGAGCTGCGGTGACGTTCTACTGAGCTGTGTTGACGTTCTCCTGAGCTGTGGTGATGTTCTACTGAGCTGTGTTGACACTCTACTGAGCTGCGGTGACGTTCTACTGAGCTGTGTTGACACTCTACTGAGCTGCGGTGACGTTCTACTGAGCTGGGTTGACGTTCTACTGAGCTGTGTTGACACTCTACTGAGCTGTGTTGACGTTCTACTGAGCTGAGTGTCAGACCAACGACAGTGTGAGACGGAGAGACGGCGGCCGTGTTAGAGGGAGTGAGGCAGTGCGGGAGGAGTGACGGCGGTGTGAGTGCGGTCCGACCTGCCCCCTGCGGACACTGATGCGTTGTGACGGCCGTGCTCCACAGCAGCCCAGCAGACCATGAGGGGCAGCCGGTGGGGGGTCTGGGGGGGCGCTGGGAGGGGGGCGTGACCCTCAGCAGCGCCGTCGCCCTCACCGCCGCGCCGGCGTACGACCCCGACTCTGAGCTGCCGTTCAAACCCGCCACCCAGGCGCGAAGGACCCCGCCGCGGGCGTCCACCACGTGCCGGTTGTAGAAGCCCCGTCTGAAGGCCAGTGAGGGGGGCAGCCGGAGCCGGGTCCGGCGGGGTCTGGGGGACCCGGGCCGGGCCCAGGTCCTCTGGAGGACCAGCGGGGGGGCGCCGGTGGAGCTGGAGACCTGCAGCTGCACCGTGAGGAGGCAGGGCTCCGTGCAGAGGGACCGGAGGGCCACAGAGTCCTGGACCGGGGCCCCCGGGGGCGAGACAAAGGTCACGGAGCTGCGGACCCCCTGGGGGGCCGGGGAGGACCAGGCTGGCGGGTGGAGAGCACACTGGGAGAGCAGAGAGGTCAGAGGTCAGCCTACCCACGCAGCAGGTTAGGGCCTACAGTGGAATGCTGGGCGGGAACCCGCAGCACACGCTACAATTAGCATAAACAACGGAACGGAAACATGTGTACCGGATGGTACCGGTGTAGAATAGGACATGTATGTCCGCAATATATCCATGATCTGTGGTTACAAAGAGTACATATTGTATTAACAAGTGTGTGATAACTGCCAGAAGGTAGCAGTGGCTGGCTGTGTTTAGTAAAAGTTCTACAGAGTTGAGTTATTCGTCAAACAGATTGCATCACACTGTCATCATGTAAAAGCCACAACTAATGCTTCATTCACGGGAGTAGATCCACACTGTTTACAGCTTAGGAGAGAGAGACAGAGATAGAGGGAGAGAGACAGAGACAGACAGAGAGAGCGAGAGAGAGAGAGAGAGAGAGAGAGAGAGAAACACAGAGAGAGAGCCAGAGACAGACAGAGAGAGAGAGGGAGAGAGACATGAGAGGGAGAGAGATGTTGGTGTTGTTGCCAGATGGGTGCAGCGTGGGTCTCACCATGAGCCAGGCCAGAACGGCGTAGCCTCCGCGGTGAGGCATCATCTCGCTGCAGGGTCGGGTTTCGCGGGGACGCGTGTCAGTCCAGGCGCGAGCAGAGGTTACAGGGTGAACGACGACCTCTCCAGAGATTAGAGTTCGAACTACGACCTCTCCAGAAGGCAGCGGTTCATCTCTCTTTGAGTGTTCTACGTGTGTCTCCAATGCCTTCTGCTTAGTCTATTGTCCTCAACACAACACTTTGCAAACTGGATCTACCGGTGCGTCCAGTGGGAGTTATTCAGCCGCAGGTCTACCGCTGAATTCCCCGACTCTGCCTGCTCCCTGGCGGCCTCAGGGCTTGGCTATCTGGGTTCTGATTGGCCGACTTCTTTTATAAATGTGTATATATACATATATATATCTATTTGATCACTGGGCCACTTCTCTTTGTTCACATTTGCATTTATACACCTTAACATACAGTGATGTACTGGAACTTAACCCTTTTTTGCTAGTACTTTGTATTTGTATTGTATTGTATTATCCTGTGTTTTCCTCCGCTGCTGGGCTGTTGTAACAAAGGTTTTTCCCCTCCGGGGGATCAATAAAGCTGTTATCTCTTTATCTTACTCTGTTGATATTTTGCCGGATGACCCTTTTTCCTTCAATGGGAACTTTATTTGTGTGATTCCCGTCAAAACATGGAACTCAGCAGAACCTGATCACCCGCCCTAGCTAATGAGCCGTAGGGCCCGCACGCTACCGTGGAGGTAATGAGTCACAGCTCAGCTGACGGGTGTTTCTTCAAGGCTGAGGAGGTGGGGGCGTGTCCACTGAGGGCCAGGTGTTTAAGAAGCCGCCAGTGTACCGCCAGGCATGCACTGAAACCTGACTGCAAACAGCTAGACACTGATAAGAGACCTGACTGCATACACCTAGACACTGATAAGAGACCTGACTGCATACAGCTAGACACTGATAAGAGACCTGACTGCATACAGCTAGACACTGATAAGAGACCTGACTGCATACACCTAGACACTGATAAGAGACCTGACTGCATACACCTAGACACTGATAAGAGACCTGACTGCATACACCTAGACACTGATAAGAGACCTGACTGCATACACCTAGACACTGATAAGAGACCTGACTGCATACACCTAGACACTGATAAGAGACCTGACTGCATACACCTAGACACTGATAAGAGACCTGACTGCATACACCTAGACACTGATAAGAGACCTGACTGCATACAGCTAGACACTGATAAGAGACCTGACTGCAAACAGCTAGACACTGATAAGAGACCTGACTGCAAACAGCTAGACACTGATAAGAGACCTGACTGCATACACCTAGACACTGATAAGAGACCTGACTGCATACACCTAGACACTCAGTTTAGACCACACTACATCCACCTCCTAGACACTCAGTTTAGACCTCGACACAGGTTTAGACATACACCTAGACACTTGCTCTGAACCTCACTGCCTACAGCCCTCAGTTTAGACCTCACTCATACACCTAGACACTAATAATAGACCTGACTACATACAGCGAGACACAGGTTTAGACATACCCCTAGACACTCGCTCTGAACCTCACTGCAAACAGCCTGACACTCGCTCTGAACCTCACTGCAAACAGCCTGACACTCGCTCTGAACCTCACTGCAAACAGCCTGACACTCGCTCTGAACCTCACTGCAAACAGCCTGACACTCGGTCTGAACCTCACTGCATACCCCTAGAAATGCAGCTCAAACGTGTCTCAGAAAACAACTAAGCAGCTGGTAAAGGATCTGGTGAATGACTCTCAGCAGCGATGGCTCTAGAGGACCTGTGTGGTCTGCAGGCCCTGGGGGGGTCTCTGAGGGGGTCTCTGAGGGGTCTCACTCCAGATCTGGGTCCCATGGGGTCTCCCAGAGATAAGAGAAGGGGCCGTTACGCTGGCGACGTGCCCCTGAGCAGCACCGCTAGTGTCTTAAGCTTCTCCGTTCCAGTGGGCCGGTATCTGGACCGCAGCCCCATCGACTTCGGACAGATGGCGCCCGACTCCGCCCCCACGCCCGACGCGTCCCGGTGGTCCGCCGGTGGTCCGGGCGGGCCGGACTCCGCCCCCGGCGCCGGGCCGGACCCTGCCCCCGGCGTCGTGCCCCTCCCCTTCCCCATGGCCCACGGGACCACCACGCTGGGCTTCCTGTTCCAGGGCGGCGTGCTGGCGGCGGCCGACACGCGGTCCAGCTGCTCCGGCCTGGTGGCGTGCCCCGCCTCCCGGAAGGTGGTCCCGCTGCACCGCCACCTGCTGGCCCTCGGCTCCGGCACCTCGGCCGACATCACCCTGTGGCGCCGCATCCTGGCCCGCGAGCTGCGGCTGTACCAGCTGCGGCACGGCCGCAGGCTCACCACCGGGGGCGCCGCCAAGCTGCTGGCCCTCATGCTGCACCCCTTCAAGGGCACCGAGCTGTGCGTGGCCGCCACGCTCTGCGGGTGGGACGGGGGCGGGGCCGACGGGGGCGGGGCCGACGGGGGCGGGGCCGACGGGGGCGGGGCCGACGGGGGGCCGCTGGGCGCCGCTGACCTGGATCCTCACCGCCCGGCCTCGGACTGGAGCGGGGAAGGAGGAGCTCTGGCCCCCGGCGTTGGGGAGGCCCCGGTGAGGGAGGGGGAGGGGCCCTCAAGGGGCGGGGCCAGGCTGTACTACGTATGCAGTGACGGGAAGCGCCTGCAGGGGGAGCTGTTCTCGGTGGGCTCCGGGTCGCCCTACGCCTACTCGGTCCTGGACGAGGAGGTGCGCTGGGGCCTCTCGGCGGAGCAGGCCGTGAGGGCCGGCCGCGAGGCCGTCTACAGGGCCTCGCGGCGGGACGCGTACTCAGGGAACTGCGTGGACGTGTTCCTGGTCACGGCCCGGGGCTGGAGCCGGCGGCCGCGGGAGGACCTGGGCGAGGAGTACTACCGGGAGGAGGAGAGGCTGGCGGAGGGCCTGAGGAGGAGGAGGGAGGAGAAGGAGGGCCTGAGGAGGAGGAGGGAGGAGGAGGTTCATTCGCTCCCAACAAAGACATGAACGCTGAGACCTGCTCTGGGAGACAGGGGCCCCGTGACGTGTGATAGATGCTGGGGGGCCCAGCGCCCGGCCCTGGAGGGATGGCTCCAAGCACCGCTACGACGCTACGTTATCTGGCGCAAGCTAGAGTCCTTCAGTGCTAACGCGTGACCGCCGGCCTTTAATAAAACACTCATGCTAATGCTAGGTCTTGTCTCTCTCTTTAATGTCAACGTTGAGGTCTTGTCTCTCTCTTTAATGTCAGTGTTGAGGTCTTGTCTCTCTTTAACGTCAGCGTTGAGGAATTGCATGTCTTTAACGTCAGCGTTGGGGTCTAGTCTCTCTTTAACGTCAGCGTTGAGGTATTGTATCTCTGTAACATCAGCGTTGAGGTCTTGTCTCTCTTTCACAACAGCGTTGAGGTCTTGTCTCTCTTTAACGTCAGCGTTGGGGTCTAGTCTCTCTTTAATGTCAGAGTTGGGGTCTTGTATCTCTTTAACGTCAGCGTTGAGGTATTGTATCTCTTTAACGTCAGCGTTGAGGTCTTGTCTCTCTTTAACGTCAGCGTTGAGGTCTTGTCTCTCTTTAACGTAAGCGTTGAGGTCTTGTCTCTCTTTAACGTCAGCGTTGAGGTCTTGTCTCTCTTTAACGTCAGCGTTGAGGTCTTGTCTCTCTTTAACGTCAGCGTTGAGGTCTTGCCGCTCTTTAACGTCAGCGTTGAGGTCTTGTCTCTCTTTAACGTCAGCGTTAAGGTCCGCCCTGGGAATGGAAGAATTGCTTTGCATTAAAATGTCGCTTGTGTCGCTGGTTCTCCGTCAGAGATGATTTGGGCAGAATGGAGGCCCACCCGCAACCCGATCTCCGATAAGAGGAGGATGAGGAGGATGAGGAGGCCCACTGCGATGAAGATGATTCAGGATGAATTTAAAATAGTGGGTCAATGGCAGACAGACAGGTAGGCAGACAGACAGACGGACAGATAGAGTGACTGAGATGAAGAGATAGAGAGAGAGAGAGAGCGAGAGAGAGAGAGAGAGAGAGAGAGAGAGAGAGAGAGAGAGAGAGAGAGAGAGACTTGAACATAGCGGGTCAGTGGCTCTGGGACCTTCAGAATAAATAATGCTGGGAGTGCGTGGAACCTCGGAGAAGGAAGAATAAAGTGAGATGTGGCCGGAGGTGAAGCGGAGCTGTGTTGAAGACCGGTCCTCTCAGACACGCTGCCTCTGCCTCAGGCTGTTGTATATTTAATCAAACGCTGTGAGAACAAACCCTGATGCATTTAGTTTAGTTTAGTCCCTGAGGCAGCAGTAAGTCTGTCAATCGAATAGTGGAAATACAGAGAGACGGCAGGACAGGGAGACAAGCAGACAGACAAGCAGACAGACATACAGAGAGAGAGAGAGAGAGAGAGAGAGAGAGAGAGAGAGAGAGAGAGAGAGAGAGAGAGAGCGTGGTAGAGAGAGAGATAGAGAGAGGGAGAGGAGAGAGTAAAGAGAGAGAGAGACAGAGACATAGACAGATAGAGCATGGTAGAGAGAGAGAGATAGAGAGAGAGAGAGAGAGAGAGAGAGAGGGAGAGAGAGAGGGGGGGAGAAAGAGAGAGAGAGAGAGAGAGAGAGAGAGAGGGAGAGGAGAGAGTAGAGAGAGAGAGAGAGAGCGAGAGAGAGCGAGTGAGAGAGAGAGAGAGAGAGCCTGTATGTGTATGGAGGGGGGGGGGGGGGGGGGGGGGGCGTATCCTCACGGAGAGGCTCTCCTTCTCACTCCAAGCCGTCCCCGGAGCGCTCAGGAGGTAAGACGCTCTCCTCTCTACTAACCGCGGATAGTATTATGGGATGGATAGACTCACATCATAACGGGAAAAATAGACAACGGTGCTGTGATGAACGGAGGACGTTTCAGGTTTAGCTTTAGTTTCTTTGCTCTTCCCTCGGTTCCGACCGTCGTTGGAGAAAGCTGTAAACTATCGAGGAACATTCCGTTAGAATCAGGCAACAATGTGGTGGTCGATGCCATGGGTCGATAGAGCTGAATTGTGACTAGTTCATTGAACTGATGGTAATTGGTGTGAGGTGTGAGGTTGTTGGAGCGAATATATCTAATGGCTCTGGTCATGTCGACCAGAGCCGCGTGTATTACAGATGCTTGTTCAGTCTACTAGTGTATCTACTTCTGCGTGTGTTTGTGCGTTTGTTTGTGCGTGCGTGCATGCGCGTGTCCACGTGCATGCATTCTTGCGTGTGTGCGCATGTGTGTGTGTGTGTGTGTGTGTGTGTGTGTGTGTGTGTGTGTGTGTGTGTGTTCGTATTTACGGTGGTGCGTGTGTTTGACTCATTACGCAGATGCATGTCAGAGTTACGCATCGGACGCGGCGCTCATTATGAATGAAGCGTCATTATGCCCGTCTCTCTTGTCTCGCGAGACTGGACAAGACAGGGTCTTGGCCGGCCAATCAGGTTGTGCTTGAGCTTTAATTGGGCGGTAGAACCAGGTGAGGGGTCTAGCTATCTAGAACCAAGTTGGGGGTCTAATACTGGGTGGTGGAGGGCTTAACCAGGTGACGGTTCTAGTCCGGCGGACCCAGGTTGGGGATCTAGACCAGTGGGACGGTCCCCAATGCAGCCTTGATATGGTGGTTAAGTTAAGGTTAGTGTGAGTGTGTCAGTGAGTGATGGGCGGTCTCCGCTCCTCTCGGACGCTGCAGTGAGTCACGTGCGGCGGTCTCTCCCAGGACGCGGTCCGCCCCGGGCGCAGCAGCTGGGCGGCACGCGAGGGGGAGAGGAGGAGGCACTGCAATAACACACACACACGCACACGCACACACACACAAGCAGACACACACGCAGACACACACGCACACTCACGCGCACGCAGGAAGGCAGGCAGGCACACACACGCATACTGGAATACACGCACACACACACACAGACAATTTACATCAGCTACGCAGACACGCGCTCACACGCATAACACATTTTCTGCACCTTCCATCCACACACATATATTCAAAAATAAACACACACATTATCATGTATGCAGAGATTCATGAGCACACACACACAAACACACACACATAAACACACACACACACACATACACATAGACACACACATGCACGTAGACACACATGAAGAGCTTACACACATAAAAATACATAAATATATGCACACAACACACACAATATCCTATATGCAGAGATTCATGAGCACACACACACACACAAATACACACACACACACACACACACACACACACACACATAGACACAGACATGCAGAGCTTACACACATACAAATGCACACATATATAAAGGATGCACC
>NC_136940.1:932407-937407 GCF_949987615.1 Pollachius pollachius
TTTTAGATAGTGTGCTGGTGTGTGTAGTGAGGGTTAGACAGTGACCAGGTGTGTAGTTTTAGATAGTGTGCTGGTTGTGTGTAGTGAGGGTTAGACAGTGACCAGGTGTGTAGTTTTAGATAGTGTGCTGGTGTGTGTAGTGAGGGTTAGACAGTGCCTCAGTTCTGTCCCAGAGCCTCAGAATAGGTTCAACATCTGAGGCGTGCGACTGCCTCAGTTCTGCGATTGAATTATTTAGACGTTGCAGGAGTTCAGGGAAACTCTGGGAAACTTCCTTTCATCACACATTTGGGGACATATTTACATGCCTTAGTTTACGAATGCAGATGACAGATGTTGGAAAAGTCGCCCGTCAAGAATGCTTTGGGATGATCCGTCTATCTGGTAGTACTGTTTATTTCAAACCTCATTTACACAGTGAAACTAAACATGCATTTCTTTATGAAGTAAATGGTGATGGCACTGCATTTATCCATCGCTTTCTTAATCAGTGTTCACTCAAAGCGCTTTACAATACTGCCTCACATTCACCCATTGATGCACACATTCACACCCCGACGGCGGAGTCAGCCCCCCAGGGCGACAGCCAGCTGGTCAGGAGCAGTCAGGGGGGGCGTCTCGCTCAGGGACCCCTCCACACTGTCATCTTAGGAGCTGGCGGGGATCGAACTAGCAACCTTCCGGTAACCAGCCGACCCGCTCTGCCTCCAGAGCCACAAGTGGAATGGTGACGAAACAGTGGACACAGCCATGTGCGCTGAAGTTGAATGAACTGGTTTATTCCAGCCCTGTCTGCCACTCCGCCATCGGAGCGTCGGGATGACAGCAGCCATCATGCTGTTGATGTTGTTTGTCTCCATGGAGACACGAGGACGGGGGCCTCACCAGGGGTCCTGCAGGCAGGGGGCGGGCCGGGGCTCGGCGGATCTGATTGGCCGTGGCTCAGGGACCAGGGCCGGGGTTGTGGGGGGCGTTACGTCTCACACTCAGATTAATAAACATCAGTGAGCCGGGCGGTAATGAGGCTCTGCTGGGACGGGCGGGAAGGAATCAGAAGGGGGTCATTATTTACAACATTATGGGATGCAGAATGAATGATGAATATGTAAAGTGTTGATGTGGGTCGTTCCTCTGAAGGGGAGCGTGGTGGGACAGAGGCTGTGGACCTCCGGGGGGGGGATCAGGAGGCGAGAGGAGGCTGCCTTCACCCTGTAGGACCTCTCTGTCCTGACCTCTGTCCTGACCTCTGTCCTGACCTCTGTCCTGACCTCCGTCCTGACCTCCGTCCTGACCTCTGTCCTGACCTCTGTCTCTGTCCTGACCTCTGTCCTGACCTCTGTCCTGACCTCGTCCTGACCTCGTCCTGACCTCCGTCCTGACCTCTGTCCTGACCTCTGTCCTGACCTCTGTCCTGACCTCTGTCTCTGTCCTGACCTCTGTCCTGACCTCCGTCCTGACCTCTGTCCTGACCTCTGTCTCTGTCCTGACCTCTGTCCTGACCTCTGTCCTGACCTCTGTCCTGACCTCTGTCTCTGTCCTGACCTCTGTCCTGACCTCCGTCCTGACCTCTGTCCTGACCTCTGTCTCTGTCCTGACCTCTGTCCTGACCTCTGTCCTGACCTCTGTCCTGACCTATGTCCAGACCTATGTGCAGACCTGCATGTAGAATCCTGCATGACTTCTCTCCAGAGACTGTTGATTGGACGAACAGAGACACGAAATACAATTAATGTTTTCAAATCGATTGAAGAATCAATGTGGCCATGCAAGATAAGGATATTGGTTCTTAAATCAGTTAGGTTCCTTCTTTAGGTTAATAGGTTCAACAGGATCCTACTGAAGCGAACAGAGCTGTGTAGTGCAGTGCCACGGTGAACTGAACGCTACTCTGTGGGGGCTCTGGCATGGCTTCAATGGATCGAGGATTGCAAATAACATTAACGATAAATCTTTTATATTTATTATTTAGTCGTTTTTATGAATATTGTTGATGGCCATTACAACTTCTTCTGTTGCACCACGTTGGCTCTATAAAGCGCCGTCAGATGTTGTTTTAATGAAGAGATTAACCTTGTTATCTGGGCTACAGGTAACCTGGACAGACCAGAGCCGTGGAGCCAGGCCCCAGCGGAGCCCACTGAAGATTAGCTCATAGCAGAACAAACCCCCCATCTGCCTTTGAAACATTAAAGAACACAGTGAAGGAACCCCACATTCACCGCTGCCCTCATCAGTGTGTCCCCGGGATCAGCCATTAATCACTCCCAGTCACACGCGCACACGCACACACACTGACGCACGCACACACAGACACACAGACACGCACACACAGACACACACACACACACACACACACACACACACACACACACTGACACACAGAAACACACACACACCCACGCAAAACGCTCACACTCGCTAGCACACATACATACTACCTACACACACACACACGCACGTACACGTACGCAGACCCCCAGCGAGACCCCCTGCGGCCGGCGGACCATGCCCGTGGACGGCGGGTTCTCCTGGAGGAGCTAGCCGTCCTCAGACCTCCAGAGGAACCCTAGAGAACCGGCATGGCCGCCCCCACGGTTCTGCTGCTGTTCTCCGCCCTCTGGCTCCGAGGGGCCGGGTCGGAGAACCCCCCGCCGCTGCCCCCCCCAGGAGGAGGGGACCCCGTTCCCAACGGGTCTCCTCTGGAGGGGGGAACGTGGAACCGGCCTCTTCTGGAGGCGGGCGGCGGGTCGGCCTCCGCGCTGGCGGGGGGCGGGGCGCTGCAGCTGCTCCAGAGCCCCGCCCCCCCGCGCCCGGCCGGCCGCCGGCGCCGCAGCTGGCTGTGGAACCAGTTCTTCGTGATCGAGGAGTACCGGGGGCCGGAGCCCGTGCTGATCGGACGGGTAGGAACCGGAACCACCACCGTAGAACCACACCGTAGAACCACACCGTAGAACCTCACACTGTAGAACCACCACCGTAGAACCACGCACCGTAGAACCACACCGTAGAACCACCACCGTAGAACCACGCACCGTAGAACCACCACCGTAGAACCACACACCGTAGAACCACGCACCGTAGAACCACGCACCATAGAACCACACACCGTAGAACCACACACCGTAGAACCACCACCGTAGAACCACCACCGTAGAACCACGCACCGTAGAACCACACACCATAGAACCACCACCGTAGAACCACACACCGTAGAACCACACACCGTAGAACCACCACCGTAGAACCACTACATAGAACCACGCACCGTAGAACCACCACCGTAGAACCACCACCGTAGAGCCACACACCATAGAACCACACAACGTAGAACCACCACCGTAGAACCACGCACCGTAGAACCACCACCACAGAACCACGCAACGTATAACCACCACCGTAGAACCACGCACCGTAGAACCACGCACCGTAGAACCACGCACCATAGAACCACACACCGTAGAACCACACACCGTAGAACCACCACCGTAGAACCACCACCGTAGAACCACGCACCGTAGAACCACACACCATAGAACCACCACCGTAGAACCACACACCGTAGAACCACACACCGTAGAACCACCACCGTAGAACCACTACATAGAACCACGCACCGTAGAACCACCACCGTAGAACCACCACCGTAGAACCACACACCATAGAACCACACAACGTAGAACCACCACCGTAGAACCACGCACCGTTGAACCACCACCATAGAACCACGCAACGTATAACCACCACCGTAGAACCACCACCGTAGAACCACGCACCGTAGAACCACCACCGTAGAACCACACACTGTAGAACAACACACCTTAGAACCACATACCGTAGATCCACCACCGTAGAACCACACACTGTAGAACAACACACTGTAGAACCACACACTGTCGAACAACACACTGTAGAACCACACTGTAGAACCACACACTCTAGAACCACACTCTAGAACCACACACCGTGGAACCAAGCACTGTAGAACCACACCGTAGAACACACACACACACACTAAAAAACACACACATACAAACACACACACACTAAAACACACCCACACACACCAGCAGCAGAATATGTCAGAATATGAATATGTTTCTTCTGTGGGTTAAAGCAGGCTTCTCTTTCTTGTGATGTTTGAGCGCTATGACGATGCTGGGAGAACCTCTCTCTAGGGTTCTCCACATCCTCTCCACATATCCGCACATCTCCTCACATCTCCTCAGCCCTCCTCCCAACTCCTCCCAACTCCTCCCAACTCCTCCCACCTCCTCCCACCTCCTCCCTTTCCTCCAGCAGTGTCTGGGGGAGCAGAGAGCAGGGGATGATATCTGCTGTAATGCTGCTGCCTTCACGCTGTACCCTGCATACTTTATCTGACGCCTCCGATTGGATTCACAGCCGCCGCCGTGTATACCTCATAAATGTTTAATCCTCCTCCCTGCCTGTTATTGATATCGTCATGGAGATGTGAGCCACCAGGAGCCTGCTGCTGCACGGCCTTCAGCGAGGATCACAGCGGCCCAACCGTTGGCCGTCTGAAACGTTTGGGGGCACTCAGATTTTAGGAACAAATCTGTTCTGTGTGCTCAGCTGTGTTTAAAGCTTTCGGAACCGCGCAGACAGTGTCTGGTTCGATTCAACATGCAAAGTCTGAGAGCGTTAGCGGCTGAGGATTGTAGCCATTGGATGCTCTGATTGGTTAACTAGTGACTCAGCATGGTGTTTGGGAGGGGCAGACTAGCGCCGTCCGATGGTAAGGAGACTTATTGCCTCTCGCGCAAGCGCAGGAGGTACACGCTGCTGTGCAGTAGGCAGTAGACTTCAAGGGGTGTTTCAATGCCACTTTTCTGCCAAACGGGTCGGACGAGAGGCAACGGAGTGGTCAGAAAAAGACAGCTGGCCGTTGGTTTGAGTCTGGGTGGTGTGTGGCCCCTTTAGACACCCTGGGGTGCTCTGGGGTAAAGCGTCACCCCTTGGTGCCCTGGGGTGATACGACA
>NC_136940.1:942407-972669 GCF_949987615.1 Pollachius pollachius
AAAAACAACACAACACAACGCAACACAAAACAATCCATAAAGAAGATGGTAACATCAGGGAATCAAACCCTACTCATCTGAGTTGGAGCGGATCAAGAGGAGATGTGCTGGAAGCTGATTGGCTCCTGGTAGGGCTTCATCCTCCTATCAGAGGAGGGCAGCTGCTGACCTGTGTCTCCGGGGGGGTCCAGGGGTCCTGAGGACGGCGGTGGCGGACATGGACCGCGAGACCCAGGAGGAGTACCTGGTGGTCCTGGAGGCCAAGGACATGGGGGGCCATCTGGGGGGGCTCTCAGGGACCACCACCGTCACCGTGACGCTGGCCGACGTCAACGACAACCCGCCCCACTTCAGACGCAGTAAGAGCTCATCTGATCTATCCCCCTGGGATCAGATCATCACATCGTCTCTGGTACCAGATCATCAGATCACCTCTGGTATCAGATCATCAGATCATGTCTGGTATCAGATCATCAGATCATCTCTGGTATCAGATCATCAGATCACCTCTGGTACCAGATCATCAGAACATCTCTGGTCCCAGATCATCAAATCACCTCTGGTATCAGATCATCTCTGGTATCAGATCATCAGATCATCTCTGGTATCAGATCATCAGATCACCTCTGGTACCAGATCATCAGATCATCTCTGGCATCAGATCATCAGATCACCTCTGGTATCAGATCATCTCTGGTCCCAGATCATCAGATCATCTCTGGTGTCAGATCATCAGATCATCTCTGGTATCAGATCATCAGATCACCTCTGGTATCAGATCATCAGATCATGTCTGTTGTCAGATCATCAGATCATCTCTGGTATCAGATCATCAGATCACCTCTGGTACCAGATCATCAGATCATCTCTGGTATCAGATCATCAGATCACCTCTGGTATCAGATCATCTCTGGTACCAGATCATCAGATCAACTCTGGTATCAGATCATCAGATCATCTCTGGTACCAGATCATTAGATCATCTCTGGTATCAGATCATCTCTGGTATCAGATCATCAGATCACCTCTGGTATCAGATCATCTCTGGTATCAGATCATCAGATCATCTCTGGTATCAGATCATCAGATCATCTCTGGTACAAGATCATCAGATCATCCCTGGTATCAGATCATCAGATCATCTCTGGTATCAGATCATTAGATCATCTCTGGTATCAGATCATCAGATCATCTCTGGTATCAGATCATCAGATCATCTCTGGTATCAGATCATCAGATCATCTCTGGTATCAGATCATCTCTGGTATCAGATCATCTCTGGTATCAGATCATCTCCGGTATCATGTTCATCTCTGGTATCATGGTTCGTTTTCCTTGTCTGGAGGTTTGCTAGTTTGTAGATCGCTGAGTCGTTGACTTGTTGTTACCATGGTTATGTCCAAATATGAGGAAGGACAGTTCCAGTACATTAGCGCTGATGCAAATGAGACACACAGATTGTTGTATTGAGAGATATTCATGGCTTTGGATCGTTTTTGTTCGAGGTTTGTGATGTCGATGTGGTGCCTGCAGCATTCTGGGGTCACTGCTTATTATTCCCAGTCGTATATATCTATATATATATATATATATATATATATATATCTTTGTTGTTCATTATACCTTTGGTCCGTTTTGGATTTCATTGATTTTCTGAAGTGCAGATATCTAACACAGTGCCTTTCAATATTCCTTCTATGAGCGCAAATATGTTGGACTGAGATGTTAGAGATGATGTGAGATTATCTGAGATGGGCGGAGATGGACTGAGCTAACCCCCTGGTTCAGAAATCCCCTGAGGTGTTCCAGATGTTGGAGGTATGGGTGACCTCGGAGTGGTTTGAGACCCTATAGGGGGCAGGGGGTTGGAGGAAGCTGCATCATTGTGCTCTTATCTGGTCCTGCTCCGTTCCATTCTATCAATATTTCATCTCAAAGTTCTTCTGTTTCTGCTTCAATAGAGGGTAGAATCACTGCCCACGTTCGTCTGGAGATACACACACATCTCTCTCCCCCCTCTCTCCCCCCTCTCTCCCCCTCCCTCTCTCTCTCCATTATCCTTTCATCCGTTTTTTACCACTCTGCTCTCTGACATCCCATCCATATGGGCTACATTTGAATATTTAAACACTCACACATATAAACATGCTCATACATAGACTCACATGCGCACTCATGCACACACACACACAAACACATATACATCTAAACACACACATACACGCACACACACACAGACACACCGCACAAACACACACACACACACACATACACACACACACACACACACGTGTTCACAGACTCCTCTCTGCGTTGATATATATTCTCTATTATGGAGCTCTACAGGAAAATATCAATTTTCTTTACGTGTTGCATTATTTATTCACTGATAAATAACTATAAATCACGGCCAACGACCTCACGGCAGCAGTGTACGCCGTTGACAGTAATACCGTGCGCTGATGTAAAAAGCCCTCATTCAGCATTCTGTTTGGGTGCGAGGAGAACGCGTCTAAGCGCACCGTGTCTCCTGTGAGCCTCTCAGGTGCCGCTGTCAGACTGCCCCTCTGCTGAGCACAGACGCAGAAATCAGCGCCGCCGTGAAATCACGCCGTCGTATAGACCCACGGGACGCCATGGAGACACGGTGTTCACTCGGCCCACACCCCGCTCTCCACTCAGGAGGCCCCAGGAGACGCAGCGGGCGGCATGTGGAACCACGAGGTAGAGCGGGTCGGCTGGTAACCGGAAGGTTGCTGGTTCGATCCCCGGCTCCTCTTAGTGTCGAGGTGTCCCTGAGCGAGACGCCTCCGTTTGATCTACTGAGGTCCTGGCTCTCCAGGAGCATGTCCGTGAGGCTGGATGAATGATGGATTGGCTCCTGCATGGGGGGGGGGCATTATGGGTACAGCGCTCCACTAAGACTGTCCCCGGGGGCACGAGGAGTTTGGAGCTGAAAGGTTGCATCAGCGATTCTAGGCCGAAACATAAATGATCAGATTCATCTGATCTTTCCTCACGATCCGCTAGCGGCCCGCCTCATAAGCAGGCCGTCAAAAAAACGTACACAAAAAACAAATTGTACAACCAACCACTTAAAACCAAAATAAATAGTATTCCGACAAGGGGTGGGTGTTGTGGGTCTTTGCGCTGCGTTCATGATCGTTTTTACTGGATGCACGAAACACGGAAGGGAGGGGCGAGCTGGCTCTGTTTGCTTGAGAACTCACTTCAAATACCAACAGAGTGACGTCACCCAACATCGCTGATGCAACCTTTAAGTGCTTTTATGGATGCAGAGAGAAGATCACTTAACACCCCAACCTATCACCTGGGTTTGATTCATGGGGTTGGAGGTGATTTAGAGCCTCAGTCAGGACCTCTTACTTCTTCCTTGGAAACACGAGAGAGAGTGTGTCTGATCGCCACAGACTCCCTCTACAGTCTGCGGGAATCATTCAATCATATCATTTATTCATTCTGTCATGTTCATGCTCACCACCATGTGGCGTGCCGTACCTCTCCCAGTCCTCCCAGTGCTCATCCTCCCAGAGATCTGCGCCGTGTCTCGGCGTAGTGCCGTGGACTCTGGGGCTCCGGAGCTCCGAGGAAGACCTCGGTGACCGTGATGAGGCAGACGGGGCAGACCTCGATGAGGCAGACCTCGGGGGGGCAGACCTCTGGGACAGAGACGGGGCAGACCTCGGGGGGGCAGACCTCGGGGAGCTACGGAGTGATCTGATCTCTGTGTGCTCCTCCGCCCGGCGGCGGTCTCCTCAGGTGCGTGGACCTTCTCGGTCTCCGAGCTGGCGGCGCCGGGCGTGGAGGTGGGCCGTCTGACGGCGTCGGACCCCGACCTCGGGGTCAACGCCCAGCTGGACTTCACCCTGCTGGACACGGACGGCGCCGGAGACACCTTCAACATCACGGCCCGGGACCGCGAGGCTGTCATCGTGCTCAACAAGGTGAGGGGGAGACGGCCCAGGGCTGGGGAGACTGAGGGGGATCCAACTGAACCCTGACCTCCATCCCTCCTGGAATCAAACACAATCTGAGTCGTACAGAGGATCTGAGATGTTAAGGATGATCTGAAATGTCACCGATGATCTCAGATGTTACAGAAGACCGCACAAGTTACAGAAAATATGAGATTTTAGATGATCTGAACATGATCTGATTTGTTGCAGAACATTGGATATAATGAGATTTCGGATATGATGAAAGTCTGGCAACACAATGAATGAATTACAGTTCTTTGTTGAAGGGGTTCCCATTTTCTCTTGGTCAAACAGAAACCAAATGGCCCTCGCCACCTCACGGCGGTCGAAGAGAGAGAGCCTTTCTGAACTAGTTCTCCTCTTCTGGTCCGTCTCCCCCTGTGTGCCCACCCCCTGGAGGGCCAATGTGGAGCAGGCACACGTTGAATTGGTTTTAACAATGGGCCCGTAATGTGCTGGAATATTAGATTCTGTTGACTGTGTTCGGTTGATCCTTGAAGTGAGCACAGTTCCCGTCCCTCTATTCAGAACCATTTCTGAAGAGGTACGCGGCTTCAAACGAGCTTACTCCTGAAAGGTTTGGATTAGAGAGCTTTCGGAGTCCAGGACGAGAGGAACTCACAGAGGAGAGATGTGCGGCAAACAGAGAGAAGAATGAGTGAGCAGGGAGAACAGAAGCAGCGGAGCAGATAATAGGCCACATATGTGCCGCTGCCTTCGTCCCTGTTGTCGGAGGATGCTCATTTCACAACGACAGCAGGAACAGCCCGGGCTGAGCCAAAAATAGTCCCGTTGTACGTACGACAATGGCATTACTGGGTAAACTGGGTAAAGGAGCACTGGCGCTCAGGCCCTCACGACCACGACCACGGCCCGGTCAGGGCTTCAGAGTGTAGGTGAATGGGGTTAGTGAAGGGTTAGGGCCAGGTTTAGGGTTATGGTTAGGGTTATGGTTAGGGTGAGGGTTACCCCTAAACCTAACCCTAATCCTAACCATAACCAATCGTAGGAGAGCCATTCTAACCAATCACAGGCGAATCAGAGGTGAAAAAGGCGGTACTTGCCCCTACCATCCTACGAAAAAAAGATTTGCTCACAGGGTCCTATGTTCCCCGGTCACATACAAAGCGGGGAACATAGAACCCGGGGAACATAGGTACGCTCCCGTTTGAGCTCTGCTACCTTAGCATGGGGCATTATCACACGGTGTTAGGTTAGCACGGGCAGTATACACTCTGTTACCTTAGCATAGGGCAGAATACCCTGTGTTAGCTTAGCACGGGGCAGTATACGCTGTGTTTGTTTAGCTTGGGGCATTATACACAGTGTTAGCTTAGCTTGGGGCATTATACACAGTGTTAGCTTAGCTTGGGGCATTATACACAGTATTAGGTTAGCATTAGGTTAGCATGGGGCAGTATACCGTGTGTTATCTTAGCACTAGCTTAGCATGGGGCTAGTATACGCTGTGTTTGTTTAGCTTGGGGCATTATACACAGTGTTAGCTTAGCTTGGGGCATTATACACAGTATTAGGTTAGCATTAGGTTAGCATGGGGCAGTATACCTTGTGTTAGCTTAGCACTAGTTTAGCATGGGGCTAGTATACACTATGTTAGCTGAACCTTCTCTCTCCCAGCTGCTGGACTTCGAGAGCTGCAGCTCCTACTCCTTCTCCGTGGAGGTGTCCAACCCGGTGGTGGACCCCCGCTTCCTCCGCAAGGGGCCCTTCAAGGACCTGGCGGGGGTCCGGGTCCTGATCCTGGACGCCGACGAGCCCCCGCGCTTCTCCCGGCCGCGGTACCGCCTGGACGTGTCGGAGAACTGCCCCCCGGTGTGCTCGGTGGGCCGCGTGTCGGCGGTGGACCCCGACACCGGGGAGAGCGCTAACATCAGGTAGCCTCTGGGGCTAGCACCTAGCCTCATTATGTCAATGTATCGATGCTAACCTGACATTAATGTTAGACAATATATATCTACATACATTATGGTATACAACCAGCTAACGCCTAGCATTATCTAGTATACTGACCCTGCGATCCAGCAGGTAGATATCTCTGGTAGTCTAGCATCTCTTAATCTCACTTACTCACACACTATCTCTCCTGTCCCCCCTCGCCCCCCTCTCTCCCTCTCTCCCCCTCCCCCCTCTCCTCCCTCTCTCCCCCTCTCCCCCCTCTCCCTCCTCTCCCCTCTCCTCCCTCCTGGCCCTCCCCTCCCCTCTCCTCCCTCCTGGCCCTCTCCTCCCTCTCCCCTCTCCCCTCTCTCCTCTCCCCCCCCCCCCCCCCCCCCCCCCGCCAGGTATTCCATCGATCCGCAGTCGGACCCCGAGGCGGTCTTCCGTATCGGCTCTGACACCGGCTTCATCACCACGGTGATAGAGCTGGACCGCGAGCAGGAGCAGTGGCACAACATCACCGCCATCGCCACCCAGAGAGGTAGGGCCCCTCTCTCCCCCTCCCTGCTCCTCCTCCCTCACCTCCCCTCCAGGGCCTCCCCCCTGCTGCTCCTCTTTCACCTCCATCCCCCTCCCCCTCCTCTCTCCTCCTCTCCCCTCCCTCCCCCTCCTCCTCTCCCCTCCCTCCCCCTCCTCTCTCTCCTCCTCTCCCCTCCCTCTCCCCTCCCTCCCCTCCTTTTCCCTTCCCTCTCCCATCCCTCCCCTCCTCTCCCCTCCCTCCCCCTCCTCTCCCCTCCTCTCCCCTCCCTCCCCTCCCTCCCCCCTCCTCCTCTCCCCTCCCTCCCCCTCCTCTCTCTCCTCCTCTCCCCTCCCTCTCCCCTCCCTCCCCTCCTTTTCCCTTCCCTCTCCCATCCCTCCCCTCCTCTCCCCTCCCTCCCCCTCCTCTCCCCTCCTCTCCCCTCCTCTCCCCTCCCTCCCCTCCTCCTCTCCCCTCCCTCCCCCCTCCTCCTCTCCCCTTACTCCCCCCTCCCATGGCTCAGTGCGGCCAGAGGCTGACAGTGTAGTGTAATAGCAGGGCTGGTACCCGTCAGTTGGACATCACCTCCTCCTCCTCCTCCTCCTTCTCCCTAACAGACAACCCCAGCCTGGTGACACGGGTGGTGGTTGCCATAGAGACACTGGACCAGAACGACAACGCGCCGGAGCTGGACCGGCAGTACGCCACGGCCGTGTGTGACTCCAGCGCCCCCGGCCAGGTCACAGACAAGCTATCTCTCTCTCTCTCTCTCTCTCTCTCTCTCCCCCTCTCTCCCCCTCTCTCCCCCTCTCTCTCCCTCTCTCTCCCTCTCTCTCTCCCCCTCCCCCATGTGATGGATCTGCCGTTGCGGTGGTAATGACATCATGAATGGAGCTTGGTTCAGTGGTGTCTGACTGAATCCAATAGATGGGATTATTACTGATAATGGCGTTGAGCAGGGGAAGGGAGAGGAGATGGGGGAGAGTTGATGGGGGTGAGCTGATGGGGGAGAGGGATGGGGGAGAGTTGATGGGGGAGAGGGGGAGACATTCATGCTGTCACATTGCATCCCGCTCTTCTCTAAAGGGAGGGCAGCCTCAGTCATCCAGAGCGCGGACACTGACACACGAGGCTAACAGCCACGGAGGAGATACTCCTCAGGAGAACCAAGACGTTGGAGTTAAAGTTCAGATTAGCTAAGGGTGGGTGGGGGCACGTGACACCCCAGACCCCACATTTATATTTCACGGCATTTAGTCAACGCTTTTATCCAAAGCGACGGAAGAAAGAGTGTATCTCTGCGGGCACAGTAAGGATGTCCACTGAACCAAGTGCCAGGCACTAACCATCACTAGGTTAACCCGTTCCCCGTACACAACACAGATAGCTAGGGTGAGACGCTACACAATGCTCAGCACTATTTTTAAGTGCCAGGGCGTACGCACAATAAGTGGTGCACACCCCAGTCCCAGATGGTTCCCGAGGCTCTAGAGGTTCTCCAGAGCTGTACCTGAGGTCCTCCCTGAACCTTGTGAGCAGGTGGTGCAGGTCCTGAGAGCCGTCGACCGGGACCAGGGTGGGGCCGACAGCCCGGTGCATTTCAGCATCCCCCCAGAGTCCAGGACCTCCATGAACCTCAGCATCAGGGAGGGCGAAGGTACTGCTGCTCCACGTTCTCCAGGTTCTCCACCCTGTTCCTCATGTTCTCCACCCTGTTCGTCACGTTCTCCACCCTGTTCTCCACCATGTTCTCCACCCTGTTCTCCACCATGTTCTCCACCCTGTTCCTCATGTTCTCCACCCTGTTCCTCATGTTCTCCACCCTGTTCTCCACCCTGTTCCTCATGTTCTCCACCCTGTTCTCCACCATGTTCTCCACCCTGTTCTCCACCATGTTCCTCATGTTCTCCACTCTGTTCCTCATGTTCTCCACCCTGTTCTCCACCCTGTTCTCCACCATGTTCCTCATGTTCTCCACCCTGTTCTCCACCATGTTCCTCATGTTCTCCACCCTGTTCTCCATCATGTTCCTCATGTTCTCCACCCTGTTCTCCACCCTGTTCTCCACACTTTTCTCGACGTGGTCGTAGGAAGCATCCAAACGATGGAGGTTCCTAGATCGACATAACGGTTGTATGAAGCCTCCTAGATAGAGACTAATGAGACAGGAAGCCTCCTAGATAGTGACCAAGGAGACAGGAAGCCTCCTAGATAGAGACCAAGGAGACAGGCAGCCTCCTAGATAGAGATCAAGGAGACAGGAAGCCTCCTAGATAGAGATCAAGGAGACAGGAAGCCTCCTAGATAGAGGCCAAGGAGACAGGAAGCCTCCTAGATAGAGACTAAGGAGACAGGAAGCCTCCTAGATAGAGATCAAGGAGACAGGAAGCCTCCTAGATAGAGATCAAGGAGACAGGAAGCCTCCTAGATAGAGACTAAGGAGACAGGAAGCCTCCTAGATAGAGACCAAGGAGACAGGAAGCCTCCTAGATAGAGACTAAGGAGACAGGAAGCCTCCTAGGACAGGCAGCCTCCTAGATAGAGATCAAGGAGACAGGAAGCCTCCTAGATAGAGACCAAGGAGACAGGAAGCCTCCTAGATAGAGACCAAGGAGACAGGAAGCCTCCTAGGACAGGCAGCCTCCTAGATAGAGATCAAGGAGACACAAAGCCTCCTAGATAGAGACCAAGGAGACAGGAAGCCTCCTAGATAGAGGCCAAGGAGACAGGAAGCCTCCTAGATAGAGACTAAGGAGACAGGAAGCCTCCTAGATAGAGATCAAGGAGACAGGCAGCCTCCTAGATAGAGATCAAGGAGACAGGAAGCCTCCTAGATAGAGACCAAGGAGACAGGAAGCCTCCTAGATAGAGACCAAGGAGACAGGAAGCCTCCTAGATAGAGATCGAGGAGACAGATAGAGACCAAGGAGACAGGAAGCCTCCTAGATAGAGACCAAGGAGACAGGAAGCCTCCTAGCCATACTTCCTGTGAGGCCCAGTCTCCAGGAAGTGACCTCCCCCTCCCCCCCAGGCGTGACGGCCAGCCTGGTGGTGGGCTCGGGGCTGGCCCCGGCCCCGGGCTCCGGCCCACCAGGCGCCGCCCTGCTCTCCAGCCTGTACGTGCCGGTGGTGCTGCGGGACCTGGGCTCGGGGCTGGCCAGCACGGGCACGGTGACCGTGACCGTGTGCCCCTGCCTGCAGGGCGGCATGCGCACGGAGGAGCGCCCGGGAAGGGGGGCCCGGCGGGGGGAGGGCCCCGCCGTCTGCACGGCCCTGCCCGCGGCCTCCACCTCGCTCATCTTCAGCATGGTGACGCTGCTGGCCCTGCTGGCCTGCATCACCACGCTGCTGGGTAAGACACCACCCTAATGACACCACCCTAATGACACCACCCTGCTGGCCTGCATCACCACGCTGCTGGGTAAGACACCACCCTAATGACACCACCCTGCTGGCCTGCATCACCACGCTGCTGGGTAAGACACCACCCTAATGACACCACCCTAATGACACCACCCTGCTGGCCTGCATCACCACGCTGCTGGGTAAGACACCACCCTAATGACACCACCCTAATGACACCACCCTGCTGGCCTGCATCACCACGCTGCTGGGTAAGACACCACCCTAATGACACCACCCTGCTGGCCTGCATCACCACGCTGCTGGGTAAGACACCACCCTAATGACACCACCCTAATGACACCACCCTGCTGGCCTGCATCACCACGCTGCTGGGTAAGACACCACCCTAATGACACCACCCTAATGACACCACCCTGCTGGCCTGCATCACCACGCTGCTGGGTAAGACACCACCCTAATGACACCACCCTGCTGGGTAAGACACCCCCCTAATGACACCACCCTGCTGGCCTGCATCACCACGCTGCTGGGTAAGACACCACCCTAATGACACCACCCTAATGACACCACGCTGCTGGGTAAGACACCACCCTAATGACACCCCCCTAATGACACCACCCTGCTGGGTAAGACACCCCCCTAATGACACCACCCTGCTGGCCTGCATCACCACGCTGCTGGGTAAGACACCACCCTAATGACACCACCCTGCTGGGTAAGACACCCCCCTAATGACACCACCCTGCTGGGTAAGACACCCCCCTAATGACACCACCCTAATGACGCCACCCTAATGACACCACTCTAATGACGCCACCCTAATGACACCACCCTAATGACACCACCCTAATGACGGTACCCTAATGACACCACCCTAATGACGGCACCCTAATGACACCACTCTAATGACACCACTCTAATGACGCCACCCTAATGACACCACCCTAATGACGGTACCCTAATGACACCACCCTAATGACGGCACCCTAATGACACCACTCTAATGACACCACTCTAATGACGCCACCCTAATGACACCACCCTAATGTCACCACTCTACTACTGGGTAACACTGACACCACCCTAATGACGGCACCCTAATGACACCACCCTAATGACACCACTCTAATGACACCACCCTAATGACACCACTCTACTACTGGGTAAGACTGACACCACCCTACCGACCTCCACCCCTCCACCTCTCACAATGCTGTCTGCCCTGCTGCCCCCATCTGTTACAGAGTGGTCTGAAGCCTTCTCTCTGTTCCTCTCTCCCCCCCCTCCCCCCCTCTCTCCCCTCCCCTCTCTCCCCCCCTCCCCCCCTCTCCCCCCCCCTCTCTCCCCCCCCTCTCCCCCCCCCCTCCCCCCTCTCTCTCTCTCCCCCTCTCCCCCCCCCTCTCCCCCCTCTCTCTCCCCCCCTCTCCCCCTCTCTCCCCCCCTCCCCCCCTCTCCCCCCTCTCTCTCCCCCCCCCCCTCCCCCCTCTCTCTCCCCCCCTCTCCCCCCCTCTCCCCCCCCCCCCCCTCTCCCCCCCAGTGGTGTGTGCTCTCTCCATGTCTCTGCGCCAGAAGCCGGACTCCCTCTGCCCGCAGGCCGGAGACGAGGACCTGAGGGAGAACATCATCTCCTACGACGACGAGGGGGGGGGCGAGGCCGACACGGCCGCGTTCGACATCGCCGCCCTGCAGAGCACGCAGCGCGCACAGCACATGCACAACGCGCACAACGCGCACAACCACACACACCACAACCCCAACATGTGAGCTGCTCTAATGCGCTTTGGCTTCAGAAACGTGTGTGTGTTTGTGTGTGTGTAGGTGTGTGTGTGTGTGTGTGTGTGTGTGTGTGTGTGTGTGTGTGTGTAGGTGTGTGTGTGTAGGTGTGTGTGTGTGTGTGTTTGTCTGTGTGTGTGTGTGTAAGAGGATATGGCTGTGTGTGTGTGTGTGTGTGTGTGTGTCTGTGTTTGTGTGTGTGTGTGTTTGTGAGGATGTACTGTAGCTGTATATCCTACAGTACATTAGTGTGTGTCCGTGTGTGTCTATGTTTGTGTGCATCTCTGTGTCTATGTGTACTAACCAGTGCCCCTCCGTGTGTGTGTGTGTGTGTGTGTGGGTGTACTGTGTGTGTGTGTGTCTGTGCGTGCCTGTGTGTGTGTGTGTGTGTGCGTGTGTGTGTGCGTGTGTGTGTGTGTGCGTGTGTGTGTGCGTGCCTGTGTGTGTGTGTGTGTGTGTGTGCGTGCCTGTGTGTGTGTGTGTGTGCGTGCCTGTGTGTGTGTGTGTGTGCGTGCTTGTGTGTGTGTGTGCGTGTGTGCGTGTGTGTATGTGCGTGCCTTTGTGTGTGTGTGTGCGTGCCTTTGTGTGTGTGCGTGTGTGTGGGCGTGCCTGTGTGTGTGTGTGCGTGTGTGTGGGCGTGCCTGTGCCTGTGTGTGTGTGTGTGTGTGCGTGCCTTTGTGTGTGTGTGTGTGTGTGTGTGCGTGCCTGTGTGTGTGTGTGTGTGTGTGTGGGCGTGCCTGTGTGTGTGTGTGTGTGTGTGCGTGCCTGTGTGTGTGTCTGTTTGTGTGTGTGTGTGTGTGTGTGTGTGTGGGCGTGCCTGTGTGTGTGTGTGTGTGTGTGTGTGCGTGCCTGTGTGTGTGTGTGTGTGTGTGTGTCTGTTTGTGTGTGCCTGTGTGTGTGTGTGTGTGTGTGTGTGTGTGTGTGTGTGTGTGTGTGTAGATGGTACACACAGCAGAACGCTCCCAGGGACCGGACCTGCAGCTGGAGCCGCGCCCACCGCCCGGCCGTGGCCCCGCCCCCTCGACCACGCCCGGGCTCCGCCCCCATGTACGGCCGCCGCTACGCCGCGCACACGCTGCCCCTCGCCCCGGGACCCCCCCCTGCACCTCCCCCAGCTCGCCCACCTCGGGCCCCCGGGGGCCGGCCCCTCCACCTCCAGCTCCCTGCTCCTCCTTCCCCCCACCCAGACCTCCACCCAGACCTCCACCCAGACCCCCTCGGAGCAGAGAGCCCCGCCCGGGTGGAGGCAGCAGGCTGACCGGAGCTTCATTAGCATGCTGGCTAATGCTAACGCTAGCATGCGGGCTAACGCTAGCATGCTGGCTAACGCTAGCGGCATGGCTACGGCTGCCTCTGGCCATGGCGATGTGCCGACTGCGGCAGGAGGCGTGGGGGAGCAGGTGAGGGCGGCCCTCTCAGCACGTGTCCTCTCATGACCTCACGCTCGTCTACGGAACAGGCCGAGGGCCACAGGGGACTCTGGTTTGAGTTTCTGAAAGTCAGAACATGAAAGTCTGAATTTTGTCTTTAAACTCAGAATTCTGACTTCAAAGTCAGAAAGCTTTCTATTCTGACAATAAAGTAGGAATTCTGAGTTGAGTCACTCGTATTTTAGTCAAAAAAACCCTTTAAAACTATATTTATGCAAGCACTTTTAATATTTTAAGTACTGGGAAAGAAAGTGGTATTTCAGTATATCAAAAATAGATTTCTAGGGACCGGTACAACACATGCAGACCAGAGATAGTAGTATAGATGTTTCTACTGAGAGATTATAGAAGTAAAGGTCCTCTATTAAAACATTGTGTTTCTATTTGTTAGTGTTGAACTATAGTGTTTGCGATTCAAACATTGTGTTATATGAGATCAGCTTTTAGTGTTGAGCTAAAGTGTGTGCGATTCAAACATTGTGTTATATGAGATCATCATTAGTGTTGAACTATAGTGTGTGCGATTCAAACATTATGTTATATGAGATCATCATTAGTGTTGAGCTAGTGTCGTGATTAAAGACTGGTCTGAGGGCAGTGTTGATCACAGCACTGAGCTGTAGGGCTGCACAGGAACAGGCTTCTCTCTCCCAGGCGGCTGCACTCTGGATCAGATCACTGAGATCACATCAGTGTTCTGCAGGCCCCGATGCAATCCTCATGAATCGACTCAGAGGATCAGGGGGAGGGGGGAGAGAGGGGGAGAGGGGGAGAGAGAGGGGAGGGGGAGAGAGAGGGGGAGGAGAGAGGGGGAGGGGGAGAGAGGGGGGAGGGGGAGAGAGAGGGGGAGGAGAGAGGGGGAGGGGGAGAGAGAGGGGGAGGGGGGGAGAGAGAGGGGAGACTGGGGGAGGGAGGGGGGAGGGGGGGAGAGAGAGGGGAGACTGGGGGAAGAGAGAGGGGGAGGGGGGAGAGAGAGGGGGAGGGGGGGAGAGAGAGTGGGAGGGGGGAGGGGGAGAGAGGGGGAGGAGGGAGAGAGAGGGGAGACTGGGGGAGGGAGGGGGGAGGGTTCGTTTTAGGGCTAACTAGCGGATGTAACAGAACATTTATACATTAAGAAGTAACACAAGTAAAATTTTCACTTCTCAGAATGCATTTTATACCTTAAGAGAAGATACCTCCAGTGTCGTCAGAGGAGAGATTAGTAAAGGTTTATGCGGTCAGTAAAACAACATCCGGCCCAATCACTTCTGTGTTCGTTCTGTGTGGCTAGCCCGCTAGCCTCCGGTTGAAAATGTATTTTAATGGTTTTCTGACCACTAATTATGGCGTCGTCGTACTTACTGCTATAACTTACATCTGAAATGTTTCAAATTAGCTATTCAGCATTTCTTATCGATGACTTGGGAAACTGGAATTATTATTATTATTTCATACCCATTTCATTAAGGAGCATCAAAGTAATTATTTTCAAAGGTAACCAAACAAAGGCGCTGGATAAAGTATTAAAATGCTGAACATGGTGTTTGATATGAAGCTTTTAACGTATGCCTCAGCGACCTTGAACATGTTTTAACAGTTGCTGCAGTTTGGTCGCTCAATTAATTTAGTCTCTCAAAGACCTGAGTACAGTCGGTTTGGACGCTGACTCATTATTTGGGTTAATTAAAATTGTACAAAAATGATATTCAACTAAATTAAATTAATTTTAATTGAAATTTAATTAGTTTGATTTCATCTCAAATTTAACTAGGAGAATGGAGAAAAGGGCTCCTCTTCTCTTGTTGTTATTGCTGCAATTTAAAAAGCAATATAATCCCAAATAAATCCACCAGAAGGTCTCAACACTGAGTCTGAAGTCCTAATGTTCGACCAAAAACACTCGGTTCTCAACAAGAGAAGCTTGACTCTTCTGTCTGCTACTTCCTGTCTGCTACTTCCTGTCTGCTACTTCCTGTCTGCTACTGCCTGTCTGCTACTTCCTGTGTCCCAGATCCAGAGGAGCCCGGCGGTGATTCAGAACGATGTGTCTCCAGCCTGCTGTGACCTCAGCGCCACCTCCTCCTCCGAACTCCTCCTCAACACCTCCTCCTACCCCTTCACCTCCACCCTCACCTCCTCCTCCTCCTCCTCCTACCCCTTCACCTCCCCCCTCACCTCCACCTTCCCCCTCAACACCACCTCCCCCCTGCCCACCACCTCCTCCTCATCCCACCCCCTAATTATCACCTCCTCCTACCCCTTCAACACCTGCTCCTCTCGCCCCACCTCCTCCTCCTCCTACCCCCTCAACACCTCCTCCCCCTTGCCCACCAACTCCTCCTCCTACCTCCCCACCTCCTCCTCCTGCTATTCCCTCAGCTCCTCCTACCTCCCCACCACCTCCACCACCTCCTACTCCTCCCACCTCCCCACCACCTCCTACTCCTCCCACCTCCCCACCTCCTTCTCCTCCCAGCTCCCCACCACCTCCTTCTCCTCCCAGCTCCCCACCTCCTCCTACTCCTCCCACCTCCCAACCACCTCCTACTCCTCCCACCTCCCCACCTCCTTCTCCTCCCAGCTCCCCACCTCCTCCTACTCCTCCCAGCTCCCCACCACCTCCTACTCCTCCCAGCACGAGGAGCGGGGGGGGGGGTCGCCCCCCACCAGCCCCACCGCGTCCGGCTCCACGCTCGACGACACTGACTCCTCCCTCCCCTCCCTCCCCTCCTTGTCGGGGCCTCCCTGTCACCGTGGCAACGAGGGGACCCCTCCCCCCGGCTCCTACAGCATCGTGGGGTCCCTGAGCCGCCGCCGCGGGGCCCGGGGGCGGGGGCCGGGGGCCAGCGTGGGGAGCGTCCTGTACCCGGGGCCCCTCCTCGACGCCTACGGCCCAGGGGAGAGGGAGGAGCCGCCTCCCCCCTGGGCGGGGGGGACGGGGGAGCCGCCGGCCTCCCTCCCCATGCGCATGGAGGACTTCCTGAACTTCCGGCTGAAGCGCGTGACCTTCGACCTCACGCAGCCGCCCTACGACTCGCTGCAGACCTACGAGTTCGAGGGACGGGGGTCGCGGGCGGGGTCGCTGAGCTCGCTGGAGAGCGAGGAGGAGCGGGGAGGAGGCGAGGAGGAGCGGGGAGGAGGCGAGGAGGAGCGGGGAGGAGGCGAGGAGGGCGGCGGCATGGCGGCGCTGAACCAGAAGTTCAGACAGCTGGTGGAGATCATCAGGGCGAGGGAGAGGGAGAGGGAGGAGGACCAGGAGGAGACGGAGGAGGAGGAGGCGGTTGTCACGGAGGCGGACCAACAGGAGACAGGGAAAGAGCTACTAGAGGAGGAGGAAGAGGAGCTTGGGAAGAGATGGGACTTCTAGGAGCACCTTGGGAGAAGCACTCCAGCACTCCAGACTTTGTTCTAGACGCCAGAGGAGGGAGGAGGTGTGGTGAGGGGCGTTCTGCTCCGCCCCCTACAGACAGACCCGCCCCCCACAGACAGACCCGCCCCCCCACAGACAGACCCTCCGTGTTGCTGAAAGCTGTCACTTCTCCCCTCCTCACTAATATTAATAATGCAATTGGCTTTAAAGCCCGGGCCATGAAAGATTCACCGCCTGAAATATTGATTCCAGCCCTGAGAGCTGCATTGTAAGAAAATAGGCCTAATGAAATATTGAAACGGTTTGTGGAATTTAATATTGATGTTTTAATAGTTGGGCCACTCTTAGGAACTTCCCTCAAATCCTCCTCGGAGTTCGGCTCTGAACGGGTCATGTGACGGGAGTTCTAATTATCTGCATGTGCACAACACACTCCGACATAGCCACACACACACGCGGCGGCTCAGATGTTGTTGTCAAGCTGTGAAGCATCGCGATATGTTTTCGTATGTTGTTGTGGATTCTGTTTTTCACCCCCAAAAGCACAACCCCCCCCCCCCCACACACACACACACACACACACCACCCCCCACCAATAGCCACAATGACGTCTCTATGCAAGTCGAGAGACCGTGACCTCTGACGGCGACCAGAGTTGGTTGAACGTTCCGGAATTTGACTCATCTGCGGTGGAAACGTAGCAGCGGGAGGCCCCGCCCACTAATGATCAGGGCCCCGCCCACCTCCATTCATTTCACCGCCGGTCGATAATTACTGTCCTTGTTTTTAATCACGTTCTTTAACAATAAATCACCAATGGCTGTGAGAAGTACTGAAATGTTTCAGAGGAGTGCTAATTTATGACCATTTAGAAGTCGTACATTATCTCCTGATGCTTAAAATGAACACACACACAGACACACACACACACAGGCTGAATAAAACATTAATTAGAAGTGGGTTTAAACAGAACAGTCTGAAGACAACTTTCAATTAATGTGGAATTTATTTCTATAGCCATATCAAAACCCCATTATATTTTAATGCAGTCCAGGTTGTTATTAAAATAATTGATGAACTTATTAAAGTCATTGTGAATGAATGGCCCACCGCAGCTCTGATAGCCTTTAACTCTACCATGCAGCCCAAACTCTCCCTGAGTCGTTCATTTCGGGCATTAATTAGACAGATGAAGGTAATAAATTAAGAGCCATTTCAGAGAGGGGAGAGTCTTTAAACCCGCACAACCCAAAGAAAAGTGTTCCTTTAACCATGCACAATGTCACTTACAAGAACGTCAAGAACACGTGATTAAAAATGAAATGACACAGCTGTTTATTGATCTCCGACTACATTCCAATCACACAGAGCAGCAGTTGGTGTCAATAATACCACAGGTTAGACGGAACGGCAGCGCCCTCTACAGGCAAAGAATGCGAATTACAACCACACAGCCAGACAGCCTATGGCTTTGAATGAATGAATGGGTCAGATAAACTTCTTAATAAGGCTACTACAGTTTTATCATAAAAAAAGATGTTTCCGAATACACACGCATACGCACATAGCAACTCTACAAGGGCTGTCTGTGTGTACACAAGTAGTACACACAGACACACAGCTCTAGAGGGCTGTCTTAGTATGTGTGTACCTACATATTTAGTACACGCACACAGACAGCAGCTCTATGATGTCTGTCTGTGCGTACACATTTAGTACACACACACACAGCTCTATGAGGGCTGTGTGTGTGTAAACATGTAGTACACACACACACACACGGCACTACGAGGGCTGTCTCCTGGAGGAGAACTTCTGCAGTTCTTCGTCCACTATCTTCAGGGTGACTCCGTCTCTCACCAGCACACAGTGGACCCCTGCATGAGGAGGACGGAGGAGGGGAGGACGGAGGAGAGGAGGAGGTTAGGACAGAGGAGACCAGCTGCTCAGTCCAGTTAGGTTAAGAGTTAAGGTCTAAGTACCTAGGCCTCCAACCTCCGAGATGTTCCTGGGCTCGTCGTCGAAGAACATCATGTCTGCGTACTCCACCTGGCTGTCGTCATGGAGCCTGCAGCGACAGGTTACGACATCATCACTGGGCCTCCACAATAAAAGCAAGCTCAATGTTTTAATAGACACAGACACCCTCATTTCGATTAATTCGTTGACTTTTAAGGGTTACGTTTTGCGTTGTGTATAACGTCATCTCACTTTTTGAAGTGCGTGAGTTTGGAGCCGGGGTAGATCTCCTTGAACTGGGAGATGTACTGGTTGAGATGGAAGAACGTAAGGAGCTGGTTCGCCCCGTGTACCTCTCCAGTTCTGAGGAACCATGGAACCACAGCAGGTAGGGGTTAGACAGTACAGAGACAGGTCATTAAGGAGCAGGTAGGGGTTAGACAGTACAGAGACAGGTCATTAAGGAGCAGGTAGGGGTTAGACAGTACAGAGACAGGTCATTAAGGAGCAGGTAGGGGTTAGACAGTACAGAGACAGGTCATTAAGGAGCAGGTAGGGGTTAGACAGTACAGAGACAGGTCATTAAGGAGCAGGTAGGGGTTAGACAGTCCTCACCGGGAGGCGATGGCGATCTGCATGCCCTGGCTGTGGACGGACTTCAAGACCAGCTCCGTGTCGTCGTAGAGGGAGATTCTCTCGTCACTGGAGTCCCAGACCTCCCCGCTGGGAGCAGAGAGCAGGGTTACACCAGTACACCCCCCCACTGGGACCAGACCCATACCCCCCAATGGGACGAGAGTGGCCGGATTTGACCAGTAGCCTACTGGGACCAGAGTGCAGGGCTAGCCGGTAGCACAGCCCTAGCTAGTCTAACCCTCACTCAGTAGGACGGCCCGGAGTCATCTCACACAAAGGGTTTGGTTCAAAGTAGTACGAGGTCAACACAGTTTGGATCCTGTGTGTCCAATCAAAAGACCTAGTTAGTCTACTCCTAGTTAGTTACTCCTTGTTAGTTACTCCTAGTTAGTTACTCCTAGTTAGTTACTCCTAGTTAGTACCCGTTAGGACCTACTTCTTGTCTTGGTGGAAGGGCGGGTCGACGTGTGTGTCCACCCAGAAGGGCCACAGAGTAAAGTCTGAAAGTAAAGACAGAAGGTGTTTAAAGTGACCTACAGCCGATCACTATCTCCTTTAGGTGATCACTATCTCCTTTAGGTGTAACACGATTAAAAAACTTCCAGCCGTACCGAGGTCGAACACCACCAGCTTGGGCTTGGCCATCCTGGAGGTGAACAAGAGGAGGAAGGGGATGAAAAACGCATTAGATCCATTGTGGTATGGTCGGGTGGGGCTAGGTACGACTCAGAGAGATATAGATGGTAAATGATAACGGTAAACATGTGGTTTATTCAGAGACACAATTTCAGGGCAGAATGGTTGATAAGCCACGCACACATGTTTTAATTGATGGCCGATGTCAGACAGGACATGTTCGTAGTCTTTAACTTATCTACAAACTCATAAAGCCGAATATGGTGTTGTCCGTTACGTGGAGAAGAAACCGTTCATAAACGGTGTTAGCATTTAACATGTGGCCACAATAAAGCATAGCCTTAAATAATTTACACAACTGAGAAGTGATTCAGAAGATGTGGAGGAGATCTTCTCCTGAAGCGTTTCTACCACACAAAAGCCAGCAGAGTCCTCAGTCACTTACTTTCAAACTTCTTTACGGGTCCTTTTAACGCTCTCTGAATAAGTCATTCAATAAATTATAATATATGGTGGTAGAGTGGAGTCTATGGCTAGGTTCGGTGTTCGTTTGATTTACTCACATGAGATCACCGGACAACAGCGCTTCCTCTTCCTGGAACCTGACCGCGTCAGGTTCCAGGATGTGGCCGATAGATGGCGATAGATGTGGCCGATAGATGGCGCCAGAGCTCCATTGAGTTACTACGTGACGCGATGCAGTGCGCCCTGTGGCCACTTGATGGCGCCAGAACTCCATTGAATGGACACCAATCACGTCACTCAACCCTAGAATAAACCTTCACACGTTGGAAGTGTTTTCCATAGATGGATATATTCAAGATAAACGGGTAAGATAAACAATAAAACAGGAGTGCTGTTTATTATTTAATTTCTTTACAATGCAACAATCAAACTACAAGTCAAACAAATATTGTATGTTTAATATTGAATATCCTTTTCAGAAAGTGATTTGCATATTTTCTGTGCTCTAATAGCGCTGCGATTGACCCCTCTCTGTGTGCACACATCGAGGCGTGCAGTAGCATTGTGTTGTTCATGGGGGCAGCGAAAGGTTTAAACTGCTGATTTAGACTGGGTGACCCCACCCTAGGTTACAGACTATAGATATTAATATAGTTTACACTTAATTCATCATTACAATACTTGTGGAACAGTAATTGATGGATGGCTGTGATTGACAGGTCTCAGGATGGTCTGTGATTGACAGGTCTCAGGATGGCTGTGATTGACAGGTCTCAGGATGGCTGTGATTGACAGGTCTCAGAATGGCTGTGATTGACAGGTCTCAGGATGGCCGTGATTGACAGGTCTCAGGCCTGTCTGTGATTGACAAGACTCAGGATGGCTGTGATTGACAGGTCTCAGGATGGCCGTGATTGACAGGTCTCAGGCCTGTCTGTGATTGACAAGACTCAGGATGGCTGTGATTGACAGGTGCCAGGCCTGTCTGTGATTGACAGGACTCAGGATGGCTGTGATTGACAGGTCTCAGGCCTGTCTGGGATTGACAGGACTCAGGATGGCTGTGATTGACACCAGCAGTGTTCTGCTGGTCAATAATCCTTTATCTGAAACGATTAGAGTATGATAGCTTGGTGCAGATCAATAGAGTGATCAGGAAAAGTGGTAGTGGAAAACACACACACACATCCGCATGCGCACGCACACACACACACACACCTGCGAACACACACACACACGCACACACACACACACACACACACACACACACACACACACACCGGCCGAGGGCTACATCTGGGTGAGGCTGTTGTCGTCGGAGAAGGCCGTGTTGCTCACGCCGTCCAGCGTGTCGCACGCGATGCCGCTACATCTGGGTGAGGCTGTTGTCGTCGGAGAAGGCCGTGTTGCTCACGCCGTCCAGCGTGTCGCACGCGATGCCGTTCCGGGTGACCCTCCCGCCCTCCTCTTCGTCATCGTCCTCGTCCTGCCCCTTCTTCGGACTGAAACACGAGAACGACACGACGCCTCGTCATCATCAGCGTCCGCGGGACGACCCAGCGGGGGTAGGACGCCCCCGGGTGGGGCAGGTGGGGGGTGGGGGCGGGCTGGGTCCTAAAGGCAGACCGGACCGTCCTGGACCCGGGTCCTGAACCCCCCACACCCCTCTGACACTTATAGTACGTTCCACGTCCTGGCACTTTCAAATAGTTCCCAGCATGGTGTAGCGTCTTATCTTAGCGGTCTTTGCTGTATACAGGAATGGGATCTATTGATGCTGCTACTTATTCCTACCTTTTTTACTTGTTTTAACATATTTTTATTTCTCTTTATATACTTTAGATTGTATTTTTGCTGCTATTTGGTTGTAGAGGAACCCAGAATATGAATTGTACTCTTGTGTACACGCTTGTGTGTCACTCTGATTCTGATGTGATAAAGCTGTCCTAGTGGGGACCAGGATGGGAGCGGGGCCGTACCAAGTGACCTGGGCTCCCAGGGGCCGCAGTGCCTAATCTCTAAAGGCTGAGTGTGGGCGACGGCAGCCGTCACATCTATCGCCCGGGACAAGGTGGAGGCGCCCCCACCCTTATCTCTCCTCCGTCTACAAGACCTTGAAGACCGGCCGACCCCGGCTCCACAATCAGAGGAGAAAGTCAACATAGACAGAAGCTGTTGTGTCGGCCAGCGAGCCACAGGCCCTACAGCCATCACACCTCAGTCACTGCTCTGTGTCAGGGCCGTGGTGTCAAAGGGCACTACTGACACTTCAGTTAATAACGTATGAACTGATTCACCCTGCATGGAGGGCACGTCTGTTCTTGCTTGAATAAGGTTTTAACCATGTGTGTGACAAAGACCGTCTCAGGGACATCAGGTATCCGAGTTTGATATACCCGCTCATGGTGTGACCAACCCGGTTACCTGATGTCCCTGAGACGGTCTTTGTGACAGGACCCGGAACAGTAGGACCTCAAGATCAATAACATATCAATAACATGATAACATACTCAATAACATAATGCGGATATGATCTGTATACGGTATGTTATATGATGTGTGATACGATGTATGATATGTTATATATTAAATATGATGTTATGCGATCTGTGTAATATGTGATCTGATATCATATATGAAATGTTATGTATTACATCTTATTTGATATCTGATATGTTTCATGAAATGTGATGGATGAATCATGACATGTGACGTGAGGTGTTCTCACCGTCTCCTCCCCAGCAGCGAGGAAACCAGCATCACCATGATCCCGGCGCACACCGCGCCAATCACCACGCCGAACGCGATGAGCCAGGGGGGCGTGGCCGGGCTGTAGGGCGTCGCCAGGGTGGGCGGGATCTCCAGGAACTCCAGCGTGCTGTCGCTCAGCAGGAAGGCACTGTTGATGCGATGTCTGGACTTCCTGCAGATATCACAGCGTTACAGAGCGCCTCTCCTCTGAGCGGTTCTCCTCTGAGCGGTTCTTCTCTGAGCGGTTCTCCTCTGAGCGGGGCACCGGGTGTGGAACCACATCAAGAACCCCCACCCAGCCAGTTTGAGTAAATAAATATAGAGGCTGCCATTATACAGCACTGTTCTAACCAGTGGCCACTCAAAGCGCTTTACAATACTGCCTCACATTCACTCATTCATTCACACATTCACACCCCGACGGCGGAGTCAGCCCCCCAGGGCGACAGCCAGCTGGTCAGGATCAGTCAGGGGGGGGGCGTCTCGCTCAGGGACACCTCGACCCTCAGCTAGGAGGAGCCGGGGATCCAACCAGCAACCTTCAGGTTACCAGCCGACCCGCTCTGCCTCCTGAGCCTCATGCTGCCAGAGGGGCCTGGTCCAGAGAGGACCCGGCCCCAGAGGTGGTGAGGGCAGCATCTCCTACCTCACTGCCGCCTCCACCGCCGGCTTCTGAATCAGCTGAGTCGAGTCCGCGGGGTCCAGCACCACGAAGTGGAAAGACACCCGCTGGGTCTCGTTACACACCAGGATGCTGGACACACTGACACACACAAACACACGGACGCAAACAGAAACACACACACACACACACACACACATACACACACACACACATACACACAAAAACGGACGCACAGACACACACACACACACACACACACACACACACACACATACACGCAGACACACACACAAACACACAGATGTCAATGCTAGGGGAGGGTTATATGATGTCGTGAGGTCATAAGGTCAGGTCCTTACTTGTACTGGTCGTTCTTGAAGTGTTGTCTCATGGCGAAGGCCAGAGTGGCCCGGAACAAAAACATCTCGCTCTTATTCCAGTCATACTGTAGAAAATAAATATATACTAAATATACAGATATACAGATATACACTATCATACTGTAACAACAGATATACACTATCATACAGTAACAACAGATATACATTATCATCCTGTAACAACAACAGATATACACTATCATACTGTAACAACAACAGATATACACTAACATACTGTAACAACAACAGATATACACTATCATACTGTAACGCGCTAACATACATGCATGCATGTGTGTGCGTGTCTGCGCGTTTGTGCGAGTCCGTTGCGTGTGTGTGTGCGTGCGTGTGGTTGTGTGTACCTACAGCTTGCTGTCCCAGGGCGGTTTTGATGCTGAGTCGGACCTTGAAGCCCTCAGACGTCTCTGGAAAGCAGAGGCCGACATTAAGCTCTGATCACTAATACGTTCAGCGGCCGCTCACATCGCTCTACAAAACTCAACTGAATGTTTTTGCTTAACATTCACCCATTCATGCATACATTCAGCCACCGACGCCGGAGTCAGCCACACAGGGCGACAGCCAGCTGGTCAGGAGCAGTCAGGGTGAGGCGTCTCACTCAGGGACACCTCGACACTCAGCTAGGAGGAGCCGGGGATCGAACCAGCAACCTTCCGGTTAGCAGCCGACCCGCTCTGCCTCCTGAGCCACAGGCCGCCCAGGCCTGCTGTAGCTGCCCTCAGCACGCTCCGGCTAGCAGATGGGTTACCGTTAGAGGTGGAATCTGAGGTTGAATCCGATTAGGTTTTAACAGATCTGGTAGATCAATAACCAGCAGACAATAGACTCCAGTGTGACCCCATCCCTTTTGTGGGACTGGAACCACTGAGAGACTTGGTCAGGGTGGAGAGAACTGGTCTACTCAGACTCTAGTTTGGACCTAGACCAGGGGTCTCAAACTCAACTTACCTGGGGGCCGCTGGAGTTAGAGTCTGGGTCAGGCTGGGCCGCATCAAGTATTCCACCAAAAAACTGACCCAATCTAAGTTAATGATTGGGCTATAATTAGATCAGGTTGGCTATGTCATCGCTGACAACAGGGGACATTTCAAAGCGGTTGGTGGAAACCAACCGCTGACATTTTAGCGTCCTTTGGCTTTTGTCGGGACTCAGGACACGCAACTCAAAATTGGGACTGTCCCGGCGAAACCGGGACATCTGGTCACCCTATCACAAGTGATAAAAAAGCGTGGCAAGCCACTCAGCAAAAATGTGCGTTTGACAACAACGCGCAGGCCGCACTAACACTAAACTTCGATATCAAGTAGGGGGCCACAAAATATCATCACGCGGGCCTCAATTGGCCCCCAGGCCACGAGTTTGAGACCACTGACCTAGACATACCAGGGACCTCCAAACACTGAACCTCTGGATCAGAAGATGAAACCATGGCAACAACAGGCCCTGATTGAAGAGCTGAGACAGCTGACCCTTGATCATGACCACAACCACAGTCTGTAGTCCGAGCTCAGCTACTAGTGTGAGACTAGTAGCACTAGTTATAAACTAGCACTAGTTATAAACTAGTGCTACTAAACTATTACCACAGAACTGAGACAATACTGCTAACTTAATTATACAGTTAGGATAGTACAAATAAACTGGCATTATCCAAATAAACCAGTACTCCTAAAGAAGTTTGACTAAACTAAACCAGTTCTACTAAAGTAAACCAGTACTGAAGTAAGAATGAACAGCTTAACTAAACTAAACCAGTTCCAGTAAACTAAACTAATCCTACACAGCTACAGTCTCTTCTCCGAGCCGCTCCAGAACCAGTGAGTGCTGGTTCCTCACCGCTCGTGCAGAGGTCCTGAGCGAGGCAGGCTGTGGTTCCCAGTAGCACCAGCAACGCTCCTAGCATGATGAGGAGGTGGAGGAGGAGCAGGTGAGGAGGTGCTTCAGGTGAGGAGGAGCGATGAGGAGGTGCTTCAGGTGAGGAGGAGCGATGTGGAGGTGCTTCAGGGGAGCAGACAGGGAGAGCTGTGGTCTGTCCGTGCGTCTGTGCAGGTCTGACCAGTCGTCCGGTAGTGCCCCAGGGGGAGGGGTTAATGGTTAACTCAGGACACGCCCCCCAGCGGCCCGCAACAGGAGGCAGAGGGGAGCTGTACTTTTCCTCTCCGCCCCGACCCACCTGGTGAGAGAGAGAGAGGGAAAGGGAGAAGGGGGAGAGAGAGGGAGAGGGGGGGGGGGGGGAGAGAGAGAGAGAGAGAGAGAGAGAGAGGGAGAGGGAGAGAGCAAGAGAGAGAGGGGGGGGAGAGAGAGGGGGGGGTGGGGAGAGAAGGGGGAGAGAAGGGGGGGAGAGAGGGAGAGAGAGAGAGAGGGAGGGGGAGAGGGAGAGAGAGAGAGGGGGAGAGAGCAAGAGAGAGAGGGAGAGAGGGGGGGAGAAAGAGAGGGGGGAGAGAGAGAGGGAGGGGGAGAGAGAGAGAGAGAGAGAGAGGGAGAGGGGGAGAGAGAGAGAGAGGGGGAGAGGGGGAGAGAGAGAGAGGGAGGGGGTGGAGGGGGGAGAGGGAGAGAGAGAGAGAGAGAGAATGTGTGGGTGTGTGTGTGTGTGCGTGTGTGTCTGTGTGTGTGTGTGTGTGTGTGTGTGTGTGTCTGTGTGTGTGTGTGTGTGTGTGTGTGTGTGTGTGTAGGCATAGATTTCGGGGACAAGGAAGTGTCCCCCTCCTTACACATTTGTGCCCCCCCAAATACTCATGACGTAACAGAGGACTTGTTGTGGTGAGGCACTACGAATCAGCTCGCCACGAATCACTGCCCTGGTGGAGTTTAAATTAGGTTCACTAAACTCTAGCACTAAAATAGGTAACTAAACCTTCGGCCTTGTGTTTTTATTCCGGGTCGTTCGGGAAACTGTAGCAATAAACGGATTGGTCATGAACGCACCTACACTGGAACCGATTTACCAAAACCTATTTACTAATGGGCCATAACCCGGGCCTGAGGAGGAAGGGACAAAGGTCTCTCTCTCTCTCTCTCTCTCTCTCTCTCTCTCTCTCTCTCTCTCTCTCTCTCTCTGTGCTTATGATGCAGATCACTGCTTAACTCATTGTTAAACTCAAAACTCAAAAAACTAATTTTGTCACATTGCACAACTTCTACAAAAAGTAGAAGTAAAGTATGCATGAAACAAACATTGTAGAACCGAACATATTTCTTCAAGACACTTTTGGCAGAACTCCTTTAAACCAAAAGAATAATTACTTTTAAATGTTGACCGCGTTAGGAGCCTATTGGTCATTTACTCGGTCGGAGAGAACGACCGCTTGGCCCTAAAGATGAGTTTCCCATAAACGGCCGCAATGAAATGTTTTAGTAGGTCATCAGGAACCTTAACAGCAAATCATCATCCTGGCTTCAAAGGTGACTGGAGAAAAGCACTCACAAAATACTATACAAATAACCTCTTTTATTTTTAAATAATATAACCTTCGATTGTCTACATTGGAGTTTTTTCAAGTAAATGTGATGTTTGTAATGTATTTTCTGCATAAATATGAGAATAAACGTATTGTAGCCCTTTGTGCGTTGCGTGTGTTTTTCCACCAGAGGACGCTGCCGCCACGCACCGACAGTATTAGTTCGTCGTTAGTTATCAGTTCACTGACATGTAAGCATGTGTACAGGAATTGATGATTCACAATTCATTGCTTTATTCATGCATTTCTATTTTTCCCACCAAAACAGAAATAAACCTACACTAAGCACCAAGTTATACACCTTGATAATAATAAACATGAACAAAGTGTAGTTAGCTATCAGTTCTCTGACATGTAAGCATAACTACAGGAATTAATGATTCACTACTAATTGCATTATTCATTATTCATTCTTGTATTAGTCCCACCAAAACAGAAATAAACCACTAGGAAGTTCTTCCAAGCAGCAAAACAGCGTCTCTCGCAGTCCGCAGCTGGTATTATCACAACCAGGCGACTCAGCAGCGCTCCCGCAGGCCAAAGCTGGTATCACTACAACCAGGCGCTCCTGCAGCGCCCCCTGCAGGCTGCATGTGGTATCACCACAACCAGGCGACCTGCAGCCACCAGCAGGAGGAAAGCGGGGCCGTGTGAGCTGAGAAGAACCGGCTTGTCGTCGGGGATTTTCTATGACCGAACCTCTGATCCGAGTGCATGCGGGATTAAGAGGCCCGGTGGTGTCTGGACCGCCTCGGCTCTGACAGACTGCTCCTCCCCGGAGTCATGGAGCAGGACCCCGGCTCCCTCTCCCTGGATGAGACCGAGCAGCGGTACTACTCGGGTCTGCACAGCCTGTGCCAGACAGACGCCGGTTCGGGGACGCTCTCCTCTCCCAGGGTGGCGGAGCTGTTGCAGGCGTCTCACTTACCGCCGGAGGCTCTTCATCAGGTCAGGATCGATCCGTTTATCATAGAGATCAGAATACCCAGTCACGAGTGGACGCCTGGGAACTGCGGCTAAATGCACGTTAGGTGTGTGTGGTGTGTGGGTTTGTGTGCTTGCGGTGTTCGTGCGTGTGCCTGTGTGTGTGTCGTATAGCCTGTTCATAGCAGAGTTATGCGTCTGTTGCAAGCGGCTTCGTAGTAGTTTGTGTGTGTGTGTGTGTGTGTGTGCGCGCGCGCGCGCGTGTGTGTGTGAATGTATTTTTGTGTGTCCGTGCGTGTGTGTGAATGGTTAGTGTGAATGTATACGTTTGTATGTGTGTGTGCGTGCGCTCGTGCGTTTGTGAATGTACATGTGTCTGTGTATGTGTGTGTGTGTGTGTATGTGTGTGTATGTGTGTTTGTATGTGTGTGTGTGTGTTCGTATACCTCAAGCTGTTGAGTTAATCTAATAACTAGTTAGTTGAAGGTGTGACTGGTGAACCAGTGTTTACTCCGACTGACTTCCTCACATCCCGACACTGTCCTACATCACACACACACACACACACACACAAACACACACACACACACACACAGACACACACACACACACACACACACACACACACACACACACACACACACACACACACATACACACACACACACACCACTTTGCCCAGAACCCCGTTTCCTCTACTTCCTGTCTGGTCACGGCCCTCATAGGGTGGGAGGGGCCCTCATTGGCGGGCCATGGCCGTGGCGATGGGTTGACACATGCCCCCCCCCCCCAGGGGACAGAAAGGAAGCCTGCAGTGCAACCAGAGGTCTGATAGGACAGTGATGAGAGCAGGAACCCTCAGGCCAGGGTCACAGTGAGTCAGCATCTCTCTCTCTCTCTGTCTCTCTCTATCTCTCTCTCTCTCTCTGTCTCTCTCTCTCTCTCTCTCTCTCTCCCTCTCTCTCTCTGTCTCTCTCTCTCTCCCTCTCTCTCCCTCTATTCATCGTAGCGTTCCACACAGCAGACTTTGTTTTTGAGCACAAACACGCTTCTTGTTTATGTTTAGAGGTCAGGAAGACCGTCTCCCAGAGAGACCTTCTCCCCCTGAGAGACCGTCTCCCCAAGAGAGACTGGTGGTGGTGGTGGTGGTGGAGGTGGAGGTGGTGGTGGTCGTTGGGGTGGAGGTGGATTTGGAGGTAGAGGTGGTGGAGGTGGTGGTGGTGGTGGTGGAGGTTGTGGTGGTGGTGGTGGAGGTGGTGGGGGTGGAGGTGGAGGTGGATCTGGTGGTGGTAGAGGTGGAGGTGGTGTTGGTGGTGGTGCTCCTGGTGTTAGTGGTTCCTCCGGTCCCCTCCTCGCTCTGCTCCTGTTTCCTGGCGTCAACACAGCTGACAGGAAGTAAGGAAGGACATCCGCGTTCCGGGAGTGGGAGGGGCTATCAGGCCGCAGACAAGCCACGCCTCTCAGCTGTCAGGTGACAGGGTGGGAGAACCGGTCTGGGAGAACCGGTTTGGGAGAACTGGTCTGGGAGTGGCCCGCCACAGAGACCCATGCTGTGTTTCCTGGGACGGGGTGGACTCTAGTCCCTAGAGCAGTGGTCTCAAACTCGTGGCCCGGGGGCCAATTGAGGCCCGCGTGATGATATTTTGTGGCCCCCTACTTGACATCAAGGTTTAGTGTTAGTGCAGCCCGCGCGTTGTTGTCAAACGCACATTTTTGCTGAGTGGCTTGCCACGCTTTTTTATCACTTGTGATAGGGTGACAAGATGTCCCGGTTTTGCCGGGACAGTCCCAATTTTGAGTTGCGTGTCCTGAGTCCCGACAAAAGCCAAAGGACGCTAAAATGTCCCGGTTTCCACCAGCCTCTATGAAATGTCCCCTGTTGTCAGCGATTACATAGCCAACGTGATCTTATTATAGCCCGATCATTAACTTAGATTGGGTCAGTTGTGCTACTTTTTTCTGTGGAATACTTGATGCGGCCCCGCCTGACCCAGACTCTACCTCCAGGGGCCCCCAGGTCAGTTGAGTTTGAGACCCCTGCCCTAGAGTTTGGTGTTATGAACCCTCTGTTGATGGGG
>NC_136940.1:972869-977869 GCF_949987615.1 Pollachius pollachius
TCCTCAGTTCTGTTGACTTCCTGTCCTCTCCCGACCTTCTGACCTCCTGGCACAGAGCATCCATAAATACACAAACATCACCGGACAATCTAACATCATGAGTTTACTGACTGCTCTCAGTGACGGCAGCAAATCCAGATGTTGTTCTACAGATGTTGGCCTCGGTCCCAGAATGATTTCCTTTCAAGTCCGCTGGCTTTGAGCAGACTTTTATAATAACTCCATTCTTCTCTCTCTCTTTCCCACTTTCACTTACCCTGTCACTGTTTTACAACTCGTCTTTCTCGACTGATTTGCCTTTCCGTTTGTCATTTTGTTTTCTTTCTTCCTTTTCTGAAACATTGACGTCATGACTCTGAAGGAACTTCACGGACGCGAGTCGCCCGCCGCAAAGGTCTGCCTCTCCCGGCCCACTGCCTCTCCCAGTGCTCTACCGCCCCCTAGTGGCCACGGCTGTAAATGCGGCTACCGCGCTCTTAATAGGAAGCAGTGGGCTTGTATCGATGGTTTTAGTGTAATAGCAGTGATGGTTTTAGTGGAATACCAACAAGTAGGCCCCGTATCCTGGTGTCTGTTCGTCTGTCTGACTGAATCAGTTCCTGTCCGTCTGTCTCTATGTTGTGTTGTTTACCTATTTAAATATGTTTTTTTTTCAATTTCCCGATTTAAACCCCCATTATTTCAGAAAATAGAGGAAACGTGTGTATCTCTATGTGGGTCAGTATACCCGAACACAAACAGCACTGCTTATGTATTACTTCATGGATGTTGTGTGTTTGATTCAGATCACCAGCAGAGACGGACACTGAGTCGGGAGCGCCGAGTGACCATCTGCGTGTCTGTGGCGCCCCCTGCTGGCGACTACCCTTCACCGCACTCCCCCCTGCGAGGGAAGCACAGGGCACGGAGCGTCAGCACGGTAAAACTACAAACAATGCACACAAAAATAACAAAAACATCCCCAAAAAAATAATAATATTACAGTAACCCTTACCCTACAGATACTACTACAGTCAAACTACAAATACTACAATAGTCAAACTACAAATTATACTACCCTCAAACTAGAAATAATACGACAGTCGAACTACAAATAATACTATAGTAAAACTACAAATAATTGTAAAGTTAATACATTAAACTATACACATAAACACTCAAAATAATGCTGCCATGTAACTTGTAAAGTACATGTAACTTCAGTAAAATTAAAATAAAACTAGACACAAAAACCAAGATAAAACAAGATAAGCACAGACAGATGATAGAAAATGCCCAATGTATTGAATGTATTCTGTTGTCTCTCAAGCTGACAGAGGTCACAGATGCTGAAACTCAGCTTGAGCTAACACAGGTAACCATGGTAACCACCTGCATCCTCCCTGTTAAGCACCTCCCCCTTTTTGTCACGTCATCGTTTATCCCGGTTATCACCGTGTGTCTCAATGCTACCTGTTAGCTTCCCTTTAGCTAGCGGTTAAGTTTTAGCTTCCTGTGAGCCCGTCTGCCACCTGTGAGACAAGTTTCCTGTTAGCTCCCTGCTAGCTCCCTGATAGCTTAATGCTACCTTTTAGCTTCCCTTTAGCTACAGGTTACGTTTAAGCTACCTTTTAGCCTGTCTGCCATCTGTGAGTCAAGCGTCTGTTAACTACATGGTAGCTCCATGTTACATGTAAGCTTTCTTTTAGCTACAAGCTACCTGTTAACACATGTTACCTGTTAACTACATGTTATGTGTTAGTTATCTAAGTTACATGTTGCCTTTTAAAATAGATACTAATATGAATATGGAATATTTCTTGGTTATTTGGACCACCAAACTATAAATCTCTCCATTTTTATTTTGAGAGTTCAGATCACCAGTTAGATGTTGAGCACTTAGCTACATGTAAGCTAGCCGTTAGCTTCATGTTGTGTTGGCTACCTGTCGGTCAGGTATTACCTGTGCAGGTGAGTAGAGGGGCGGAGCTTCTTGTGTTTCATACTGACAGCGATGTGGTGTTGAGACACAGATGTGAATGATGTCATCAGACCCTACCTGCCCCGCCCCCCACACCGGCTTACACCTCAAATCACCACGCCCCCCCCGCCCCCCCCCCCACTGTCGTCATGGTTACCATTGGTTCCATTACTTTGTTTTCCTCATTTGTGACTCATTGTCATGTTGTTGTTGTTTGTTCCCTGATGTGCTCCTGTAGTTTGACACCCACCCCTCCCCCACCAACTGCTGTCACTTCTCCCCCTGGAGCAGAAAGGTATTTTACCCCCTCCTCCACCTCCTCCTCCACCTCCTCCTCCTCCACTGACACGTCTAATCTTCCACCTCCTCCTCCACCTCATCTTCCTCCTCCTCCTCCTCCCTCTCCTCGGGTGAGGAGGAGGTGCTTCTGGGTGCCTCCCGTCTGAGGTTTCCATCAGAGCGGGTTCAGACAGAGGGGATTGTGGGTAGGAGACCGCAGCATGCGTGGAATGTCTGTTTAGGGTTTATAATGACAGCTTCCTGTCTCAGAGGCCGTTACCCATAATGCTCCTTTGCTCCGTGTGTTGACGTCCAGGAGGATTTTACACCATGGCTCAGAAAAGAGCTCATAATACTATTATTATATCAACATATAGAATATATGAATCTCTTCAGGGCTCAGCCTCCAATCAGGGCTCAGCACACCAACATTAATGCCCTCTCTCTCTCTCTCTCTCTCTCTCTCTCTCTCCCACCCCCCTCTCTCTCTCTCTTGTTGCTCCTTTGTGTTTATGAACTTTTCTTCTTTCTTTGGTCCTTGTTTCATCTCATTCCTCAGCTCTTTCTCCCCCCCCTTCCCCTCCCTGTCTCTCTCTCTCGCCCTCTCCCCCTCCCCCTCTGTCCCTATGTCGCTCGCTCTCTCTCGCTCTCTCTCTCTCTCTCTCTCTCTCTCTCTCTCTCTCTCCCTCTCTCTCTCTCTTGCTCTCGTTTCTAAAAACAAATCACTTGTCTTTCTCCTCACTGGTCGGGAGTCGATGGTTTCCTAGGAAACAGGTTTCTTTGTGGCGGGGGTCGAGTCCGGGTTTCACTGGGAACTGGAGCACAAAGGCGGGGGTGCTAGGAGGGCTAGGGGGGGTGAACCAGTTCCCCCGCCAGAGGGGAGGTCCTCCCAGTTTCCCAGGGGGTGGTGTACTGGTCAGCCCGGGGAGATCCAGTCTCCACCGCGGTAGGACAGAAGGAGCTCCTGGTTTGGGTCACTGTCTGGGGGTCATGGACTACTGTGAGCCGGGTTCTCCTCCTGCTGGGACAGGGTCCAGGACCTGAGGGTGAGTGGAGACCTGGACCGCCCCTCCTCAGTGCTGCCCTGGGGGGACCTCCTTCTGGACCCGGACCTGGGGTTCTGGACCTGGAGCTCTGGACCTGGAGCTCTGGACCTGGGGCTCTGGACCTGGAGCTCTGGACCTGGAGCTCTGGACCTGGAGCTCTGGACCTGGAGCTCTGGACCTGGAGCTCTGGACCTGGGGCTCTGGACCTGGTGCTCTGGACCTGGGGCTCTGGATCTGGAGCTCTGGACCTGGAGCTCTGGACCTGGGGCTCTGGACCTGGGGCTCTGGACCTGGAGCTCTGGACCTGGAGCTCTGGACCTGGAGCTCTGGACCTGGAGCTCTGGACCTGGGGCTCTGGATCTGGAGCTCTGGACCTGGAGCTCTGGACCTGGGGCTCTGGAGGGGCTCCTGTGGCGGGGGGCTCCTTAGGGGCCACTTTGACAGGGGCCCTATGGTCCTCAGACAATGGGCTCAGAGCTTCAACACAAGGTCCTGTTTACAGCGCTAGTGACATGTTGAGGGTTAGCTTAGGGGGTCTCAGACCGGTAGAGGGTCTCAGACCGGTAGAGGGTCTCAGACCGGTAGAGGGTTCTCAGACCGGTAGAGGGTCTCAGACCGGTAGAGGGTCTCAGACCGGTCTCAGACCGGTAGAGGGTTCTCAGACCGGTAGAGGGTCTCAGACCGGTAGAGGGTCTCAGACCGGTAGAGGGTCTCAGACCGGTAGAGGGTTCTCAGACCGGTAGAGGGTCTCAGACCGGTAGAGGGTTCTCAGACCGGTAGAGGGTCTCAGACCGGTAGAGGGTTCTCAGACCGGTAGAGGGTCTCAGACCGGTAGAGGGTTCTCAGACCGGTAGAGGGTCTCAGACCGGTAGAGGGTCTCAGACCAGTAGAGGGTTCTCAGACCGGTAGAGGGTCTCAGACCGGTAGAGGGTTCTCAGACCGGTAGAGGGTTCTCAGACCGGTAGAGGGTCTCAGACCGGTCTCAGACCGGTAGAGGGTCTCAGACCGGTAGAGGGTTCTCAGAGGCCCTACAGGGACCTGGTCAGGGTCCATGTGTGGGACTTCTTTGGGGATGTTGTTGTATGTTGTTTGGTGTGGTTTTTGTGTTGTTTGGGGTTACTTTGTGTTGTGTTTTCTTCCATCTGATTGGCTCCTGTGGTTTTCAGGAGCTTCCCGCTAGGTTGATCAGATCCTTCCCCACCGCTTACTGCTAACCATGCTAAGCATGCTAACCATGCTGACGACATGTTGTTGTTTCCATTCCAATAATCTGTTAAGTGTGTGACTGAAACTCACTTCCTGAGACACATGTGGCTACATATACGTCATGTTGCTTCATAGTCTTCATTTATACATAAAATGTATATTCATCTTAGTCCACAGCTACTTTTAACGTAAACATTGAAGTGAGCAGAATGCTAAAGCGATAGCGCTCCATGCTACATGTAGCCCGGTCCGTCTCAGGCAGTGAGTTCTCACCGTGGTTCAACCCGTCCTCCACGTCTGCTGGTCAGCAGGTTTAACCCGTTTACCCCAGCCCCCTTGACCCTTAACCCCCCGGTAATAGAGAACCCCAGCCCCTAACCCCCCAACCCCCTAACCCGCTGTGTTCCAGGTGGTCCGCCGTGACCCTGACAGCGAGCTGGTCCTTCTGGGCCAGAGGTCCCGGGTCCCTGTCCCTAACGCCCCCTCCACCCTGGACCGGCAGACCAACT
>NC_136940.1:982869-1022869 GCF_949987615.1 Pollachius pollachius
CGGGGAGAGGGCGTGTCCCAGTGATGTCATCGACAGACACGCCCTGGTGGACACCGCCCTGGCCTCCGCCGGCGACGGGGAGGCAGACCGCTGCCCCGGGACGTCAGGTCACCCCGAGGGACAGACGCCCCGAGGGTCCGCCCCGGACCCCCTCTGTCCAGCGGAGGAGACTCCCCCCCCGCCAGAGACCAAGCTGAAGGAGGAGGAGGAGGAGGAGGAGGAGGAGCCTCCCTACCTGGGCATGACCAGCCCGCCGCGGGCCTACCGCCAGGAGCACACTGCGGAGAGCCAGCAGGGGCCGGCTGACAGCTGTCCGTTAGAGAGCTGTCAATCAGAGAGCTGTCCGTCAGAGACCAGTCCGTCAGAGAGCTGTCCGTCAGAGACCAGTCCGTCAGAGAGCTGTCCATCAGACAGCTCCCCGCCCGGCCTGGGAACAGAGGCAGGGCTACAGGACGAGTCGTTGGGTTCCTCTTGGAGCTCCTCCCCCGACGCAGACGACAGCTCCAGTAAAGGTACAAGAACTCTCTCTCTCTCTGTCTCTCTCTCTCTCTCTCTCTCTCTCGGGGGTCAACTCTTTTTGTGGGCGAGGTCATGATGAAGTGTACTTACCTTCAGGGCGTTCAGCAGACGCTTTTATCCAGAGCGACTTACAATAAGTGCATTTGTCTGAAGAAAGAGAATCAACAGTATATCTCTGTCGATACAGTAAGGATGTTCATACAACCAAGTGCCAAGCACTAACAATCACTAGGTTAACCCATTCCCTGATTCAAAAGAGATATCTAGGATGAGCTGCTACACCATGCTAAGTACTATTTGTAAGTGGCAGGACGTACAACATACATTAAGTGCGTAGGACGGGTGTGGCTCTGATGAGGTGCACTTAATACGATGAAGACTCTCAGCTCATACAGCGTCTCCTCCAACAGGGTCTTCGTCTAGCGGGAACGTGACATCATCACCGAGCGAGGACAGCGTGACGTCGCCCGTTATGTCATCGGCGAGCGACGAGGCGCGGTCGGGGGATGACAGCGTTTTCCAGTCGCCCTCCAGAACACGGACCACCGAGGACCTGTTTGCCATGATACACAGGTAGGCTGCCCACCCTCCCTACACCCTGCCTACACACCCCTACACCCCTGGTCATACTGACCCCCTGGTCATACTGACCCCCTGGTCATAGTGACCCCCTGGTCATAGTGACCCCCTGGTCATACTGACCCCCCCTGGTCATAGTGACCTGTATCCTAGCATTAGGATGCACATAGGCAGACTGCGGACGTTGGTTAACTAATGACCGGTCCTCCTCTGGTCATTAGTTAACCCGTCCTCCTCTGGTCATTAGTTAACCCGTCCTCCTCTGGTCATTAGTTAACCCGTCCTCCTCTGGTCATTAGTTAACCCATGCTCCTCTGGTCATTAGTTAACCCGTCCTCCTCTGGTCATTAGTTAACCCGTCCTCCTCTGGTCATTAGTTAACCCATGCTCCTCTGGTCATTAGTTAACCCATGCTCCTCTGGTCATTAGTTAACCCGTCCTCCTCTGGTCATTAGTTAACCCGTCCTCCTCTGGTCATTAGTTAACCCGTCCTCCTCTGGTCATTAGTTAACCCGTCCTCCTCTGGTCATTAGTTAACCCGTCCTCCTCTGGTCATTAGTTAACCCGTCCTCCTCTGGTCATTAGTTAACCCGTCCTCCTCTGGTCATTAGTTAACCCGTCCTGTGCGTTCTCTCCCCAGGTCCAAGAGGAAGGTGTTGGGCCGCAGGGACTCCGCTGAGCTGGGGGCCCGGGGCCGGCTGGGGGCTGCCTCCGGGGCTACGTCGCCCGCCCCTGCGTCGGCGCCCCCCGGCCCCCCGACGCCGCCCCCCGCCATGCCCCCGCCGGCCTCCCCCGCCCCCCCCCTGCAGAAGGCCCCCAGCCCCATCTACCGCAGCGTGAAGAAGTCGTCCACCTCCAACGAGGAGTTCAAGCTGCTGCTGCTGCGCAAGGGCAGCCGCTCCGACTCCAGCTACCGCATGTCCGCCTCCGAGATCCTCCGCAGCCCGGCCGGGCCCCGGGCCCCCGGGGACCCGCTGGGGGAGGACGAGCCGCTCTCCCCCCACGCCTCCCCCCTCTCCCCCTTCGAGCAGCAGCTCCAGGGGGTGCTGTTCCCCGAGGCGCCGCTCAGCCCGCTGCCCCGAGCCAACGCCGAGGGCTTCTCCCCCAAGGCCTCGCCCTCGGGGCCCCCAGGGGCCCGGGGGGGGGGGCGGCCCCGGGTCCCGCCGCCCGCCACCAGCAGCCGCTACGCCGCCCGCTGCCGCTTCTTCGCGGCGCCCATGCAGGCCATCTCGGAGGGCGAGGGTGAGGGTTCGGACGGGAGCCCCCCCGACGACCGGCCCTCCTCGGGGGGCAGCTAGGGGCGGCGACCTTTGACCTGTGCTCCCGACCTATCGGCTGTACGCGGCCGAGTCCCGGGGGCGGGAGGACGAGGAGCGCAGCGGGGTGAGCGCTGGGTGCCGTGCTGTCGGCCGTCGGGGGAGGGATGTGTGCGTTGGCCGACGGTGGACGAGTGTCCACCGTCGGCTGACCCCCACAGTCTCAGACCCCCGCTGACCCCCACAGTCTCAGACCCCGCTGACCCCCACCCCCACAGTCTCAGACCCCGCTGACCCCCACCCCCACAGTCTCAGACCCCCGCTGACCCCCACCCCCACAGTCTCAGACCCCGCTGACCCCCACCCCCACAGTCTCAGACCCCGCTGACCCCCACCCCCACAGTCTCAGACCCCGCTGACCCCCACCCCCACAGTCTCAGACCCCCGCTGACCCTCCACTTGGGTCTGGGGACGGCCTTCCTGTGTTTGGATAGTGACCCGGTTTATAAATGGTAGTGAACGATAGGTTTTCAAAATGACAGTGAGCAACTGTCAAACATTAACTATGAATTAAGGAAATTAAATCTATATTTTAGAGTGTAGCGATTTTTAACAACACTGCGAAAACGCAAAGGACTCTATCGGGACCGGTATTCTGTGAATGCTCGTGTCTAGGCAACCAGAAAAAACTAAAAAAAACAAATGGTGCCCCCCCAACACAGCTATGTTATGCAATAGGCCAGTTATGCAACGACTTTCTAAAGACATTATTTTTATAACACATCAAATATATAATGAGTATAATATAGTACGGCGGTTTGAACATAAAGGTACACTTTGTAAGCTTTTGAACAGTTCTGAATGTACAGATACTTTGGGATCTGTACCTCTCTCGTAAATTGACAACCCCCAAATTGTCTTCACAATCTTGATAGAACAGATTGAATAACGTTAGAAGAACAAGAGCAGAACGTTAGCAGAACGAGAGCCGAACGTTAGCAGAATGCTAACAGAACATTAGCAGAACGTTTTCAGAAATGTTACCGATGTAATCACAACTTAAACAGCAGAACATCAGAAGAATATTTGCAGAATGCTAATAGAACGTAAGCAGAACTTTAGCAGAATGCCAACAGAACGTGAGCAGAACGTTCACAGAATATTAACAGAACGTTAGCAGAACATTAATTAGAATTTTAGTAGAATGCTAGCAATACGTTAGCAGAACGTTAGCAGAATGCTAGCAGAACGTTAGCAGAACGTTAGCAGAACGTTAGCAGGACGTTGGAGGCTGCAGACTGGAGTCGGGGGAGAGGAAGGAGGGTGAGGTGAGAGGAGGGAGGGTGAGGTGAGAGGAGGGAGGGTGAGGTGAGAGGAGGGAGGGTGAGGTGAGAGGAGGGAGGGTGAGGTGAGAGGAGGGAGGGTGAGGTGAGAGGGGGGAGGGTGAGGTGAGAGGGGGGAGGGTGAGGTGAGAGGAGGGAGGGTGAGGTGAGAGGGGGGAGGGTGAGGTGAGAGGGGGGAGGGTGAGGTGAGAGGGGGGAGAGGAGGTGTGTATGTTTTTAAGAGTTTTATAAGTCAGTGTTATAAACGATGTTGATGTCATTGGAAAGTAGTTTGGAGGTCGGCTGTGATTGGTTGACGGTCTGGTCTGAGAGTGGAGGATTTCTATAAAAAAAAAACGTGATGGATTGAAGTTTATATTTCTTTGTAGCGAATACTTTCAGAATTTGAAAGGTTAAAACTATAGACTTGTCTTTCTAATTGGCTGAGAGCTAAACCTTAGTATGCAATCTTTTGACAAAGTACAAGATGAGATACACATATTTTTAAAACCATATTTTATCAAGAGTCTTATTCTGTTTGTGCAAGAGGACTTAGCAATACAAAGACACTGGTTCTGGTGAAAGGTATGCACGCTATTTAAAAGCAATTTATAAGTAATCATAAGCTAAAACACATGACCAACATGTATGTTATCATACACTATTACCACACGCTCATAGTAGGAGCTGTTCCCTGGTCACATGACGGTACGAGCCCCCTGTAGTCACTCTGAGTCCCTGAGGATTAACCAGACGTCTAGAACACTGTACTGTACACGGTGGACCTATCAGACGGTTCTCTGGATGTCCACTAGCTCCACCTCACAGAATGCTGTCGTACTGAATACACACCTCACAGAACCACCGGGCTCTGACGCAGCAGAGAACCACCGGGCTGGGAACAGGGTGAGCAGCGTACTCTGCCTGGTACGGTGAACCGGGACCAATACTGGGCCCTGGTACTGAAACCAATACTGGCCCCTGGTACCAGAACTAATACAGGCCCCTGGTACCAGAACCGATGCAGGCCCCTGGTACCAGAACTAATACAGGCCTCTGGTACTGGAACCAATACTGGCCCCTGGTACCAGAACCAATACTGGCCCCTGGTACCAGAACCGATGCAGGCCCCTGGTACCAGAGTTATATGTACAGCTGTATCTGTAATGGTAACAGATACATCTGTATCTGTACAGCTGTATCTGTAATGGTACAGATGTATCTGTATCTGTACAGCTGTATCTGTAATGGTAACAGATACATCTGTATCTGTACAGCTGTATCTGTAATGGTACACAGAGCCAGGCTCCATTCCAATACTACATGTACTGAGACTTTTTGCACTGATCCAGTGGTTGTTGTTGTTGTGAACCTTTATTTTGTCGCCTTTTCTCGTTGGGATATTTATCACGCGGTTCCCGGGAGAATTTTATTATTATTATGATTTAGATGAATAATCAAAGTAGACTCTTGAAGTCCTTCGACGTACTGGTTTAGTGTTAGCCTCTTTCTTAGCGTGGTTTAGAGTTCGGACGCTAAAGTTACGCTAGATCATCACCTTCGGTACGAAAAAGCTGTTTCAGTTGGACGAGACTCTTCGGTTGATTCTCACCACAAGTTTTTCTATTGTTTTTGTACAAACTTGTAAATACATGACTTTTGAAACTGCTGCAAAAGTTGTTGATTTTTTTTCTTTTTTGTAAGTAATTCTTTTTAAAGTTTACATTGATTTTAAAACTTCTGTATATTTTTGAGCAGTGCTACATGTTGTCCTGTATTTATTTTTAGTAAGCATTCAAGAAATTTCCATTGCAGATTTTATCAAACAATCGGCACAAACGGTTGTTTAGAAATGTATAAAGAAACGACAATAAATGTGACTGCTTTGAAAAACCAGACTTCGCTTGCTGTAATTGTCATTGTTTCAGTTGGACGGCTTTTACACGTTTATGTTGTTGTTCGAAAGAGTAAGACAGATTCTTGGTCTCCAAAGTAAGTGTATAAACAAATGAAAAAATAACAACGTTAAATGGATGCATTTATACAGCGCTTTTCCAACAAGTTGCCACTCAAAGCGCTTCACAATATCGCCCAACATTCACCCATTCATGCACACATTCACCCATTCATGCACATATCCACACCGACAGTGGAGTCAGCCACACAGGGCGACAGCCAGCTCGTCAGGAGCAGTCAGAGTGAGGCATCTCGCTCAGGGACACCTCAACACTAGCTAGGAGGAGCCGGGGATCGAACCAGCAACCTTCGGGTTACCCGCCGACCCGCTCTACCTCCTGAGCCACATGCCGCCCAAGTCTGCTCGAGTATACAACGGCGACGTGTAGTTTCAGTGTGCGGCCACTGGGCGGCGCTGTGGGTGAACGAGAGACCAGGACGGGACACGGCGAGGCTGACAACACTTTGGTCAAGGCTGGAGAGGAGCATTGAACCCAGACACACGGCGTCTTGTTTTGACTGGAAACATTCTGATCTAATCTTTAGTTCTGGTCTGAGGTTCACTTGTTTATCACATCCTAATGTTCTAAAACATCAAATCACTCGAAACTCAAAACGAATACTGATATAACAAAAAATATCAGATCAACGTCCATATCTGGACACTTAGGTAAATATTATTGTTCTATATCTATAAACTAACGTTTATGTTATTGTTCTATATCTATGGTGACTGTATTTATTTGGCGGGACAGCTGATAGTTTGGAGTTCGTTCCTCCCCCTCAGTGTAGATGTTTTTAAGCTTCAAGGACAACGGTCTCATGTGTTCATCCAATGACGTGTGCTTCTACACGTGTTTAAAATTGAATATAGATTATACATAAACCTATTTTACCATGATATTTCCATTGATAATCTTTTGTTTTCTTCTATGTTCAAACGATCCTTAGTTCCCCTGAAAGGTGCGATATGAAAACACAATATTATAATAATCATCATTAGTACTATAATAGGCTGTGTTATATTATAATAGGTTTATATTATAGTAGGCTGTGTTGTATTATAATAGGCTGTGTTATTATATTATAATAGGCTGAGTGTCATAGGCCAGCACACAGCCGCAGTCCTCCTCTGTGGAGGAACACGATTATTTAACTCATTTAAACATCATTCTGTTCTCCTGAAACCTGATTTCCATCTGTGAATCTAATGCATATTTGATTGGTGTGTGTTTGCATGCGTGTGTTCATGTGTGCGTGTTTGTGTGTGCATGTGTGTGTGTCTGTGTGCGTGTGTGTATGTATGTATGTGTGAGTGTGATTGGGATTGTGTAAGTGTGTGTGCATATGCGTGCGTGTGTTTTTGTGCGTGTTTGTGCGTGTGTGTGTGCATATGTGTGTGTGTGTGTGTGTGTGTGTGCGTATGTGTGTGTGTGTGTGTGTGTGTGTGTGTGTTTTTGTGTGTGTGTGTGCGCGTGTGCGTGTGTGTGCTTGTGTGATATCGTTATGAAGGAGCCTCCTAGCAGAACAATGCGGGGCCCCAAGCGAGGCCCCGGGCTGGCTGGGGGTGATAGTGACGCCCCTGGGGCCCGGGGCCCTCCCCATCATCTACAGCTGCTCCCCGACATCACCCCCTCCCCCAGCCCTCCCCCAGCCTGCTACACAATAACCCCCTCACCCCCTCACCCCCACCTCGGCATCCTGTTCACAGCCTGATTATTGAGGAGCGTTTCCACATCAGCCATCACGGCTCGTATCACGTGTATCAGCGCACAACAGGGACTAATGGCTATTTATTATCCTCCCGGATCAATGGAGCAGCCTGCCGTCTTGTCTTAATTAATGTAGTCTGTGTTATGAATCGTTCTGCGCATCATGATGTGGGAGTCTCTGGAAACAGGCCAGCATGAGGCTCAGCCCGCGGGATCAGAATCAGAGGTACTTAATAACATCTTATTGTACGACAGCAGTACAATTCTTAGGCTGGTTTCCTGAACAGCCACGTAGCAGTAACAATACGAGGTTAGCAAGTAAATAAAGATAAGTATAAAAAATAAAAATAAAAATAAGCAGCAGCATCAATAGACCACAATTATAAATAATAATAATGAAATAAAATAAAGTAATTAGTAATTAGTAGAGAAAATAAAACAGTGGTTATGTGCATAGTGATAAAGTGTAAGTATAAAGTGTTCTAGTGCTAGTGGTATCAGCCCCGGGACGTGATCCATGAAGGACGGGGGGACGGACGCGGATGCAGGATTGGATCAAAGCGCCGCCTGGCTGATCCTAAACCGGGGGGGGCGGGCCCTTATCAGTCTAGGGCTGCGCGCGCAGCTCTTGCCTCTGCACGTCCCCGCCGGGACGTGAACGCGCTCCTCATCAACCCTCTCCATGAGCGTCCGGGTGCGTCTGAGGGTTCTGCTTTGACGCGGTGGATTTTGTCATGAAGGGATTCGAAGCCGCGCGTCGGACCGGGAGGTGAGGAACCCTTTGATGTCTTTAATACGGAGAGCGTCCGAATTATCCGCGGACATGCGCGTCAGGCGCGTCGCTCACACACTCACGCACTCACGCACACACACATGTAGGCTGGTACCGTCATCCTCTCATCACCATCATTAGAGACTAACAGAAGCGTCGAGCCGTCTGAGGAGGGGGTCTGCGTGTGAGGGTGAATGTGGTCCAGATGGAGGGCTGGGTCCGGTCTACAGCAGGGCAGAAGGTCTGGTCTACAGCAGGGCAGAGGGTCTCAGACCTCCCCATTACCCTCATCAGACGCGTCAGTCCTTCTGAGAAGGGGGTCTCGCGTGTGAGGGTGAATAGATAGAGGTTCAGACCTCCATCTGAACCTCCAGGATTCAGATGGAGGTCTGGGGGAACCAGACCGGGAGATAGGGGGCGGTCTGGTCTACGGCAGGACCTGGTCCACAGCAGGACCTGGTCCACAGCAGGACCTGGTCAGGACCTGGTCTACACAGGACCTGGTCTACACAGGACCTGGTCTACACAGGACCTGGTCAGGACCTGGTCTGCACAGGACCTGGTCCACAGCAGGACCTGGTCCACAGCAGGACCTGGTCAGGACCTGGTCTACACAGGACCTGGTCCACAGCAGGACCATTTCATCCTCACCATGTCCTTTGTGTTGTGCTGTGTCATTGTGTAATTGGGTTGTGTTGTATTATTGTGTCATTGTGTTGTTGTGTTTAGGCATTGTGTTGTGTCATTGTATTGTGTTTTGTTGCGTTGTGTCATTGTGTTGTGTAGTGTTGTTTTGTGTCATTGTGTTATGTTGTGTCATTGTGTTGTGTAGTGTTGTTTTGTGTCATTGTGTTATGTTGTGTCATTGTGTTGTGTTCGCTGGGCCCCCCCGCTGGGGTCCGGGTCACGTGACGGAGCAGCCGGGGGTGAAGGTGGTCTCCTAGAAGACACTGGGTTGATATGCCAGGCTGGAGAGTTCACTGGAGTGGAAGGTTGTCGGGGAGATGACCTTTAGACCCTCCGCAACTTCCTCCTCCTCGCCCTCCTCCTACGCCTGCTCTTCTTCCTGCTCCTCCTCCTCCTCCCCTCCCTCCTCCTCCTCCTCTCCCTCCTCCTCCTCCTCCTCTCTCCTCCTTCCTCCTCCTCCCCTCCCTCCTCCTCCCTCCTCCTCCTCCTCCTCCTCCCTCCTCCTCCTCCCCTCCCTCCTCCTCCTCCCTCCTCCTCCTCACTGCTCCTATTGTCCCGTGTCTTGCCGTACCGTGGTGGTGGCGTCTCCATCCCCTGCTCTCTGGTGTTTGGACGTCAGCTCATTTAGCCTGCTGGGAACCACAACCGCCTTCATGGGCAATGTTGACATTTTGTGTATCCAGGTTTGATTCAATGTATTGGCAATTATGAATAAGAGGTACAGTTCTATATAGCATCTACATTAGAGACAACGTTTTAGTTCAGAAGACAGATGGAGAAAGAGAAAGAGAGACAGAGAGATATTAGCATAATCAATACTTAACATTCAATAGTCTGAACAATTCCTTGATTGATGATTAATATTGATTGATGAAATCTTGGTGTTCCTGCTGTCTCTTGCACTTTGCTGCTGGTGGTTGATTGTCCGTCCTATTGACTGTATGGTGTGCAGATTCCTTTATAACGTTAAGAGGCAGATGTTTACCTGGAAGGGGTACAGTTCACCCCCACCTGACCAAATGTGGCCCTTGTTAACCAGTCTACTCCCTAACCTTAACAGGTAGTAGTGTAGAGCTCGTTAACCGGTCTACTCTCACCTGAACAGGTAGGAGTGTGGCCCTCGTTAGGGGGTCTACTCTCACCTGAACAGGTAGGAGTGTGGCCCTCGTTAGGGGGTCTACTCTCACCTGAACAGGTAGGAGTGTAGAGCTCGTTAGGGGGTCTACTCTCACCTAAACAGGTAGGAGTGTAGAGCTCGTTAGGGGGTCTACTCTCACCTGAACAGGTAGGAGTGTAGAGCTCGTTAGGGGGTCTACTCTCACCTTATCAGGTAGGAGTGTGGCCCTCGTTAACCAGTCTACTCTCACCTGAACAGGTATGAGTGTGGCCCTCGTTAACCAGTCTACTCTCACCTGAACAGGTAGGAGTGTGGCCCTTTTGTCTAAATAAAAGGTGAATCAAAGGGCGCAGGCAGAGCCCAGTCTCACCAGAGACGGTCTGGTGAGACTGCTGGACAATGAATGGAACAGAAACAGAATCAGTCTGCTGATATCAGCCGGAAATGGGGAATTATCCTAGCTATCTGTGTTGTATAGGGAATGGGTTAACCTAATAGATTTTTAGTGTTTGGCACTTGGTTTGCTGAACATCCTTACTGTACTGACAGATATATTGTTGTTTCTCTTCTTCTGAAAAATGCACTTATAGTAAGTCTCTTTGGGTAAAAGCGTCTGCTGAGCGCCCTGAAGGTAAACGATGCCCCTCCCGGGCCCCCTGCTCTCTGTTCCAGATAACCCCCTGATGGGAACAGCCCGCGGCCTCTGAGGTCCTCGTCGCGCCGCTCCAGTGAACCACGATAACCCCGACTCTTCGGTGACCATGGCGAACCCCCAGACCGACGGCGGCCGCGCAGGAGAGGAAACTGCCAGGAAGGTGGAGGACGCCGACTCCTGGGAGGTGTCCCCCAGCGGGCCGACCAAGGGGGGAGCCCCGCCCACCCTGGTGGAGACCCCTCCCTCCCCCGCGGCCTCGGCCAGCCAGGGGGGCGTGGCCCTCAAGGTGGGGGGCCCCAGCGTGCTGCAGCCCTTCTGCCTGGGCGAGGGGCCCCTCATGCTGCCCATCCACCTGCAGATGGGCGGGGCGGCCGGCCCCCCGATGGGGGCATCGCCCTGCTTCCTGACCAGCGGGGGGCCGCTCTCCCTGCCCCTGGTCCTGGACCAGCAACTGCTCCAGCACCTTGGCTCCGGCCTGCTGCCCCAGGGCAACATGCTGATCCAGAACGCCTCGCTCTCCTTTGGCCCGCCGCCACTCGACCAGAAGCCCTCGGGGGGGGGCCACTTCCAGGACGCCAACGTGCTCGCTCTGCTCCAGAACCCCGCCTTCGCCGCCCTCCTGCAGGACCTCTTCTCGTCCCAGACCAGCTCCTCCTCGTTCCAGGCGAGTCCTGGCCCGGCGCCGGCGGACTCCTTCGCCAACGCCACCTTCTTCGCTCCTCCTCCTCCTCCTCCTCCTCCTCCGGGGTCGCACCCCTACAGCTCGCCCCTGGCCCCGCTGGTGCCCCCGGCCACGCTGCTGGTCCCGTACCCTGTGGTCATCCCCCTGCCGGTGCCCCTGCCCATCCCGCTGCCCATCCCCGTCCCCGTGCCCCCGGGGGCCGAGGACTCCAAGGGCAGCGTGCCCCGAGCCGTCTGCACCGTGAGCCGGGGCACGCAGACCGCCGCCACCGACGGACCCCCGCCTCTCGCCCGGTCGCTCGCCGCCTCCCCGTCCTCACCGCCCCCGGCCGACGGGGAGGCGCTGGACCTGTCGGTGCGGACCTGCCCCCTCCAGCCCAAGCTGGAGCCCCCCTGTCTGCAGGACGACGTGCTGGACCTGTCGGTGCCCGGGGGGCGGCGCTGCGCTCCGCCCAGCGACAGTGGGACCGCCGCCCTGTCGCTGGGCGTCTTGCGGCCGGTCGAGTGCTCCGGGGGTGTGGACTCCAAGCTGCTGAGCGGCCTGACGGCGTCGCTCGAGTTCAGCCGCAAACACAAGTGGCTGGTGGGGGGCGGGCCGGGGGGGTCGGGCCCCACCCTCGTCGGCGCCGCGGGGAAGCTGGAGCTGGTCGGCACCTCGCAGACCGCCAAGGTCATCGTGTCGGTGAAGGACGCCATCCCCGCCATCCTCTGCGGGAAGATCAAGGGTCTGTCGGGGGTTTCCACCAAGAACTTCTCCATCAAGCGGGACGGCTCCCAGGGGGGGGGCGGCGCCCTGCGGCAGCTGTGCGGGGCGGCGGCCCGCGGCCAGGGGGAGCCGCCCGACTCGGGCCCCCCCCACCGGAAGAGCAGGGCCATCAAGCTGAAGAAGGTCAGCGCCCAGGAGATCCACCTCGTCCCCATCAAGAAGCAGCGCCTCGCCACGTTCCTCCCCAGGAAGTGAGGGGGGGACGGGGGAGACTCGTGTCCCTCCAGGGGGAGACGGGGGAGACTCGGTGTCCCCCAGGGAGTGAGGGGGAGACGGGGGAGACTCGTGTCCCTCCAGGGGGAGAAGGGGGAGACTCTGTGTCCCCCAGGGAGTGAGGGGGAGACGGGGGAGACTCTGTGTCCTCCAGGAAGTGAGGGGGAGACGGGGGAGACTCTGTGTCCCCCAGGGAGTGAGGGGGAGACGGGGGAGACTCTGTGTCCTCCAGGGAGTGAGGGGGAGACGGGGGAGACTCTGTGTCCTCCAGGAAGTGAGGGGGAGACGGGGGAGACTCTGTGTCCCCCAGGGAGTGAGGGGGAGACGGGGGAGACTCTGTGTCCTCCAGGGAGTGAAGGGGAGACGGGGGAGACTCTGTGTCCTCCAGGAAGTGAGGGGGAGACGGGGGAGACTCTTCGTCCCCCAGGGAGTGAGGGGGAGACTTGGTGTCCCTCCAGAGGGAGGTGGGGGAGACTCGGTGTCGTCGCTGGAGGTCTGGACACCTCAGGTCCGGTCCAGGCATACACAGAGGACCTTGGACGCCTGCCTGGATGACCTGGCACTAGAAACTAAGGACAATTCTTTGTATTGATAATTATTTATTTATTCTAATTGTATTAATCACGCTTTTGCATTCTTGTGAAGCACTGTTCTACTGTGAGCCGCTGGTTTTGAAGCAGCTAGGTGATGAGGACGCTCCTTCCAGCCCTGAAGGAGTTCTTAGGTCAGGAGGAGGTGTTGCTGAGTCATGTTGGACATGTGCAGTGTTTGAAGTGTATTATGAACGTGCTCTTAGAGCAGAAACTGACCAATAGTAAGAGAAAAATCTCAAATCCCAAAAATCTAAATCAGGCTGAACAGGGTGCTTTATGATTTACGCTAGAAACTACTAGAAAACAAATCCTATTTGCTCAAGTCATTGACAAAATCGATCAAAACAGCGGTTTTAATGAAATCTGGAGTTTAGTCAACATAGCTAAGTTCACTTTACTTTAAATGACGAAGACAGGTTATTAAACCAGGGCACAGTGACCTGGCTCTGGGTATTATGAATACACATGGTTATTCAGTCTTCTTATAAGAAGTGTATTGTAAATACACCAAACTTGGAATAGTTTTATGTAATTTCTACTATTTTTAATGTTTTTCTATCTTAGAATTCATGAACGTTGTGTGATTCAATGTGTGTCGTGGGTTAGTTTATTTATAATTTTGCACTTTTTGCCCTTTCTGTCTGTGAACGGAGGGGAGATTCCCTCCTGCGTCCTTTTTAATATGCTGTCAATCAAATCGGCCAAACACGTCTTCTCAAAGTATTTAACGCATATCGGAAGACGTGACTTCTTCAGAAACTAAAACAAGAACCTGCCTTGGTTGTTGAAGAGCGGATAATCTGGTTGATGTCCTCTGCCCAGAGGGCGGGCTGCTGTCATCTCGGTGGACGTGACGGTTTGTTAAATAAAGATGTTTGAATCAAGTGGTCGTCTGATCCGTCAACAATACCAGAGAACGACACGTCTCCTAAACCAGCGATTCCCAACCCCCGGACCATGGACCCCTTGGAACCGGGCCTTGAAATATTTCCAGAAAAGGCTAACAGAATTATAATAATAAAAAAACAATAACCCAGACTCCATACACTTATTTGTAGTGGAGAAAAGGGAAAACATTTTGTGATTTGTTCTGAAAGTTTGTTTAAGACTCAGGAGACTTTTCTTGTGTTTCCCTTATAAATTGTATTATTTTATATTGTTGCATTGTTGAAGGGAGCCTGAGACTCGGGCATTTAATTGCTGTTGCTTTAATTGTTGTGAATAAGAAAAATAAACCTTCTTGAAAAACAAACAAATAATGCATCTTAAAATCAAGGCATTCAAATTGACTACCTATCCGTCAATTTCTTTGGCTATATGTGTCCTTGGAACAAAAATGGTTTGGAACCCCCGGCTTAAAGCGCTCCCAGAAACACGAGCTGTCAACATCCGTCCTGACAGCTCATTCATATTTGATTCATGAGCACCTGGTCAGCAGTCAAACTCCACAACTCCACGAGGATGAAACCAGAGCCGTGAAGCGGTGGTGTGGACAGGTCAGCGCCCCAACAAACACGACACACAAAACAAAACCTCTTTTAGAGCATTTATAAAATAGAAAATATTCAACATCATGAAATGCATGATGACATTTCTTTGGTGTTACAAACAAGGTCATGAACAGGTGACATTCACCGCGGACGAGACATGTGTCGGAGACGCTCTGGTTTACAGCACTGGATTCTGTGTTGCATATCGTATGGCACGCCAGGTCAGGTCCCAGGAAGAAGTGGAACGCGTTCTACGTACCAAACGTACGCTGAAGACCTCTTCCCCCTGAGACCGGGCCGAAGTGGAGGAAGGCCATCTCATTAAGAACGCTGAAGGACTCCATCGTCCCTACGTCTCTATATAAACACATCATACACATACAATGTATATACGTGGCATCTTTTAAAATATTTACTTTCTACAAAATGTACACGGTGTGTGTGTGTGTGTGTGTGGGGGGGGGGGGGGGGGGGGGGGTCCGTGGTGAAACCCACGGACGTGTGGAACTCTGTCTCCATCTAGGCCAGGAAGGTGAAAGGTCAACGTGGGCCACTCAGAGGTCAGGACTGGTAAACCTCATAATGAAGCCCTTTTTAAAAGGTTTGCACGTCTGTAACAATCCATACTGAAATAAATTAATCCACCAGAGGGGGCTGACCAGGGGCTGGTCTGGAGGATCCAGGACCACCTGGGACCCTCAAGACCAGGGGGGGGGGGGGGGGGCCCAGCTCAGCTTAACGAGACGAACGGAGTAACGAGACCTTGTTAAGGCAGAGACACATGAGGAGGAGGAAGAGGAGCAGGAACCACTGAGCTAACGGAGGAGGAAGAGGAGGAGGAGGAACCACTGAGCTAACGGAGGAGGAAGAGGAGGAGGAAGAGGAGGAGGAGGAGGAGGCTCCTCCTTCCTTCCTACTGAGACCGCTCTGGGTTGAGGAGCTCCGGCCTGCCTCTGCAGGACGTGTGTGCTGGCAGGTGTGTGTCAGGGCTCGAGGGCGGGGCCCAGGTGTGTGTCCGTCAGGTGTGTGTCCGTCAGGTGTGTGTCCATCAGGTGTGTATGTGTCAGGTGTGTGGCAGGGCTTGAGGGCGGGGCCCAGGTGTGTGGGCGGGGCCCAGGTGTGTGGGCGGGGCCCAGGTGGACGTCAGGGCCGGCCCCCCCGCAGCCTCTCGATGTGGTGGCAGAGCTTGAGGGCGGGGCCTAGCTTCAGCCCCATGTACTTCATCACCATGTCGCTCCTCAGCAGCATCAGCGCCCTGCCGTCGATCTCCTGAACACAAGCACGACACGAGGAACCACGCACACACAACACGAGGAACCACGCACACACAACCACAACACGAGGAACCACGCACACACAAGCACGACACGAGGAACCACGCACACACAACACGAGGAACCACGCACACACAACCACAACACGAGGAACCACGCACACACAACCACAACACGAGGAACCACGCACACACAACCACAACACGAGGAACCACGCACACACAACACGAGGAACCACGCACACACAACACGAGGAACCACGCACACACAACACGAGGAACCACGCACACACAACCACAACACGAGGAACCACGCACACACAAGCACAACACGAGGAACCACGCACACACAAGCACAACACGAGGAACCACGCACACACAACCACAACACGAGGAACCACGCACACACAACCACAACACGAGGAACCACGCACACACAACCACAACACGAGGAACCACGCACACACAACCACAACACGAGGAACCACGCACACACAACCACAACACGAGGAACCACGCACATACAACCACAACACGAGGAACCACGCACACACAACCACAACACGAGGAACCACGCACCCACAACACGAGGAACCACGCACACACAACACGAGGAACCACGCACACACAACCACAACACGAGGAACCACGCACACACAACCACAACACGAGGAACCACGCACACACAACCACAACACGAGGAACCACGCACACACAACCACAACACGAGGAACCACGCACACACAACCACAACACGAGGAACCACGCACACACAACACGAGGAACCACGCACACACAACACGAGGAACCACGCACACACAACACGAGGAACCACGCACACACAACACGAGGAACCACGCACACACAACACGAGGAACCACGCACACACAACCACAACACGAGGAACCACGCACACACAACCACAACACGAGGAACCACGCACACACAACACGAGGAACCACGCACACACAACCACAACACGAGGAACCACGCACACACAACCACAACACGAGGAACCACGCACACACAACCACAACACGAGGAACCACGCACACACAACCACAAAACGAGGAACCACGCACACACAACCACAACACGAGGAACCACGCACACACAACCACAACACGAGGAACCACGCACACACAACCACAACACGAGGAACCACGCACACACAACCACAACACGAGGAACCACGCACACACAACCACAACACGAGGAACCACGCACACACAACCACAACACGAGGAACCACGCACACACAACCACAACACGAGGAACCACGCACACACAACCACAACACGAGGAACCACGCACACACAACCACAACATGAGGAACCCGAACAGAAGGAATCACATCTACCAGAATCTAAAGAACCAGAACTTTAAGAACCACAAAGAATCAGAACATAAAGACCAACAAACAACCAAATCATAAAGTGGCAGAACCTAAAGAACCAGATCATAAAGCTGCAGAACCTAAAGAACCAGATCATAAAGTAGCAGAACCCAAAGAACCAGATTATAAAGTAGCAGAACCCAAAGAACCCGATTATAAAGTAGCAGAACCCAAAGAACCCGATTATAAATTAGCAGAACCCAAAGAACCCGATCATAAAGCTGCAGAACCTAAAGAACCAGATCGGCTATAGAACACCCACGGACCCCCGCTCTCCCAGACTCACGTGTTTCCTGAAGAGCTCCGCGTGGGGCCCCAGCGCTGCGGGGTCCGCCTCCCGCACGAACTGCATGACCTCCAGGATGGACCAGGAGGCGGGGCTCCGGCTGGCCCCTAGGGGCCCCTCCCTCTCAGGGACAGTGGGCTCGGGGCCCGTGGTGGAGCTGGCAGCTGGGGGGGTGGGCAGACTCTTTAGGCTCAGAACACAGCCTAGCAAAATACTAACTAGCAAAATGCTAACCATCTCTCACTGGAACACAGCCTAGCACAAGGCTAACTAGCACAATGCTAACCATTTAACCCTGGAACACAACGTAGCAAAATGCTAACTAGCAAAATGCTAACTAGCAAAATGCTAACCATCTCTCACTGGAACACAGCTTAGCACAATGCTAACCGTCTCTCACTGGAACACAGCGTAGCACTATGCTAACTAGCACAATGCTAACCGTCTCTCACTGGAACACAGCCTAGCACAAGGCTGACTAGCACAATGCTAACCATTTAACCCTGGAACACAACGTAGCAAAATGCTAACTAGCAAAATGCTAACTAGCAAAATGCTAACCATTTAACCCTGGAACACAACGTAGCAAAATGCTAACTAGCAAAATGCTAACTAGCACAATGCTAACCGTCTCTCACTGGAACACAGCGTAGCACTATGCTAACTATCAACAACATTCACACCCCGTCAGGAGCAGTCGGGGGGGGCGTCCCGCTCAGGGACCCCTCGACCCTGGGGATGGAACCAGCAGCCTTCAGGTTACCAGGACACATGCCCCCCCCCCCCCCCCCCCCCCCCCCCCACAAAGGGTACCGGGACATCCCATAATAATACCGCGGTGCGTACCTTCCACCCTGCGGAGGGCGGTGGAGGAGGCGGTCTGTGGGGGGTGGGAGGAGGACCGGCGGAGGGCCGCCCCCCCCCGGGGGTAGAAGGGGTGCTGGTCGGTGTGGGGGCGGGGGCTTAGTGGGGTCATGGAGCCGGAGGCGGAGTCCATGAACCACGCCTCCTTCAGCGGGCCGCCGTCACCGGGGGGCAGCGTCTCTGCTGGGGGGGGCGAGACTCAGTTATACCTGGGGGGGCTCAGTTAGACCCGGGGGGTCTCAGTCAGACCTGGGGGGTCTCAGTCAGACCTCGGGGGGCTCAGTTATACCTGGGGGGTCTCAGTCAGACCTGGGGGGTCTCAGTCAGACCTCGGGGGGCTCAGTTATACCTGGGGGGTCTCAGTCAGACCTGGGGGGTCTCAGTCAGACCTCGGGGGGCTCAGTTATACCTGGGGGGTCTCAGTCAGACCTGGGGGGTCTCAGTCATACCTGGGGGGTCTCAGTTAGACCTCGGGGGTCTCAGTTAGACCTGGGGGGGCTCAGTCAGACCTGGGGGGGCTCAGTTAGACCTCGGGGGTCTCAGTTAGACCTGGGGGGTCTCAGTCAGACCTGGGGGGGCTCAGTTAGACCTGGGGGGGCTCAGTCAGACCTCGGGGGTCTCAGTTATACCTGGGGGGGCTCAGTTAGACCTGGGGGGCTCAGTTAGACCTGGGGGGTCTCAGTTATACCTGGGGGGTCTCAGTTAGACCTCGGGGATCTCAGTTAGACCTGGGGGGTCTCAGTCAGACCTGGGGGGGCTCAGTTAGACCTGGGGGGGCAGGACTCAGTTAGACCTGGGGGGTCTCTGAATCTCAGTTGGACCCGGAATTGTGTGTGTGTGCTTGAGTATGTTTGCATGTGTGTAAATGATTGTGGTGCGTGATATCTGTGTGTGTGATATGTGTGTGTGTGTGCGTGCGTGCGTGCGTGCGTGATATCTGTGTGTGTCCTACCTTCTGAGGGGTGGGCGTCGCTGCAGAGGTGTTTGGGGGACAGGGAGGCGGCGTACGGCGGGGAGACCCCCAACAGGCCGCGCTTACCGGGCCGCTGGGACAGGGCCGGGGCCTCCAGCACCTCCTCTTTCACTGGAACACAGCGCAGCACAATGCTAACTAGGCTAACCATCTCTAACTGGAACACAGCGCAGCACCATGCTAACTAGGCTAACCATCTCTCACTGGAACACAGCGCAGCACCATGCTAACTAGGCTAACCATCTCTCACTGGAACACAGCGCAGCACAATGCTAACTAGGCTAACCATCTCTAACTGGAACACAGCGCAGCACAATGCTAACTAGGCTAACCATCTCTAACTGGAACACAGCGCAGCACCATGCTAACTAGGCTAACCATCTCTCACTGGAACACAGCGCAGCACCATGCTAACTAGGCTAACCATCTCTCACTGGAACACAGCGCAGCACAATGCTAACTAGGCTAACCATCTCTAACTGGAACACAGCGCAGCACCATGCTAACTAGGCTAACCATCTCTCACTGGAACACAGCGCAGCACCATGCTAACTAGGCTAACCATCTCTCACTGGAACACAGCGCAGCACCATGCTAACTAGGCTAACCATCTCTCACTGGAACACAGCGCAGCACAATGCTAACTAGGCTAACCATCTCTCACTGGAACACAGCGCAGCACAATGCTAACTAGGCTAACCATCTCTAACTGGAACACAGCGCAGCACCATGCTAACTAGGCTAACCATCTCTCACTGGAACACAGTGCAGCACCATGCTAACTAGGCTAACCATCTCTCACTGGAACACAGCGCAGCACAATGCTAACTAGGCTAACCATCTCTCACTGGAACACAGCGCAGCACCATGCTAACTAGGCTAACCATCTCTCACTGGAACACAGCGCAGCACCATGCTAACCATCTCTCACTGGAACACAGCGCAGCACCATGCTAACTAGGCTAACCATCTCTCACTGGAACACAGTGCAGCACAATGCTAACTAGCCCCATGCTAACTAGCCCCATGCTAACCAGCCCCCTGCTAACCAGCCCCCTGCTAACCAGCCCCATGCTGACCAGCCCCCAGCTAACCAGCCCCATGCTAACTAGCCCCATGCTAACTAGCCCCATGCTAACTAGCCCCCTGCTAACCAGCCCCCTGCTGACCAGCCCCATGCTAACTAGCCCCCTGCTAACCAGCCCCCTGCTAACCAGCCCCATGCTGACCAGCCCCCAGCTAACCAGCCCCATGCTAACCAGCCCCATGCTAACTAGCCCCCTGCTAACCAGCCCCCTGCTGAGCGCGGGCCCAGGCCGGCGGTACCTGGCGGGTAGGTCCTGAAGGGCTGGCTGCTGAACAGGTTGTCTCCCTGCAGGTGGAGGCACACCGTCTCCAGGAAGCGCAGCACGAAGGACGCGCTGGAGGCCGAGGGCAGCTTCACCAGACACACCCCACCGTCTGTCCGCACTGCAGGACAGACCCGGGACAGACCCCCAGACCGGTTAGTGACCTCAGGTCTCTTTTTTTTTGGACGATTTCTTTTTGCATTGTAATGCTTCATGGGAGAGTGAGACAGCGAGGGAGGGGTGGGAGACAGGGGGGAGGACATGCAGCAGAGGACCACGGGCAGGACTGGGCCCACGGGGCGCCCCGTGCGTCCTATCTCTAACTGGAACACAGGGCGGCACTATGCGGGATCGAACCAGCAACCCTCCGGTCAGCGGCCAACACGCCGCCCAGGTACCCCCATTAGGGCGGGGCGGGCGCGGCTCGTACCTCGGACCACCTCCCCGGACCCGGAGTGGGTCTGCAGGGCGGCCAGCAGCAGCTTGGGCTGGTAGGAACAGTCCAGGCAGCACTGGACCACCTGCTGGAGCACCTGGTTCACCGGGCCGGGCCCGAAGTGGTCCGGGAGCCGCTGGACCTGCTTCCGGTCCAGCTGGGGGCCGCAGTCACCCTGCTTGTTCACGTACACACACACTGGGAGGACACACACACACACACACACACACACACACACACACACACACACACACACACACACACACAGACGCGCACAGTTATCAAGGGGAGGGGGTTACGATGGGGACAGGTTAGAGTGTGGATGAGGATGGGGTTACTGTGGTAACAGGGTGACCATGGGGATGAGGACGGGGTTACCGTGGAGACAGGTTACCGTGGGGACAGGGGGCCCCCCTGCGGTCTCACCTGTTGACAGCAGCGTCCCGGGGCCGGCCGGGATCTCCTTGAGGACGGAGAGGCAGCCCACCGGGCCGGGGGGCACCTTGGGCTTCCTCTGGAACACAGAAACACCCCCTGATGAAGACCAGGACCAGGACCAGGACCAGGACCGGGACCAGGACCAGGACCAGGACCAGATCAGGACCAGGACCGGGACCGGGACCAGGACCAGGACCGGGACCGGGACCAGGACCAGGACCAGGACCAGGACCAGGACCGGGACCGGGACCAGGACCAGGACCGGGACCGGGACCAGGACAGGGACCGGGACCGGGACCAGGACCAGGACCAGGACCGGGACCAGGACCAGGACCGGGACCGGAACCAGGACCAGGACCAGGACCAGTACCGGGACCAGGACCAGGACCAGGACCAGGACCGGGACCGGGACCAGGACCAGGACCAGGACCGGGACCGGAACCAGGACCAGGACCAGGACCAGGTCCAGGACCGGGACTTTGACCAGGACCAGGACCAGGACCAGGACCGGGACCGGATCAGGACCAGGACCAGGACCGGGACTTTGACCAGGACCAGGACCAGGACCAGGACCAGGACCGGGACCAGGACCGTGGCCAGGACCAGATCAGGACCAGACCAGGACCGGACCAGGCCAGACCAGACCAGACCAGGACCAGATCAGGACCAGACCAGACCAGACCAGGACTAGGACCAGACCAGGACCGGACCAGGACCAGGACCAGACCAGACCAGACCAGGACCAGACCAGGACCAGACCAGACCAGGTCCAGGACTGGACCAGGACCAGACCAGGACCAGACCAGACCAGGACCAGACCAAAACCTGAGCTGAAAACCTTTCATCCTGCACCCGAGTGCTGAGTCATGTCGTGGGGGGCGATCCCCCGGGGAGGGGGCTCTGAGTGTTTGCAGAAGCTCTTAAGACGGACTCCAGGGCTCCCAGCTGAGAGCGCGCTCTCAGGTTCCATCTGAGTGCTGAAGCTGTTACCCCGTACCCTGGGATAGCTCCTGCCCTCTGAGTGGTTACTGACTCAGAGAGAGCCCTCCTCCCCCTCCTCCTCCTCCTCCTCCTGCTCACTCACCTTGCTCTCTCTCTCTAGACTCTGCAGAAAATGTCATTTTGATCTTATTAGACCTCAGTGCCGCCTTTGACACTGTCGACCACAACACCCTCTTGTCGCGCCTAGAGCAGTGGGTTGGTATAAGTAGTACAGCTCTTAAATGGTTTTCCTCTTATCTTAGCAATAGGTCTATCACGGTGTCTATCGGCCAGTTCTCCTCACCCTCTGCCCCTGTGTGCTGTGGGGTCCCCCAGGGGTCCATTTTAGGCCCTGTCCTCTTCTGCCTATACATGCTCCCTCTAGGTAATATAATCAGGAAGCATAACATCTCATTTCACTTTTATGCCGATGACTCGCAATTATCCCTTCTCTCAGATCTGCAGACTCGCTCCAGACCCTCCTTGACTGCCTTGAGGAGGTAAAAGTTTGGATGGGAAGTAACTTCCTCCAAATTAACAATTAGAATGACTCTCCCCCTCTCCCTCCCTCCCTCTTACTCTCTCTCTCCCCCTCTCCTCCTCACCTTGCTCTCTCTCTCCCCCTCTCCCTCACCTTGCTCTCTCTCTCTCTCTCTCTCTCTCCCTCTCCCTCCCTCTCCCCCTCACCTTGCTCTCTCTCCCTCTCTCTCCCCCTCTCTCACCTTGCTCTCTTTCTCCCTCTCTCCCCCTCTCTCTCTCTCTCTCTCTCTCTCTCTCCCTCCCTCCCCCTCTCCCCCTCCCCCTCACCTTGCTGCCCGGTTTGGGTCCTCTCTTCTTGTGGGGCCGGGGGGCCAGCTGGGTGTGGGCCCCCAGAGGCCCGGGCTGGGAGCCGCCCCCCGGGGAGCCGGTCTGGGCGGCGGCCACAGCCTTCAGCAGGGCCAGGGTCTCGCTCTTGGGCCGCCGGCCCCGCACGCCCTTGCGGACGGGCAGCTGGGGCAGCGGGCTAGGCAGCCGGAAGGAGGCCTGGCTGGAGCGCCGGCTGGGCTTGGAGGGGGAGAAGGACGGCAACGGCTGGGGCTTGGTGGGCGACACTGGGGAGGGGGGGGGGGGCACAGGACACAGCAGAGTGTTAGCGTCACCTAGGAGGGACAGGAGCTCCGGAGGGAGGGCGGTGGGTCACCGGGTAAAGGTGTGGAGCCCAGGGCGGGGGGCCATGGGTGGGGGAGGACAGCCTCCATACATCAGGAGGGCTGGAGGCTCGGTGCTATGGCTACCCCCTGTGGATAATTAGCCCTGAGCCATATGGACTTTCATTTCCTCAGTGAGGCCGGTGGAAGCCTTCAGCTGGCTCTCTATTATGAGATCCACTGGGGGGAGGGGGGTGTTGGGCCGTGACGCTACTCGATAGCAGTGGTTCTCAAATTGGGGAACAAGTACTTTGGAGTACTGCAGGGGGTACTAATGTGAAACAAGGAGAAAGGAGAATCTGTGAGAAAGAAAGTGCATCCAGAAGCACCAAAGTGTGGTCAGCTTCAGGAGGAATATATAGTAATGGGGTCCCCCTCTAGATGCTGTGACCCTCCCCTGGCGATGGGCTTCTTTTGTGAGGAAAAACGAGCCAACAGTTGCATGAAGCACAGGCCCATGTTTCCCTACTAGATTGTGACAGACAGAGGGAGAGTCATGGAGCGGCTCTGTGTGCTGATGAGGAACGAGCAAGCCGGCCGGGATGGAAACATTCCTCTGGCGACATCACCTCCATCTGGCCCGTAACGAGGGGTAACAAGCACCTCATTCGGCCCAGACTTCACACTGCCCCGGGCTTCTGGGCCCGGCCCACCACAACACTCACGCACACACAAACTGCACCCGCCGTGCCAACACGCCGGCGTTAATAAGCGAGTGGCGGTAAACAGACTGTTGACGTGGGGTCAAAAGGACACCCCCCTTCCTCCCCCCCGACGTCCTCAGGAGAGGAGAGAGGAGATGAACGTACTGACACAGAGGACACAGGGAGACAGAACCCAGACACCCAGACCTCTGAAACACGCCAGGAAAAGACATGCGAAGAAAAGCTATTCTCACAGTCATCAGACACACCGGTCCCAGCCAGACGAGGAGAGGAGAGTAGAGGGGAGGAGAAGAGAGAGGAGAGTGGAGAGGGAGGAGAGGGGAGGAGAGGAGAGGAGAGAGGGGGGGTCTGTGAGAGAGGGCTGGTTAGGCCAGGTACATGAGGTGTCTTGGGCCCTCCTCTCCCTGCTGGGGAGGCTGGTGATTTAGCGGAGCAGGAGGGCTCTGTGTAAACACTGGGAGGCTCTGTGTAAACAGGGCAGGATTTGGAGGACATACGTCTCCCCTCCTCGCAGCGCTCCACAGGCAGAGGGCTTCAAGAGCACCGAGAACCCACCGCCATGCGGCCAGAGCACAGAGGAGTTACTGCTAAAGGGGTTAGAGAGAGGGGGGGGGGGGGGGAGAGAGAGAGAGAGAGAGAGAGGGAGAGGGGGAGAGAGAGAGAAAGAGAGAGAGAGAGGGAGAGAGACACGGAGAGAGAAAAAGAGAGAGGGGGGGGAGAGAGAGAGGGAGAGGGGGAGAGAGAGAGAGAGAGAGAGAGAGAGAGAGAGAGAGAGACAGAGACAGAGAGAGTGAGAGAGAGGGGGGGAGAGAGAGGGGGGGTGAGAGAGAGGGAGAGGGGGAGAGAGAGAGAGAGAGAGAGAGAGAGAGAGAGAGAGAGAGAGAGAGAGAGGGGGGGGGAAGAGAGAGAGAGAGATCCTATGTGGTCGGGAACCCAAACCAATAAACAACTCAGTACGACACAGAGCCTAATGGGAGGTGGAGTGGAGCCTGACCAGAGCTCTGCTGCCCCCTGGAGGAGAGAAAGAGAGGAGCAGGAGAGGGGAGGAGGCGGATAGGGAGGAGGAGAGGAGAGGAGGAGAGGAGAGAAGGAGGACAGAAGGACAGGATGAAAGAAGAGATGAGGAGAGAAGGACTGGAAGGGAGGAGGTTGGACAAGAATAGGAGAGGAAAATAGGAGAGAAGAGGAGATGGAGAGGAGAAAGGAGCTGTGGAGCAGATGAGCGGAGGAGGAGGAGAGGGGAGGAGGAGCGGGGCCTCACCACTGTTGCCAGGCGCCTGCAGGCTGTGCTTGGTGACCGAGCACCAGCCCACGGGGAAGATGTCCCGGGAGTCGTAGCGGCACCAGTAGTCGAAGGCGCCCCTCCAGCCGTCGAAGGTGACGAACACCTCCTGACCTTTGACCTGGCCCACGGTGGCCGGGCAGATGAGGTAGGGGTTTTTCTTGTCCACCGCCTCCAGCTTCATGCCAGCCGTCAGGTTGTTCTGGGGGGGTCGGGGGGGCTCCTGAGAGGGAGGGAGGGAGGGGGAGAGAAAGAGAGTCATGTCCATGCTATTCTACAAACTACAGACCATCTCTATTCCCCCATCTACAGATGGTGTGACCCTGACCTATATACGGTATATCTATACTGATCTATATAGATCAATATATAGAGATGTTTGTATAGGTCTCTATCTCTTATATATATCTATATATCAGACCTGCAAACTCCTCGGAGTAAAATCATCGGTCCAAGGACTGATCGGTGTTTCGAGATATATGGCTACTCGAATTCTGAGCTACCCTGGGCGGGATTTAGCGTGAATATTCATTACGGAGGTTGTAGCACACAATACAAAGGAAAGATTTCAAATGACAGACTTGGATGCAAAATGTAGCCCTTTATTATACAGAAATTTGCTGTTGGTGTATTAGCCTAGGACAACACCCTTGACAGATTATTTATCTAAATAGCCCTATGTTGTTAGAATTTACTAACTTTATGCAAGGTCTATGTTCGTGCAGTACTCGGCGTTGACTCGGTCCTAAAAATACAATATTATCTAAATTATATCATATCAAAAAAGCGGTAGCTAACGTTAGTTGAGTCAAGCCAACAAATAGCAATTGTTTTCGCTCCAAAAAGCTTGACTTACCTCGAATTTAACATAAGATAGTTCCTTCAAATAAGGGCAGTACGGTATGGACTGAAATGTATATCACGGTATGATTTGAGGCATAGACGGTAACGGTATTATATCACAGTATGTTAATTTTATCTTCTAATTTCGATATAAATGCTTCTGAAGGGGTACAATACTGGTAGGGCAGCAAAACTGCATAAAAAAAATAAAAATCTTATCTCAAGTTACTTGCATCTCTGAAACACACTAATGTTTAATAGTACGGATTTGTTTCTCCACTTGCTTGCGGACCTTGCAGTACAGTTATCTCAATTTGGCTAAAATGTGTGCGGGCAGGTAATGCGTACCTGGGATGGAGTGTTTTGCCTATCTCTTAAACCACTTTGTATCGACATTTTGGTCGATTTAGTCGTAAGGACTGGCTTTGGTAAATGCCTGCGGAAGCAATGTCTGATATGCAGAGACAGCTTCACGCTACCGTCTGTCTCGTACGGTGTGGAATGAGAGCTTGTGAAGGGACTACCGGCAAGCACTGCCTGCTTGCGCAATAGCATTACACACAACACAGTCTACCGGACACACCGGTCTCATGGTAACGTCACAAATCCATACCGTAGCGTAAATTCACACAGGTGTACTTTCTATACCGTTCATGCCGTACACCCCTACTTCAAATTGACGTTAAAGGCCTATGTGCAGGTTAACCGGAAGTTTTGATTAATGGGTACATAAAGCACTCTAAATATGTGTACATTTATAAAATGTCTCCAAAATAGTGTTAAAGTCCAGTTTTTGTCGTTTTTGGCAGTAACGGGTGTTTTCTAACGCCATTCAGCGATGACGTCACGTTGGGGAGACGTGGTTGAAGATAGCCTCAGCCTAGTACTAGAACTATGGCGTCTAAGAGGTGGCAAGAACCGCAAATAACATGTATGATGGCCCACAGCAGTATCATTTCAGACCTGTTAGACGTGAGAGGGCGAATGTGGAATTGCCGAGAACTGATGGCGGTCAAAGCCAATTAAATGCAGGGTCAGAGGAGAATGAGTGGAGAGTTGCTATCATTTAGCAAGTTGGAGCTAGTCAATGAACAGCAGTGCATACAATAACGACACTTTTATTTATTTTTACTGTCAGTGAATAGCACTGAGTGAAAGTCAACGTTTTCTTTGTATCTAGTGACAGCGATTATGTCGTAAGTACCGGTAAACTTAGTCAGAAGATCTAGAAATAGAAGGCATAATGCTAGCTATGGGCTAACTTAGCCTATCAGACATGCAATCATTGCACTTGCAAATGACTGCCTGCAAGTATAACCGATCATGGTGTGACATTATTTAACCATCAATCTACCGCAAATACGACCAGACACAAAGCACACCGTCCAACCCGGCGGATGCTGCCAGACAGCCCACAACAAGCCAAACATCACCACGGCGGGTGTGCTCTCTCTCTCTCACGCTCGCACACCCGTACTACACAATCACTCCAACTTATCCAACTCCAATGCTAGGCTGCTTCACTAAGACCACAACTAACCACAAGGCCTTCATAACCATGCAGTATGCCGAAGCCGGAAATGACACACGCACAGTCGCATCTAATGCAAAACAACCCGTTTTATCATCAACATTCAGTCACTGCAAAGATTTAAAGACTAGCCTCTTACCATAAGTTTGAATGGACCCAAAGTATGTGATTGATACAGTCTGGTTCGGCTTTCGTTTTTAATTATGACTTCTCAACATTACGTCTTTCTTGTGTTAGGCGCACATGGCTAATTTGCATTGCATAGGATTGGCTGGCTCCGCAAGGCAAATAATATAACATATTTAATTATCTTTTTATCAGTCTATCTATCTATCAACGCATGTGTCTAGTTTTAATGTGATGTATTTTGTGTATGTCCAGTCAGACTTGTTGTCTCCCTTGTTCTGTGTGGTCTTGTAGGCTATGCTGTGTGAGCAGAATCACCCAAATGAATTCCAGACGATTTGTGTCGTTTGGTATTAATAAAGACTTGACTAGGCTATCTATCTATCTCGGCTATTAATCAACAATTATTCGCCGAAGGCGAAGTGAATAGTGGGGAATAGCCCCCGAGACCGAACGTTTTTTTTGTTATTAGCAGACATTTTGCGATGAAAACAATATTGAGTTTGAGATGTCAATCATGGGATATTGCCCAATATCCCGAGATAGCGAACCAATCAAATTGCGCCATCTTAGGGGGTTCACGTATAGCATATACTAACTATATATAATATCTATGTAGCTGTATAATATGCGGAACACTCTCTTACTAGTCTCTACTCTCAAGGGTCTCAATGCGGCTTTGGTCCGTGTCTCCCAAACGTGACGTCATGCAATGCATTCTGGGGGAAATGAGAATCAATAGCAAACCCCTAAAATAGTACCTACTTTTTCGTATTACATTCCGTTTTGTGATACCTCACAACATTAAATACAATAAATAACAGTTTAAATCTTTATTACCAACAAGCAAATTGCACAAATTCGTTGGAAAATAAACCCTGCAACAAGGCGTCTAAGAGTTCCCATCAGACTCGCGCGGTAGCCAGGCGTCTCATCCAAAGGCGAGCTCAGTCGGCGCTGTGTGCTTCAAGATTCTGAAGCAAGTGCTGAGATTCCGATTGGCCCAGAGAAATTTCAATTATAAGAATTATCCAATAATGTTTCGCAATTCTAGCCTGCATGGCATGCATATGAAGGACAAGACCAAGAAAACGTTGATTGTCGCCGAAAAGCGACAAGTTTGCAGGTGTGATATATAGGTCTCTATCTCTTAAATATATATATATATATATAGTAAATATTGGCCATTATATGGATATGGTCAATCTCTTCCTCCCTAGAATCTGCCTTGGCCCCTAAACCCTGTATGGGTAGGGCCCTAGGTCTAGCGTGAGGGCCCTCCTACCTTCTTGAAGGCTGTGGCTCTGAGCTGGACAATCAGTTATGCTGCACCGCAAACATCACTGCGGTGGCCCGATCCTGCAGATTTGCACTTTACAACATCCGCAGGATCCGGCCCTTCCTCACAAGGGAAGCAGCTCAGCTTCTAGTCCAATCACTGGTCATCTCCCGCCTCGACTACTGCAACTCGCTCCTGGCTGGACTCCCTGCCTCTGCGATTAAACCCTTGCAGCGCATCCAGAATGCGGCAGCGCGCCTCGTGTTCAACCTACCAAAGTTCTCACATGTAACCCCCCTCTTCCGAGACCTCCGCTGGCTCCCTGTAATAGCTCGCATCAGATTCAAGATGATGGTACTGGCATACAAGGCAGTCGATGGAACTGCCCCTGCCTACCTCCAAGCATTAGTAAAGCTACACACCCCAGCTCGATCCCTCCGCTCAACTACCTCAGCTGGACGTCTGGTACCGCCATCGCTAAGAGCAAGCAAAGGTCGATCAGCAAAGTCACAACTTTTCTCTGTTTTGGGACCTCAGTGGTGAAACGAGCTCCCTACCGATGTCAGGACCGCAGAATCGCTCACCAGCTTCCGCAAAAGACTCAAAACTCACCTGTTCAGAGTTCATCTCAACTCTGCATAGAAACCAATGCACAGCCACCATTGAATGTTGTCAGCCTGGCACTTGTACATTGCACTTATTCAAGGTACTTAATTGTGTAGCATCTACAGTAGCTGCTATCGCTGCTTTACACGGGGAATGGGTTAGCCTAGCGATTGTAATACTTGCACTTGGTTCTATGAACGTCTTTACTGTACCGACAGCGATATATTGTTTCACTTCTTATGACAAATGTACTTATTGTAACAAATGCACTTATTGTAAGTCGCTTTGGATAAAAGCGTCTGCTAAATGCCCTAAATGTAAAATGTAAATGAGCTGAGGACCCTCCTACCTTCCTGAAGGCTGTGGCTCTGAGCTGAGGGCCCTCCTACCTTCTTGAAGGCTGTGGCTCTGAGCTGAGGGGCCTCCTACCTTCTTGAAGGCTGTGGCTCTGAGCTGAGGGGCCTCCTACCTTCTTGAAGGCTGTGGCTCTGAGCTGAGGGCCCTCCTACCTTCTTGAAGGCTGTAGCTGGGGCCATCTCCGCCCCGTTGAGCGTGCGGAGGAGGAACATCGGCCACGATGATGCGTTCATACGAAACCCTGGAGGAAGAAAACCACACAGCAACCGTCTTTAATCACTCTGCAGCTGGAGTGGAGGAGTCTGGGGATGAATGTGGGTGTATAATATGCAAACAGAATAACAAACACAACGTGTGGTATGAGGTCTAGTGGTCCATGGTGAGACTTTTTAGGACCAATATGAATGCAATTCATCCAAGAATTACTTGCAAAATAAATAGATGTATTCACATTCAAAAGAACGTGGCTACACAGAACTTTGTGTAAGAGTTGTAAGAGTATAATGTGTGACACTTCTTTAAACAAATACATGGATCCTACTAGAGACATTGTAGACAGCGTAAATGTCTGCCGTTAGCGGTTCATCTAACTGTTGAAGTGGGCGGCTGTATGTCTGGCCATCTGGTTACCAGGTACCCAGATGTCCTACTGAAGCTCCAAGGCGCTTGTCTCGTGGGGCAGGACCACCGCAGCAGAGGCCATGAGCATTACGCTTTGGTATCGGAGAGAGTGATCTTAAGAAAGAGGATTAGGTTCATAAGTTCTGACTTTAAAGTCAGACTTTGGGTAGGTCTGTGTCCGGGGCTAGGCTGGCTGATATCAGATGAAGGGGTCCCGGTGTGTCCGATCAGATCCTAATAGAGGACGGATGGGGGTGTGGTCGTCGTGGTTACCCAGCGGCGGCTGCAGCATGTCGCCCTTCTTCTCGCAGGTCCCGATGGGCTGGATGTCGGCCGAGTCCACCAGGCGCCAGAAGTCGTTGGTGTTGTCGCTGCCGTCCAGACGCAGCCGCAGCCGCACGCCCGTCACGCCCATCACCGTGGCGATGCAGACGGAGGTGCTGTTGCGCGGGTCGCGGGCCTCCAGCTTCATGCCCACCTTGAAGTCGTTGGAGGGCGGGAGCCGGGACTGCGGGCGGGGAGGAGACGGTCTGGAGGTCAGAGGTCGCTTTGACTCCCAGCTGGAAGGTCGTGGGTTCAGTCCCTATTGGCCTCAGTCTACCCGGAAGAACCCGAGAGCAAGACGCCCCTCACCCCTACCCGCTCCTTAATGACCTGTCTCTGTACTGTCTAACCCCTACCTGCTCCTTAATGACCTGTCTCTGTACTGTCTAACCCCTACCTGCTCCTTAATGACCTGTCTCTGTACTGTCTAACCCCTACCTGCTCCTTAATGACCTGTCTCTGTACTGTCTAACCCCTACCTGCTCCTTAATGACCTGTCTCTGTACTGTCTAACCCCTACCCGCTCCTTAATGACCTGTCTCTGTACTGTCTAACCCCTACCTGCTCCTTAATGACCTGTCTCTGTACTGTCTAACCCCTACCTGCTCCTTAACGACCTGTCTCTGTACTGTCTAACCCCTACCTGCTCCTTAATGACCTGTCTCTGTACTGTCTAACCCCTACCTGCTCCTTAATGACCTGTCTCTGTACTGTCTAACCCCTACCTGCTCCTTAATGACCTGTCTCTGTACTGTCTAACCCCTACCCGCTCCTTAATGACCTGTCTCTGTACTGTCTAACCCCTACCTGCTCCTTAACGACCTGTCTCTGTACTGTCTAACCCCTACCTGCTCCTTAATGACCTGTCTCTGTACTGTCCAAGCCCTACCTGCTCCTTAACGACCTGTCTCTGTACTGTCTAACCCCTACCTGCTCCTTAACGACCTGTCTCTGTACTGTCTAACCCCTACCCGCTCCTTAATGACCTGTCTCTGTACTGTCTAACCCCTACCCGCTCCTTAATGACCTGTCTCTGTACTGTCTAACCCCTACCCGCTCCTTAATGACCTGTCTCTGTACTGTCTAACCCCTACCCGCTCCTTAATGACCTGTCTCTGTACTGTCTAACCCCTACCCGCTCCTTAATGACCTGTCTCTGTACTGTCTAACCCCTACCTGCTCCTTAACGACCTGTCTCTGTACTGTCTAACCCCTACCTGCTCCTTAATGACCTGTCTCTGTACTGTCTAACCCCTACCTGCTCCTTAATGACCTGTCTCTGTACTGTCTAACCCCTACCTGCTCCTTAACGACATGTCTCTGTACTGTCTAACCCCTACCTGCTCCTTAACGACCTGTCTCTGTACTGTCTAACCCCTACCTGCTCCTTAATGACCTGTCTCTGTACTGTCCAAGCCCTACCTGCTCCTTAACGACCTGTCTCTGTACTGTCTAACCCCTACCTGCTCCTTAATGACCTGTCTCTGTACTGTCCAAGCCCTACCTGCTCCTTAATGACCTGTCTCTGTACTGTCTAACCCCTACCCGCTCCTTAATGACCTGTCTCTGTACTGTCTAACCCCTACCCGCTCCTTAATGACCTGTCTCTGTACTGTCTAACCCCTACCCGCTCCTTAATGACCTGTCTCTGTACTGTCTAACCCCTACCCGCTCCTTAATGACCTGTCTCTGTACTGTCTAACCCCTACCTGCTCCTTAACGACCTGTCTCTGTACTGTCTAACCCCTACCTGCTCCTTAATGACCTGTCTCTGTACTGTCTAACCCCTACCTGCTCCTTAATGACCTGTCTCTGTACTGTCTAACCCCTACCTGCTCCTTAACGACATGTCTCTGTACTGTCTAACCCCTACCTGCTCCTTAACGACCTGTCTCTGTACTGTCTAACCCCTACCTGCTCCTTAATGACCTGTCTCTGTACTGTCCAAGCCCTACCTGCTCCTTAACGACCTGTCTCTGTACTGTCTAACCCCTACCTGCTCCTTAATGACCTGTCTCTGTACTGTCCAAGCCCTACCTGCTCCTTAATGACCTGTCTCTGTACTGGCTAACCCCTACCTGCTCCTTAATGACCTGTCTCTGTACTGTCTAACCCCTACCTGCTCCTTAATGACCTGTCTCTGTACTGTCTAACCCCAACCTGCTCCTTAATGACCTGTCTCTGTACTGTCTAACCCCAACCTGCTCCTTAATGACCTGTCTCTGTACTGTCTAACCCCTACCTGCTCCTTAATGACCTGTCTCTGTACTGTCTAACCCCTACCTGCTCCTTAATGACCTGTCTCTGTACTGTCTAACTCCTACCTGCTCCTTAATGACCTGTCTCTGTACTGTCTAACCCCTACCTGCTCCTTCATGACCTGTCTCTGTAGTGTCTAACCCCTACCTGCTCCTCAATGACCGCTCTGTACTTTCTAACCTTTAAGTGTAGTGACGGCCTGTAGTGAAGGCCTGTAGTGAAGGCCTGTAGTGAAGGCCTGTAGTGAAGGCCTGTAGTGAAGGCCTGTAGTGAAGGCCTGTATCTCTCCATACCTGGCGGAAGAAGCTGGGAGGAGCTGGAGTGGATGATGTTTCTTTCAAGTACTGCTCCCAGCTGAAGGCATCTTAATTAAGAAAGAGAGGACACCATGAAACATCTCACACCAACCAGGAGACGGAGTCCTGAAACATCTAAATCAACCAGGAGATAGAGTCCTAAAACATCTCATCCAACCATGTGGGTGTTGGATGTTTGAGGACCTAGAGTACGGATGGGTGTTTGAGAATACGGATGGGTGTTTGAGGACCTAGAGTACGGATGGTTGTTTGAGGACCTAGAATACGGATGGGTGTTTGAGGACCTAGAATACAGATGGGTGTTTGAGGACCTAGAATACAGATGGGTGTTTGGGAGTATGATCTACTATGTCCCCATAGTAGATCATCCATGGTGCAGAACAACCTTTAGTGGCTGCAGGGTTTGGCCTCCCCATCTTCTCCTTCCCAGCTTCTTTTTGGTCTGAAACGTGAATTAAGAGACGTTAATAATATAACATGGACTAAAACATAATGTGGTACACACTGACCCAGTGGAATTGGTAATCCATTTCCACATATCAAATAAGATTTCACCTCAGAGATATTTTCTGAGTCATTTGTGCTCAATTGAATTATTCAAACTGTACTTCACGTTGAAAATGTTGTCATAACTTACTGCAACCAACTTTACAATAAAAATCATTTAAGCTTTAGGTTCCACTTTGGACTGAATGACTGGGATTCCATTGCCATAGTTCAAAATGAAATCACACAGACATCCCTGAACTGTCACATGTCCAAGATCAGTCATCCACAAGCTCTAGAAGTTGAAAGCTGCTGTCCAATCCTCACTGCACTTCTTGTCAAGACTTGAAAACAGGAGACCCAAAGCTGCCCACAGAGACGGATCACAATCTGGATCAATCTGGATCACAAAGACTCCGGATCCTCTGATAAACTGAACTGCCAGTAAGTCGCCCACACGTTCTCATCAGAGGATCCACATCTTGAAACATGTGGGTGACGGATGATGCATGGGCCCATCGTTTAATCTAAGTGAATCCCCCTTGAGGAGCTAAGCGACATACGTATCATATGTTGTTCGTCCTGGCACTTAAAAATAGAACTTAGCATGGTGCAGCCTCTTACCCTAGCTATCTGTGTTGTATACGGGGAACGGGTTAACCTAGTGATAGTTAGTGCTCGGCACTTGGTTCTGTGAACATCCTTGCTGTACCGACATAGATATATGGTTGTTTCTCCTTCTTCCAACTGATGTACTTATTGTGAGTGGCTCTGGATCAAAGCGTCTGCCGAACGCCCTGAGTGTAGATGTGAATGTAAGCCTGATTCATGGGGTGCTGCTGGCCTCGGGTGGGTGGTCTGCTCACCCTTCAGCGATGGTTTGCCCATGGCGGCGGGCCTCAGGGGTTCGTCCGTCAGGGGGACAGACTGACGCAGGCCGGGGCTCTACGAGAGGATACCTGCTGTCCTGGAAGGAGGACGAGGGCCAAGGAATGAATGAGCCATGACCTAGAGGTCTAGAGGTTGGACATCGTACACAACCCCTTAGTCCGAAAGCCCCTGTGTGAATCAGTGCTTCTCTCTCTATCTACATCCATCCATCCACCCATCACTCAACCCATCCATCCATCACTCCATCCAACACTCAACTCATCCATCCATCACTCCATCCATCACTCAACCCATCCATCGGTCTCTCCGTCCATCTCTAACATAGCAACATGATAGTATTACTGGCCACTGGCCGTCAGCGTGGGATGTTTAAACAGGAACATCTTATGACAATCCTTTACTGCTGCGGTCATTGTGGTGCTAGGTCCCAATGTCCCAGCCCCGTCACATATGGGTGAACGTTCCTCTGACTCACCTGCCCGTCTCTACCTGAATGGCTCCTTTGTGTCCGCTGGACCAAGGCTGCTCCAACACTGGCGTCTTCAGTGGATTAATTACATCTGCTCTCAGTCCATCTTTTTCTGCATTTCGGGCCAATCAAACAACACAGTCCATAGACACACGTTTAGTTAGTCTCAAAACCAAGACCATGACACTTCATTAATACCAACTGGATTAGGGTTTAAACTTTAAAGCATTAATTCATCATCTAGTATTTACATGAAACAAACAATACAATGTGTGTGTGCGTGTGTGTGTGAGAGAAAATATATAAATATATATATATATATATGTTAACATGCTGGGTAGTGAAACTAAGGAAAGTTAATATTGTCAATTAATTTGAAAACCACCAAGATATTTACTTTAATTAAATGTGTGTTTAATCCTAATAAAATAAAAAAAGTTATTCTCCATAAGACACAAATAGATTCTGCTGATAACTTTTTTAGAGGACTTTTTATGTCGTGTTGTTTTATCACGCAAATAAACCACGATCACCCTCGCACTTGAACGTCTCATTACTAGCTCTCATCACAGAACCTGTGGTTTGTTTATTGTAATATGAGTTCGTTTATTACACACTGAGGTGTTCATAACAGACTTGGCTGAGAAGCTGAATTAAAGCTAATACTAGCTAGTTAGCATCAGCCAAGAGCTAGCACTCTGGCCACTAGCCCCTGGCTAATAACTAGCTAGCGTTAGCTTTCATGTTAGCGCCTCAGAAGACTTATAAGAAGCACATAAACAACCGTCGTGGCGTATTAAACTGTCACACACTGTCTCAAGATGTATCGCTTCGACTTACGAATGTTCGTATTTTCCCCGAAAGTTCTTAGGCGCACGGAAAATCGTTAAATAACTTACGTCTCGCGCTCTTCTTCGTCCTCGTATGTGTGTGTGTGTGTGTGTGTGTGTATGTGTGTGTGTGTGTGTGTATCATAGACTAGGTACAGGAAAATATGATGGTACGTTCACGTCATGTGGGATATGAAAGATGGTGTGTGTGTGTGTGTGTGTGAGTGTGTGTGTGTGTGTGTGTGTGTGTGTGTGTGTGTCTGTGCGTGTGTCTGTGTCTATATCTGTGTGTTTCTGTTTGTCTGTGTGTGTGCGTGTGTGTGTTTATATGTCTATATAATAGCTCATTAAAAAAATGACTTATGTGTAACTATAAATAACTATCTTTGGTTTTAAAAGTATAAATAATAGTATAATGTTATTTATTATTATTGTTTATATTATGCGGTCACTACCAGTGGGACAGTTTTCTATTATTTACAGATTCTGATTAGGTATAAAAAATAGCCTACAGGCTTTATTGAAACTTTTCTACATATTGATATGTTGATTGAAAATAATTTACACGCATGCATTTTTGTTCAAAGATAACTATATATACAGAAAACTACATTAGTTAAGGCAAAAGATATTCGATAAATGTGATGGTAACACTGGAAACACCCTGGGAGTGCTGCGCATCACCACACAATATGACTCTTAACCATCCCATCAAAAAAATGTCAACATATTCAACTAATTATCAGATGTTTAAATCCACAGAACCCTCTGTAGTCCAGTGGTTGCACATGTTTTGAAAGGAGTCTAACAGTTTGCTATACAAAAACATGATATTGTGTACAAGGGTCATACTTTAAGCTGCTTTATATCCATTTATTAGTTATTTATTTATCTTTAATTCCCAATTGAGGTATTCACTGAAAAGGCCTGGCAGTAAAATGTATTAATAAAAATAGCTTATTAATTATATAAAATAATAATATAAATAATATAATATATAATAATTAATTATAATATATAGTATATAATTTTTAATTATAATAAATTATTGTCATTCTGATATATTATAATATGAACAGTTTATTATTGCCATGGTTTGGTTTGTACAACAGGTGGCGCCAGATCCAAGCGGAAGAATGAGGACAAAGTTTATCGAAAGGAAAAGATCACCTTTTAACAACTAGACTATTTTATAGTTGACTTTTCCCCAAACCATACCCATGCATTAAACGATTGACCATAGTAATACCAAAAAAATTTGTATTAATATAAACATGAATGTAATTGTACATGTATATTATAATATATATGTATTAATTTAATAATTTAATAATAATAATATTAATAATAATAATAAAAATAATAATATTATTATTATTATTATTACTACTATTATTATTATTATTATAATATATGAATCTATTCTATTCTAATTTCTTAATATAGAAATTACATATATATATATTATAGTATATATATTCATATAAATATATATTTCTCACGTCCTACAGACGTGGGCTTGTTCCAAGGAGTCGTTGCAAAGTTTGATGATGTTATGCTTTAAGATTAAACAACACCCTACATCCCTCCTGTCATTTTTCTTTTTCAAAAACATCATAAACGAAGCGTACCTAAGGGATAATTTGCTACTATTTACAGAATCACAGCCTATAGGCAACAATTTGTTCTTTTTAGATCATAAGAAATAGGAGTATATTTTATTCAAACATCTCAACATATTGACAAAGGTTGATTGAATGATAATTTACATGCATTGACATGTATATTGCAGTGACATTTACACGAGGGTGGCTGTGAACTTCTTAAATTATGTAATTTACAAAACGGCAACAATCGTGTCACAACACTCATGCAGCAAACTGGGATCCCTGGTTTCCCTCCTCCCTTCCCATTGGCTCACACAGAGAGGGCGTTCCCATTACGCACCTGTAATGACACAACATTGGACGTCCGGCACGTCAGTCAAAGCCCCCGTTGCCAGGCGCCGTGCCTGCAGCGGGGTTCGGTTACTGCGCGTCTCAGTGCGCAGCGCAGCAGATCTGCACTGGTGGGTGGAGACGGAGACGCATCTTCTCCTGCACAACAGTAAGTGAGTGAGTGTGTTTTTCTCTGTGCATAACAACGGACTGCTGTCCACCTGACGGCCCGCCACAGTGGGGGGTATGGTGTCTGTTGGGATTAGGATGTTTAATGCAAGGTAACGTTGGGTTTCGGGGTGGTTGTTTGGTGTTATGTGCGGTTTTACGCCTTCAGATAGACCCGTTGGCTCTGTGTTGGCTGTCTTGAAACTAGTTCAGCAGCTCAGAGGCCGGACTACCTGTGTGGATGTACAGAGCTGTGGTCGTTAGAAGGGAATCATGACTTGATGTGTTTTGTTTATTGGCTTGTTTTTATCCTCTGTTTTGGACATGCGTACAGCTGCAATGTGGAGGCAGCTTGTGTGCGCATGTACACGCACGCACGCACGCACACACACACACACACGCACACACGCACAAACACGCCTTCGTTTGCAAACACCTTCGAGTGTCATGTCAACAATGACGAATTTAGAAATTCAAACACACACACGTGTGTGTTTGTGTGTGTGTGCGTCTGTGTGTGTGTGTGTTTGTATGTGTGTGTGTGTATGTGTGTGTGTGTGTTTGTATGTGTGTGTGTGTGTGTGTGTGTGTGTGTGTGTGTGTGTGTCTGCGTGTGTGACCAAAAGCAACAGGGTTACATTATTCGGACAATAATCCTTAAACATTTTCCACACAGAGACTTTCGGAGTTCGTTTTTTCATAAACACACTTACATAATTCCTCCTCTCAGGCTGCTTATGGGGCCGACTCAGGAAACATACATCTGAGTGGGAATGAGTCACTCTGCTCATAAAGACATAATGTATTATCCATAGCTGTGTCCAATTAAAAAAAAAAAACTCACTCTATCCAACAGGCAGTTCAAAGGGAACATACTGGAAGTAGATAAGGGCAGTGTTAAGGCAGTGTTGGCATGGTTACTGTTTGAAGCACAGCACAGCATTCTTGTTTGGATTGTGTTAGCTTTACCTTCGGCATGCTAACGGTCGCTCTGAGTAGCGACAGAGACCAGTGGGGGTCAGAGGTCAGCGATACGGGTTAACCGGTTAACCAGCTAACCGGCCAGCACCCCATCACAGATTTAAAATGTTTCGCCTGTATGTCAATTACGGCACCCATGGCTCTCCCGACTTGATCCCCCACTCTGCGTTCCTTCTCTAGATTTCTTCCTTGCTGATTAAGGGACTTTTCCCTCGCCCTCTGGGGGGCTAGGGTCGGGGAGGGGGGGGAGGAGGTCATAAACACACGGCCTGTTAAGCCCTCTGAGACTGTACCGGTGATTAAGGGCTACACAAATACAACTGAATTGAAATCGAATTGATCAGAAAGGTAGTAGTCTGCAACAGGCTGGAGCTGCTAGGGGCCCCCCCCCGCCCCACAGAGAGGTGGACGGAGTACGGAGGCCTTGGTGTGAGCGTCGTCAGCACAACTTCCAGCGTCACGCGTGGGTTAATCCAATGTCTCGGTATTCGTGTTTTCATACTTTTGTTTTGCCTCTAAAGGTCTGG
>NC_136940.1:1025369-1037869 GCF_949987615.1 Pollachius pollachius
TCTAGAGAATACGTACACCAGTGTGTGTACCTGTACAGGGCATGAGTCTGTACCTTTAATGAGTCCAACGCCTGGTGTTGTGTGTTCCAGGAGCCTATGGGGTGGTCCTGAAGTGCAGACACAAGGTACGTGTCTTCAGTTATGTTTCATATTCCTGTTCCTCGCTGCTGTGCTCTCCGTCAGCTGGGGGGGGGGGGGAGGGGTCATCTAGCTCCTACAGGAGGTCTACAGGTAGGCTGTGGCCTTTTTGGGATCGAACCCCTAACCTTTAAGCTGGGAGTCAAACATTTCCCACCAACCCTAACGATCCCACAGGAATTTATATATATATATATATATATATATATAAATAGAGGATATATATACATTGCATTGAGGGCATTTAGCAGACTCTTTTATCCAGAGCGACTCACACTCATGCACACATTGACACACCGACGGGGGAGTTGGCCACGCAGGGCGACAGCCGGCTCAGGAGCAGTCAGAGCGAGGTGCCTTGCTCAAGGACGCCGCGCCTTAACCGCTAGGTGCAGGGGTTCAAACTAGCAACCCGCTAAGCCGACCCCCCCCCCCTATATATATATCTATCCTTCATTTGTGTGTGTGCGTGCCCTGGTGATGTGCGTGTGGATCGCTCGGTGGATGGAGTGTTATTTATACATGTCACTGGGATGTGGTTGCAACGTGTTCATTAAACTAGTTAATAGCACATTTAGAGGATGTTAATTAACCCGCCGAGGGCCAGAATAGAGTCTGAGAATGAACCGAATGATAGAGACACACCCACACACACACACACACACACACACACTCACACACACATACACACACTCAAAAACATAGTGGCATACGCTCAAACATAGCAAGCGCCAACACACAAACACACATACACACACACACACACACACACACACACATACACACACTCAAAAACATAGTGGCACACGCTCAAACATACGCAAGCGCCAACACACAAACACACATACACACACACACACACACACACACACATACACACACTCAAAAACATAGTGGCACAAACACACACACACACGCAGACACACACACAGAGGTGGGAGGAAGAGGCAGCTGTGTAGTTTTAAACAAAGGGCGGTTGGCAGCAAAAAGACCTCTAATCACCCTGCCCACCATACACACACACACACACACACACACACACACACACACACACACACACACACACACACACACACACACACACACACACACACACACACACACACACGTCACATATGCACTTGAAGATGAAAATAGTCCTGACCTTCTAGAATAAACCATTCTTCCAGTACTCTATACCTGTCTATCTATCACCACTCTACACTGTCTATCACTGCTCTACGTATCTATTTTCACTAAACATTCACCGTGTATCACACCTGTTCACTATCTATCACTACACATAACCACCTGTCCCCAATCTACTAATCTCATGGTGGTCTGTCTCTCTGATAGTCTCTGCTGTTGATATCTCACTTACTGGCCTCTACTGGTCCCTACTGGTCTCTACTGGTCTCTTATCTACTGGTTCCTACTGGTCTCTAATCTACTGGTCGCTAGTGGTCTCTACTAGTCTCTACTGGTCTCTAATCTACTGGCCTCTACTGGCCCCTACTGGTCTCTAATCTACTGGTCCCTACTGGTCTCTACTAGTCTCTACTCGTCTCTAATCTACTGGTCTCTAATCTACTGGTCTCTAATTTACTGGCCTCTACTGGTCTCTACTGTCTCTAATCTACTGGTGTCTAATCTACTGGCCTCTAGTGGTCTCCAATCTACTGGCCTCTACTGGTCTCTACTGGCCTATACTGGTCTCTAATCTACTGGCCTCTACTGGTCTCTACAAGGGTCAACTGCTCCCTGTTATAGGCGTCCTCTCATCTGGTCTACTGTAGGTCTATACTGTAGGTCTCTACTGTAGGTCCCTGCTGTAGGTCTCCACTGTAGGTCTCTACTGTAGGTGTCTAATCTAGGTCTCTACTGTAGGTCTCTACTTTAGGTCTCTACTCTAGGTCCCTGCTGTAGGTCTCTACTGTAGGTCTCTACTGTAGGTCTCTACTGTAGGTCTCTACTCTAGGTCTCTACTGTAGGTCTCTACTTTAGGTCTCTATTGTAGGTCTCTACTGTAGGTCTCTACTGTAGGTCTTTACTGTAGTTCTCTACTGTAGGTCTCTACTGTAGGTCTCTACTGTAGGTCCCTGCTGTAGGTCTCTATTGTAGGTCTCTACTCTAGGTCTCTATTGTAGGTCTCTAGGTCTGTCATGCAGGCGTCATCTCAGAGCCATAATCCCCGGCTCTCAGTGCAGCCCGGGTCACAACACAGGGAGAGGCATGGAGGTTGTGACTAGCCAACCGCTAGCAGGAGACGCTAATGTTATGCTTCACGCCGCCGCCGCGCATCCAGCAATTAGCAGAGAGATGACACTCTGACGACGCCAGAGCCACAATTAGCTCCTCCAAATGAAACGCTAAATAAAAACCAACGGCACGAGACGCTCTGTTCTGCATTCTCTGTTCTCTGTTTTCTTCGTTCTCTGACTGTGAGGGACATTGTGGTCAGCATGGCTGATGGAGACTGGGAACTCTGGGAGGGGTTGACCCTGTCCTGTCAGAGTTCAACTGCACAACACAGCGTCTTGCCGTGCAGTCAGTGTCTTACTGAGTGTCTGCATGACAGTGTTTGACCCTGTCCTGTCACGGTTAAACTGCAGAGTTGAACTACACAACACAGCGTCTTGCCGTGCCGTGAGAGTGTCTTACTGGGTGTCTGCAGGAGCCTACATTCTGCTTGAGAGAGACAAAGCTTTAGTAAGTAGGTCAGCATGCTGGCACAGTCTGGAGCCACAGACCTGGATTGGGTTCCCGCCGGTTCTAGGATACAGGCCTAGATTTACGCTTTTAGGGCTTGGGTTCTAGGTTAGGTGTTTTGGCTAGGGTTAGGGTTCTAAGGCTAGGTATCTAGGGCTATTGTTCTGGGCTAGGGTTCTAGGGATAGGGTGCTTCGCTAGGGATATAGACTAGGGCTTGAGCCTAAAAGCCCACATTTTCTACTCGTGCTACTTGCCCGAGGTATTGAGCAACTCTGTTTTTGGTGTGAACGCACAGTAAGGTTCAAGAGCTAGCTTTGTAGGTTAGGTTCCAATGCTAAGGTTCTAGGTTAAACTACAGCCTGATGGAGTCCTCTATGTTCAGTACCGCTGTGTGATGTAAACTACAGCCTGATGGAGTCCTCTATGTTCAGTACTGCTGCGTTGGCCGGCTCTGCGGTCAAACTGGGTGCAGAGTCGATCGTTATCAGTCGAGGACATTCCCTCTCCCCGCCGCTCGGCCCTGGGTTGAGTGGCAGGGCCGAGGATTGTTTGTTCAGCAGAGAACGGTGGAACCGGCCATGTGAAACATCTAAAACACACAAGGGCTTCAGGTATGTTATCAGAGCTAGAGTGTTAGTGTGACGAGGGGGGCGGTCCGCAAACACACGTCCTCTGCTCTGGTTTCATAGTTTGCTGAAGTGATCACCTCACACCTCTTCATGTGTGCCCTCATTGAAGATAGCGTTCAGAATGTGACGGCCTTTAAATGGGGTATGCGTACCGCTAGGGCTACTCTCGAGCACTGCAGCCCGGGCTGGGGAAAGGAGGGCGTTCAATGGCGGAACCTTTAGTCACCCCAGTATCTGATTGACCCCTATTTAAATATGGAAACTCACTTCCTTCCTGGACCAATGAAGTGTTTCCTGTTTTTGTATCTTTTGTCTGAAATGAATGAATAAATCCATGAATTATCTGTCCTTTACAGCGTAACAAAGCCTTTCTACAGCGCGTGGTTACAGTAAGCCACTTCAGAGCTGCACTGCTGTGTTTTCCTAATCATTCATTCAGCCTGAATGACAACTCCATTGTTCCCAGTTTGAATGCTACTGTTCTACATCACTTTTATTAGCACAGACTTTCATAACCAGAAAACAGGGAATTTCGATGTTATAATTAGGTAGCTGTCACATTGATGAGTTTATCTTGTTTAAGAGAAGTGTCCTACACATCTCTTCCTGTTCACCTTCAATAGTTGTCTCTTTGTTTTCTATCAATGTTATTACTCTTTAAGGAGCAGGTAGGGGTTAGACAGTACAGACAGGTCATTAAGGAGCAGGTAGGGGTGAGACAGTCCAGAGACAGGTCATTAAGGAGCAGGTAGGGGTTAGACAGTACAGAGACAGGTCATTAAGGAGCAGGCAGGTAGGGGTTAGACAGTACAGAGACAGGTCATTAAGGAGCAGGTAGGGGTTAGACAGTACAGAGACAGGTCATTAAGGAGCAGGTAGGGGTTAGACAGTACAGAGACAGGTCATTAAGGAGCAGGTAGGGGTTAGACAGTACAGAGACATGTCATTAAGGAGCAGGTAGGGGTTAGACAGTACAGAGAGCGGGGGTTCGGACCCAGAGCTGAAGTAGACTCCGGTGTTTACCTCCTACAGCTATGAAGCTCTCAGACCCTCGCTGCTGTAAAAGTCAGCGAAGGGCGGAGAAGAAAGCAGGTTATTAATAAATCTTCCAGACTGAGTGGACAACAGCAGCGCTGTGATAAATGACTACTCCGTCCCGTCGGAGCCGGGCGACCCGATATATACCAGGGTCGATATTCTGCATGGTTTCCTTTCTCTCTTTTCTTTTGGCCATAGATTATATTGTTCAGAAAACAAGGGATTGATAAAGGTTGTGGATCAGGCTGTAAACGTCCTGGCCCCATCACCACGGGATGAGGGATGAGTGAAGCAGGAAACATGGACCACTTGTTTCCTAAAGAGTTGGAGGTCCTCAACCTGCTTAAACTCTGGGCGTGGTCCGAGTCAACGAGGTGAATCCTTCTTCCCCAACACTAGATGGAGATATGATGGAGGAGGAAGATCAACTGTAGGCCTGCTGGATTAGACCGGTTGATGCTGGAGTCTGTTCCTACTGGTTTATACTAAACTATACTGGACTATGCTGGATTATACTGGACTATTCTGGACTATACTGCATTAAACTGGACTATGCTTGACTTTACTGAATTAAACTGGACTATACTGGGCTTTACTGGATCATTTGGGACTGTACTGAGCCACACTAGAGCCTAGTAAAGTGCAGTAAAGGTAGTGAGAGCGACCCCTTGTTGTTCCAGCCTGATAGAGAGAGAGTCACAGAGTCTGCCTCCAGGTCACTGAACCCTCCTGTTCTGTCGGCCTGCAGTACCTCTCCGGTCCTCTGGGGACCAGGCCAGTGGCGTCACACCGTTGGCCTGCAGTACCTCTCCGGTCCTCTAGAGACCAGCGCTCGGTGGGGCGTCCCAGCTGGCCTGGAGAGGGGGGGTATTTTAAACAGCAGCAGAGCAGAACTGGGACAGTAAATACCTGGCTGTGGTAAGCAGGTCACCTTCAACCCAGTTCCTACCGGCCTCGGATGATCAGACAGGAGGAGGAGCAGGAGGAGGAGGGGGAGGGGGGGGAGGAGGAGGAGGGGGGGAAGGGGGAGGAGTCCTGCCTCCCACCACCATGCTCTCCTCCCTCTCCTCCCCTGCTATATCCAGGATATTTCTGGATCTTTCTAAAGTCTTGTCATACAGACTGGGCTCAACAGCTTGTCGCTTCCACCGTCTGCCTCTCTGTCATTCTGTCTCACTCACTGTCTCTTTGTCTCTGTTTATCTCTGTCTGTCTCTCTGTCATTCTGTCTCACTCACTGTCTCTTTGTCTCTGTTTATCTCTGTCTGTCTCTCTGTCATTCTGTCTCACTCACTGTCTCTTTGTCTCTGTTTACCTGTCTGCCTCTGTCTCTTTCTCACTCACTGTCTGTTTGTCTCTGTCTGTCTCTCCGTCTAAGTCTGCCTGTCTCTGTCTCCTTCTGTCTGTCTCACTCTCTGTCTCCATAGTATGCATCACTCCCTCGGCCTATCTCTGATCTCAATGTCTCTCAAAGGTCTCACTCTCTGTGCTGATGGTACCAGGTATACACCGCTAACGACACGCTGGCATCACTAGGCTAGCATGCAAGGCTACCGGTGTGAATAAGTAGAACACGAGAGAAGGCGGCCATTGGAGTATTTGTCTTGGATGTTTATAGGCTGGCTCCAAATCAGTCGTCAGAGTCTTCAAATGATTCCAAATCAAGGAACTGGTTTGAACTGGTTCTGAGGACCCTCATGGTTATTGTTACTCATGATTAAGTTACAAACATCAGTGTTACCATGAGTCCGTCTTACCCAACAACACGATCCTCCAGACAGAGAGCTGCCGGTGCCCGGCTGAGAGCGGAATGTGGAATGTGGAATTTCCTAATCCTGGAGTCGGAACGCTCCGGAGTCTCCTCTAATGGTTCACGGAGAGGTTGTTTTCAAGAGCTGCAGGCTTCTGGTGTCCAGATATTCATATAATAATAATGTGTACTATCAGGACAAGGACATCAAAACAATGAATTCCTGAAGGCATCGCTTCTGGCGTAGACTACCCTCAGACCTAGACTACCCTCAGACCTAGACTACAGTCAGACCTAGGCTACCCTCAGACCTAAACTACAGTCAGACCTAGACTACAGTCAGACCTAGACTACCCTCAGACCTAGACTACAGTCAGACCTAGACTACCCTCAGACCTAGACTACCCTCAGACCTAGACTACCCTCAGACCTAGACTACAGTCAGACCTAGACTACCCTCAGACCTAGACTACAGTCAGACCTAGACTACCCTCAGACCTAGACTACAGTCAGACCTAGACTACCCTCAGACCTAGACTACCCTCAGACCTAGACTACAGTCAGACCTAGACTACCCTCAGACCTAGACTACCCTCAGACCTAGACTACCCTCAGACCTAGACTACAGTCAGACCTAGACTACCCTCAGACCTAGACTACCCTCAGACCTAGACCACCCTCAGACCTAGACTACCCTCAGACCTAGACTACAGTCAGACCTAGACTACCCTCAGACCTAGACTACCCTCAGACCTAGACTACCCTCAGACCTAGACTACAGTCAGACCTAGACTACAGTCAGACCTAGACTACCCTCAGACCTAGACTACCCTCAGACCTAGACTACCCTCAGACCTAGACTGACCTCAGACGTAGACTACCCTCAGACCTAGACTACCCTCAGACCTAGACTGACCTCAGACGTAGACTACCCTCAGACCTAGACTACCCTCAGACCTAGACTGACCTCAGACGTAGACTACCCATTCTACCCAAGATTGGCAAGGAACTCGTTCCACCACTGCGCTGCCAAAACAGAGCAGAGTTGTAACTTTGATGATCCACCTTTGCTTGCTCTTAGCTCTTGGCGGTACGAGGCTTCCAGCTGAGGTAGCCTTAGGAGCTGCTCTGCTAGTACTCCCAGTGCTTGTTGTGTGTGATAGCAGACGAGTTAGGGAGGCCCGCCACAGAGTCAATGTGGTGTGGGGGTCCGTACGTCAGTAACCAGCCCCAGTGAATCATCTACTCAGCTCGGAGATTTCTCCCACAGCTTCCCAGGGCCAACTCCGCACCAGGGAATTCCTTAAAATATCGTGTCACGCAGACCGCCTGCGCAGCAGAGAGGCGCTGGGTTCCGCAGCAGAACGTGTGGTCAGAACGTGACGCAACGAGCGAGTCATAGGGAGGTGCAATGAGTGTAGCAGCAAGGCAAATGATGTTAGCCGTGATGTCAGCCATCATGCTAGCAAATTTACTTGCAAAGATGTAACCATTATGCAAGCCATTGTGGTAGCCATCATACTAGCCATCATGCTAGTTATCATGCTAGCCATTATACTAGCCCGCATGCTGTCCACCATGCTAGTCGTCATGCTATCCACCATGCTTTCCCTCGTGCTATCCACCATGCTAACCCTCGTGCTATCCACCATGCTAACCCTCATGCTATCCACCACGCTAGCCCCTTGCTGCATGGATGAATGTAGGGCAGGGCTGTGCGCCGCAGGGCCCAACTAGGGCAGCTAGAGAAGCAGGCCAGCGATGGCTGCCTCTCCCCAAGTTCTGAGAGATCCTCCGTAGGAAACGTCTCTTCGCTGTGAGTGAGCTTGTTGTTACCGTAACCACTCAGGTCCACCGTGTGGTAAACAGCAGTGATGGTGGCAGCGTTGATAGCCAAAAGGGTTAGCAGCATTAGCAGTGATCTTTACTGAACAAAGCACAGCCCCTGACCACTATCACCGGTGTCTGATTGGCCCCCCTCTGTCTCTCTCTCACATTCAGGAGACCAATGAAATCGTGGCAATCAAGAAGTTCAAGGACAGCGAAGGTAAGCTCATCATCATCATCATCATCATCATCAATAAACCAATTCACCTATCAACTGATGTGTGATGTAACCTCCTCCTCCTCCTCTATCACCTCCTCTTCCTCTATCACCTCCTCTTCCTCTATGAACTCCTCCTCCTCCGTGACCTCCTCCTCCTCCTCGATCCCCTCCTCCTCCTCTATGACCTTCTCCTCCTCTATCACCTCCTCTTCCTCTATGAACTCCTCCTCCTCCGTGACCTCCTCCTCCTCCTCTGTCACCTCCTCCAGAGAATGAGGAGGTCAAGGAGACCACGCTGCGGGAGCTGAAGATGCTCCGCACGCTGAAGCAGGAGAACATCGTGGAGCTGAAGGAGGCCTTCCGCCGGCGGGGGAAGCTCTACCTCGTCTTCGAGTACGTGGAGAAGGTACGTCCACGGCCCCGACCGCCGAGCGTCCATCACCGCCGACCACCTGACGGCCCACACCACACTCACATTACAGTCACGTTCAGGGCGTTGAGCAGACGCTTTTATACAAAGCGACTCACAATAAGTACATTTGTCAGAAGAAAGAAACCATATATTGCTGCCGGTACAGTAAAGATGTTCATAGAAACAAGTTCTAAGCATTTACAATTGGTAGGTTAACTCATTCAACGTGCACAACAAAGCTAGTACATTAGAAAGAAAAAGTCACAACAATACATCTCTGTTGGTACACTAAGGATAGTCATAGAACCAGGTGCCAAGCACTAACCATCACTAGGTTAACCCATCCCCATATACAACAAAGATAGCTAGGATAAGATGCTACACAATGCTAAGTAATGTTTTTAAGTGCCAGTACGTATATCATACAATAAGTGCGTAAATTAAGTGCTGTAAATAGGCAAACAATGTTATATCAGGAACGAGCTGAAGCTAGCATGAAACAAAACTAGATAAACATGAAACAAGCTAACCAAAGATGGGCAGATACGAGCCAACATTAGCCAGATCCAGGTAAAACTGGCCCTGAAGGTAGAGCATGCATTGTGTCCTTCTGTCTGTCTCACTCTTTGTAGTCCATTGTCCATCACTCTCTCAGCCTCTCTGGCTAGCTCCATCTCGATGTGTCTCACTCTCTGTGCCGCTGGTACCAGCTATACACCGCTAACGACACGCTAGCATTACTTGGCTAGCGTGCTAGACTACCGTTGTTAACAAGTAGAACCCTTGAGAAGGCGACCATTGGAGTATTTGTGTTGGATGTTTGTAGGCTGGCTTCAGATGGTATGCTTTGAGTTTCATCGTACCCCGTTGTGTTGGCTGCTGTTGCAGAACATGCTTGAGCTGCTGGAGGAGCTGCCCAACGGCGTGCCCTCGGAGAAGGTCCGGAGCTACATCTACCAGCTCATCAAGGCCATCCACTGGTGCCACAAGAACGACATCGTCCACAGGGGTAACGACGCCATCACGTGACTTCATCACGTGACATCACATGCCATCATCACGTGACGTCATCACGTGACGTCATCACGTGACATCATCACGACATCATCACGTGACATCGTCACCTGACATCACGTGACACCATCACATGACATCATCACGAGACATCATCACGTGACATCATCACCTGACATCATCACATGACATCATCACCTGACATCATCACGTGACATCATCACCTGACATCATCACGTGACATCATCACGTGACATCATCACATGACATCATCACCCTCCTTGCCCGTTGGAGCAGGAGGAGCAGGAATGATGGAGTATGACTGGGGCGCAAGTAGTGGAGGAGGAGGAGTCGAAGGGGGAGTAGAGGTGGAGGAGGAGGAGTCGAAGGGGGAGTAGAAGTGGAGGAGCACTGGGGCGCGAGTAGTGGAGGAGGAGCTGGAGGGGGAGTAGAAGGGGAGGAGGAGGAGGAGGAGCAGAGTGTAGTAAAGGAGTGTTTCAGGAGATGCTTGTGTCGAGTACGGACTGAACTGGCAGTGCTGACGTTGTCTTAAGAACAGGCAGCCTACTCTGCCATTTCCTGGACGTTATACATCCCATAATGTTAACAGGGCTCCCCGTGGACACCACAAATAGCCTGTCCAGGACGTCCGCTACGAGGGCATCCTGCCCCCTGCTGACCCTGCAGAAGAAGAACTGCGTCGGGGGAGCCGTCTCCCCGCCTGAGGTGCCAGCGTCCTCCTCCCTCCCCCCGACTCTCACCTTCTCCTCCTCGTCTGCAGCAGACGTCACGCCGCCCTGCTAAAAGCGTCCCCCGCTCTGAAATAGCTCCTCACGCTGAACTGTGCGCCCGTTGGTTAGGCACCGGGAGTCAGCACCTCCTCTCTGACCTCCTCCTCCTCCATGACCTACACCTTCTCCATGAGCTGCTCCACCTCTTTGACCTCCTCCTCCTCTATGACAGGAGGTCTCGTTCTCCCACAGAACCAATCGATCTCTCCAGGAACAACAAGGTCAATCTTGGAGGTTCATTTACATTGAGGGGATTCTGCGGTCGCTTTAATCCAAAGCGACTCACCCCCACTCATTCACACTCACCCACCGACGGCAACCGTCTCGTCAGGGACACCTCGGCACTCAACTACCGACCTTCCGGTTACCAGCCGACCCGCTCTACCTCCTGAGCTCCTGCTGCTCTAGCATTCGGTGCTGGAACACCCTAGATCTCCTGCTACGATAGTAGGGCGAGGGAGTGGGCCCCGTGCAGAGCTCTGTTGGCAGGGCGGCGGCGGGCAGATGGCCGTGTGAGCTCCTCTTGGCAGAGACGCTGGCCCACACCCAGATCACGCCTGCAGACGGATCACTGTACACCCCGACACGGGGAACCAGAACAGAGGACACTCTCTCCTCCTCTCCATCATCGGCTACCATCGTCCCTTCTCGTGGGAAGAGGAGTGGTTAATGTGTGGTGTTGATCCCTCATGTTTTACAATGACTGACTCCTCTCCTCTCTCTCTCCACCTTCCTTCTCCATTCCGTCCTCATGCTCTCCTCCTCTCTCCCTTCACCCATCTTCCTGTCCCTCTCCTTACCTTTTCTAATCTACCTCTCCTCACCCTCCCCTCCCTCCCATCCCTCTCCTTATCCACCACTCCTCCTCCTCCCTCTCCCCCCTCCCTCTCCCCCCCGCTCAGATATCAAACCGGAGAACCTCCTCATCAGCTCTGAAGACGTCCTCAAGCTCTGTGACTTTGGTGAGCACCTCCTCCTCCGCCCTGACCACCAACCCCCCCCTCAGGGGGCCGTGGGTCTGACCCCCCCCCCCCCAACCTCAGGGTACAAGCGGGGGGGGGGGGCAGTGGGTCTGACCGTACCATCAGGGCCAGACCTGCCTGTGAAGCAGTGTGTGTCGTGTCTATCTGTCGTGGTTCTACGCTCCTCTGCATGTGGGAACCCCATCCCTCCTCTGATCCTCCTCCGACGCGGAACAGGCAGGGGGGAAGGGGGAGCTGGGGCCAGTCTGCTCCCCGCTCACCTCCTCAGAACCTGGGGTCTGTCCGGTCGTTACACCGCCCCCGATTATTAATAATGTGCTGGGGTTGTTTATTCATAACATCGTCACGTTGGAACGAGTCTGTTGTTGACCGCCTGATGAAGACCAGTCTGCTTACTAGCTGGTCTCATGGTTCTCCTCCTCTCTCCCGGTTCTCCTCCCCCCTCCGGTCTCATGGTTCTCCTCCTCTTCTCCTCTCCAGGCTTCGCCCGGAACCTGTCTGAGGGAACCGACGCCAACTACACGGAGTACGTGGCCACGCGCTGGTACCGCTCCCCCGAGCTGCTGCTGGGGTAGGTACCGCAGAACCTCAGAACAGCTAGAACAGCTAGAACCGGAGAACCTCTAGAACAGCTAGAACCGGAGAACCGCTAGAACAGCTAGAACCGCAGAACCTCTAGAACAGCTAGAACCACTAGAACCTCTAGAACAGCTAGAACCACTAGAACCTCTAGAACCTCTAGAACATCTAGAACAGCTAGAACCACTAGAACCTGTAGAACAGCTAGAACCTCTAGAACCACTAGAACCTCTAGAACAGCTAGAACCTCTAGAACCACTAGAACCTCTAGAACTGCTAGAACCACTAGAACCTCTAGAACCACTAGAACCTCTAGAACCTCTAGAACAGCTAGAACAGCTAGAACCGGGGAACCTGGAGAGATGGGAGCACTCCGGATGGACTGGAGGTCGGCTGAATACTCACATTAAGCTAAAAGGATTCATTTAAA
>NC_136940.1:1042869-1050369 GCF_949987615.1 Pollachius pollachius
TGTGGTAGATATGGGGGAAGCCAGTGCTGATGTAACAGATCAGGCCTTCAGACGCCGGTGGCCTCCGTCTAGAGATGTTCCGATACTGGAAATACCCCGACGCTGCCTAAAGCGCAGCGTCGGGTATCGGCGAGTAAGCAGGTCTATGCACCGATCCGATAGCATCACGGGATTCATTGACTACACAGGCTGAGAACTTCCCAAACACTGCCGTGTTATGCTGCCTCCTTTAACAGCCGGAGGTGGAAAGTTGGAATGGGAAACTCCATCTCTGACCTACGCGCGTTCGAGGTACCACATCGTCAAAACAGGGATGCATGGACGCTTAACTACAAGAATACAAATGTATTGTACAATTATAGATTATGAATGTAAATGAGTTCTGAAAAGGTCATTTGTTGATAGTAAGTGAACGACTATACATCGCTGGCATCGAACGAGAGCTTAGTGGTTACAATGCTAGACGCTGTATCGGTAGATACTCGGTATCGGGAAGGAAAGAACGGTATCGGGACATCTCCACCTCCGTCCCGGCGCCATGCTGGCCGTTAGCTTAGCTTAGCTCAGCCTTCAGCATAGAGCCCCCCCCCCCCGTCGCTCTGGGGGGGCTCAGCATATGCGGCGATGCTTGTATGTGTGTGCTCCGTGTCGTGGGCGCCGTGACTCATGCCCGCTGTATGTTTGTGTACACACTGAGCGTCGGTGAGAGAGAGGCACTGTGTTAGTGTGTGTGTGTGCTTCCCTGTTGTCATGGTGCCGTCTTCACACCTCGTCTTCATCAACAGAGCGAGCAGGCGCCCCTGGACTCCGCCCACTCTGCCAGGCCTCCAATCAGGGACTCCACCCGGGATAACTCCGCCTCCTTTCACATTCAGCGGCAGAAAAGCGAGGTCCGACCTGCTGCCCGTTACCCATGAGCCTGTAACCACGGCCAACAACCTAGCACCCATAACTAGACCTGCAGCAAGCCCTGTTTACACAGCTAGCCTTGAAGCTAGCCCTGGGCACACAGCTAGCCTTGAAGCTAGCCCTGGGCACACAGCTAGCCTTGAAGCTAGCCCTGGGCACACAACTAGCCCTGCAGCTAGCATTAGAGCTAGCCGCTAGCTGTGCAGCTAGCCCTGTGTAAACAGCTAGCCCTGTGCACACAGCTATCCGTAAAGCTAGCCCTGTGTACCCAGATAGCCGTGTAGTAAGCCATGTGGACACAACTAGCCCTGCAGCTAGCATTAGAGCTAGCACTGTGTACACAGCTAGCCGTGTCGTTAGTCCTGTGTACCTAGCTAGCCCTGTGCACACAGCTAGCCGTGTAGTTAGCCCTGTGCACACAGCTAGCCGTGTAGTTAGCCCTGTGCACACAGCTAGCCGTGTAGTTAGCCCTGTGCACACAGCTAGCCGTGTAGTTAGCCCTGTGTACACAGCTAGCCGTGTAGTTAGCCCTGTGCACACAGACTGAGGGTGTGGGTGGATGCTCTCTTTATCTTCTCTCTCTCAGCCTCCTCATTTGTGCTGTGAGCTTTGCTTCTCTGGGATGAGACTGCAGATCAGAGATAGAATCACTCCCCCTCTCTCCGCCTGTGTCTCTCCCTCCGTCTCTCTATAAATAACCTCCTGTCTTACAATTCTGTCAACATCACAACAGCTCACTAACACCTAGCTAGGTTAGCTAAGCTATACCTGGCCAGGTGAAGCATAGCTAGCTAGGTTAGCTAAGCAGGTGGGCTAAGCAGCCCCTGGTCCGGTGTCTGACGCGTTGCGTTGTCGGCAGGTGGGGATGTACCACGAGCAGCAGGAAGACTCGTCCAAGGAGAACCGCATCATCTACAGCGACTCCATGCCCCGGAGGGTGGGCAGCTTCTACCGAGGTCAGAGGTCAAGAGCGCTCTGACGACCACATGAGTGATGATAAGTCAGGTCCATTGGTGGTTTGGGCGGAGGTGGGAATGCACTCCAGCGATGACAACATGCATCTTTCCTCTGTTGGCTAGATGATGAAGATTAACTTCTTTTTAGGACACTTAGGCAAGCTAAATATTTACTTTCATTGTAGAGCATGATCATAGAGAAGATAGACGCAGCAAAGTTACCAAGAATACATTCAGTGAGACAACGGGTGGACAAGATTCTTATAGGGAAACTTTCACATCATGGGCAGTTACTACAAAGGTGAGGGGGGGTGACCATTGGGAGAGTTTAGGATTGGCCCTGTCTCATTTGACCGCTGATGCCATTTTTATCTCCCCCTTTCCCGACAGTCCCATCGCCGCGCCCGGAGAACTCCTTCCACGAGGGACGGGGTCAGAGCCGGGGTCAGGGCCGGGGGCCCGGCCTGTCAGGGGAGGGAAGCACGGGCTCCAACCACTCCAAACGCCAGACCACCTTCGACCCCTGGTGAATATGCCCTTCTGAGATCGTACTGAACGTTGTTCTGTGAATCTACTGCTCCTTTAACGTTGTTCTGCCCTGTGAATCTATTCCTGCTTTAAAGTTGTTCTCCCTGTTGGACGGGCATACTGCTGCTTTAACGTTGTTCTCCTGTAGGACTGCTGCTCTAACGTTGTTCTCCTGTAGGACTGCTGCTCTAACGTTGTTCTCCTGTAGAACTGCTGCTCTAATGTTGTTCTCCTGTAGGACTGCTGCTCTAATGTTGTTCTCCTGTAGGACTGCTGCTCTAACGTTGTTCTCCGGTAGGACGTTCTGCTGCTCTAACGCTGTTCTCTGGTAGGATTGCTGCTTTAATGTTGTTGTCCTGTAGGACTGCTGTTTTAACGCTGTTCTCCGGTAGGACTGCTGCTTTAACGCTGTTCTCCGGTAGGACTGCTGCTTTAATGTTGTTCTCCGGTAGGACGTTCTACTGCTGCTTTAACGTTGTTCTCCGGTAGGACGTTCTACTGCTGCTCTAACGTTGTTCTCCGGTAGGACGTTCTACTCTAACGTTGTTCTCCGGTAGGACGGGCCACGAGGCGGTGATGAACCCGGTTGAGACCAAGGAGAAGGAGAAGCAGGGCTTCTTCAGAGCCATCAAGAAGAAGAAGAAAAAGTCCCAGCCGGTGAGTTCTGCGCTGCGGTAATAAACCCGGTGGTTTGCTCGTGGACCCAGCGCCCCCTCCCTCTCGTTGGTGTATGCTTCGTGTCGATATCTCTGTGGAGCTCGGCGCCGTGCGTCCCCTCTCCCCCCGCCGGACCCCCCTGAGCCCCTGAGCTGCAGGGGGTCCTGTTTTACCTCAGGGTCCGTGCGTCCGGGGGAACCTGGCCTTTAGGACGGCGTTCTCCCCTCCTGGAGAAACAACCAGATTGACCAAATGTCACGGAACGATCAGAACGCCGTTGCGAGAAATGATCAAATGTCAAAACGGAAATGGAAGCGGAGGCGGCATACGGCTCAGGAGGTGGAGCGGGTCGGCGGAAGGTTGCTAGTTCGATCCCCGGCTCCGCCTAGCGGAGTGTCGAGTACCTTACCCTGTTGTGGAAAACGCCTTTTCAGAGCAGGTTTCCCAGGCGCCATGGCCCTGGTCGCGGTCGTGGTCGCGGTTGCTGTTGTTGTTGTTGTTGTAGCTGACGTGCCTCGTTCTCCCGCCCCCAGCCGTCCTCCTCCGCCAGCCTGCCGGCCGAGCTCCAGGCTGGAGGACCTCCTCTGATCAAGAGCTGTCTCTTCCCCCTCTTTAACTCAAAGACTAGCTTAAAGACCTCCACCCGCTCTCCGCTCATGGTACTGCCTCCCTCCATGATCCCTTCACCACTAATCAGCCGTACACCACCCTGTACACCACCCGTTACACCACCCCGTCCCTCATGTTAGCTTACTGATACCTGGTCAGGTGAATCCTAGCTAGCTAGGTTAGCTAAGCTGCACCTGGTGAGGTCACCCTGTCTGTGTAGCTAGGCTGTACCATGGGAGGCCATGGTACAGCCCCACCTCTCTCTGCTTCACCCCTCCATTAACCCATCTGCCTCTTGTCTGTCCTCCACCTCAGCTCCACCAGCCAGACTAACCGTGCAGCTCAGCTCCACCCAGACAGCACCACCCACCAGCCAGACTAACCCAGTAGCTCAGCTCCATCCAGACACCACCACATGATCCACATCCTGTTTGGGCTTACTTCTGGGCTGTTGGTGTGTTGAGGAGCCTTCTGATAGGTTGAGGACGGTGGGATTGAACCCAGTTACCCCCCCCCCCCCTCCGTACTGAGGCCCGTGACTCTCTGACCCCCCAGCAGTGTGACCTCTGACCTCTGGCTGGTGGGGGTGCTGCTGGCCAATCAGGCGCCTTCCATACTAACCGCATGCCTCACCGCTCGAGGGAATGATCTGCATGACCGCCGCCGCGCCGCATACAAGCTCCCCCCCGGCACCGCCCCGCCGCCCTGCCGCTAACGCTGTCTGTTGCCGTGGGAACAGGCGAACGACGGAGCGGAGCGCGGCGCCCAGCAGAAGTCGTCCCGCCCCTCCGGCCACCAGAGTGCCCGCCACCGCTCCCGGGACAAGAGCCGGGAGCGGGACCCCGACGACTGGCCCCACGACAAGCTGGCCGACGCCCACGCCCAGGTAACCACGACCACCACCGCACAACACGCTCAGGTAACCATGACGAACACGTCACCGTGGTACCAGGTAACCCTGAACACCATAGAACACGTTACCCTGGTACCAGGTTACCCTGACGACCACAGAACACGTTACCCTGGTACCAGGTTACCCTGACGACCACAGAACACGTTACCCTGGTACCAGATAACCCTGAACACCATCTTACACGTTACCCTGGTACCAGGTTACCCTGACGACCACAGAACACGTTGCCATGGTACCAGGTTACCCTGACGACCACAGAACACGATACCCTGGTATCCCTGACGACCACAGAACAAGTTTCCATGGTACCAGGTAACCCTGACGACCACAGAACATGGTGTTGTTGATGTGGTTCTGATGTGGTTCTAACATGGTTCTGTGTTTGGTTCTGACGTGGTTCTGCCTTTGGTTCTGCGTGGGGTCTAACGTGGTTCTTGTGAGGTTCTAACGTGGTTCTGCATTGTGTTCTAAACGTGGTTCTGCGTTGGGTTCTAACGTGGTTCTGTGTTGGGTTCTAACGTGGTTCTGTGTTGGGTTCTAACGTGGTTCTGCGTTGGGTTCTAACGTGGTTCTGTGTCGGGTTCTAACGTGGTTCTGCGTTGGGTTCTACATCGGGTTCTAACATGGTTATGCGTTGGGTTCTAAGGTGGTTCTGCGTTGGGTTCTAACATGGTTCTGCTGAGGCTCTAACGTGGTTCTGTGTTGGGTTCTAACGTGGTTCTGCATCATGGTTCTCCCCAGAGCCAGCCCCTGAGGTCTCTGAGGAAGCTGCTCCACCTCTCGTCTTCCCAGTCCAATCAGACGGCCGACCACCGCTACCAGCCCCTCCCCGTCCCTAACCCCGCCCCCTCCAAGGGGGGCGGGGGCTTCCCCGAGGGGCGGGGCCACGCCGGTGTCGCCACACCCCAGCTGAAGAGCCGGCAGCAGCAGGGGGGCTACCCGCTCCCGGGCCCCGCCCTGGACCCGGGGTGGGCGGGGCACGGGGCGCCCTTGGGCCGCTCCGAGGGAAACCCCTACCCCGAGCAGCTGGGCGGGAAGGGCGGGCAGAATGGACACGGCTTCCCCCGCCAGTCCCGCCCCCGCATGCCCAACCTGAACGACCTGAAGGAGACCGCCCTGTAGGCCCCGCCCACCCGTGGCGGCTACTTCCTGTCGTTCCTGCGTACTTCCTGTTCAGACCGACGGAGAACAGGTGTCTCGATAAACCAAACCTTCCAAACGCACCCCCCCCCGCTTCACTTTGTTTTTATAAAGCTTTCGTGTTTGATAGAATTTATATTATTATTATATATACTATTATAATTTTGCTATACATAGAATAAATAAAAATCTATATGAAGTGTAGGTTTTTAAGTGTATTTTTCGTTTCTATTCAATAGAAATCCAGTCAAGTTTGTGCTTTTCTCCTAATAGAAACCAGTGGAACCAATAGACTGTCATACCGGTAGTTTACTAACTGTTTATTAACTGTTAACACAAGGATCTCACGCCTTCATTCTAAGTCATGTGTTCACCCTACACCTGTCTCGTACCACTGTCAGGATGCCAGTAATGTGTTCATAACCTCACGCCTTCGGGACGTCATCGCTGTCGGTTGGCATGACGACCAGCGTCGATGTCCAGCGGTCTGTCCGTCGCGATGTTTATCGAGCTAAACTGCAGACGTTGCCCCCTGCTGGACGGTTCTGTCCTCCATTGACTCAGAATATTTATTAAAAACGGATTAAATGTATTTATTTTAAGGCAGATAAACATTATATGGCGTTTTTAGCTTTAAGTTGATGAAATAACATTTCAACTGGTATTCCGTGTAACAACCAGTACTCCACTGGGAGTGTATATGATATGAAACACACACACACCCCGGAACACACACAATGTACTGTTGTACCACTTACTGCATAAACATTGGTTTTTACTGAATGCGATTTTTAAAGCAGGGTTTCTGTTATGTTGTCGATAACCACAAACCGGGAACGTTTGGGAGCGCACTTTAGAACGGACCGTGAAGGAACACTGAACTGATAATAGCGCTCAGAGCGGAAACAACGCTCTGAACAGAGCGGTTCTCGGAGCGGTTCCACGTGTCATGGACGAGGAGCCGGGATCAACACGCTGAAGTTTTATTTTTTTAAACGTTGCACTTTGAAGAGACTGCGTGGCATCGCGTTATCGACTTTATAATAATACTGATAGGTGATATTGATCTTCCTCTGTGTGGAGTCTGCGTGCCGTGTCGTCTGAACAGAGAATATAACGGAGGCTTCCTACGCCCCCTCCTCGTCACGGAGGGCTGTACCATGTGTCGAACCACGCGCTGCACACAGTATTACATTAATACTGCTGAGCGTATGTCGTCCACCAAGCGTCAGATGAAATGAAGTATTTTGAGGTGTTTTTATTATTTTATTACAGACACAACTGAGTAGCATAGAACGTGTTATGACCCCCCCTCCATCCTCACCCTCCCCTGTGGTGACATTTACTATTTTAGGATCTTCATGTTTACAAATGTAACGGTAAATCTGGAATAAAACTGACTTTGATTCAAGCGATCTCTTTCTTTAACGTCGTTGGGTGTTGACCGGAAGCAGTGCCAGAGAGGGAAAGGTTTTCATTTGGAACAAAGTAACTTTAGTAATCCCAGAGTGGAAACGTACATTTTCTGAACACAGGATTAGCCTTCCTCAGTCTACCACCTAAACCTTAAAGGGGACCTATCATACCACCAGGTGTGAGTGTGATTAGCCTTACAAGCCGTTTCAAAAATCTGCCCCATATGACATCACTAGTGGGCGTGTCCACCTAGATCTGTGCTGGATAGATGAGCAACGTTTGCTTCAGTCCACTGGGTAGGCTGGCAGACTGATCTATCCAGCACAGATCTAGGTGGACACGCCCACTAGCGATGTCATATTGGGCAGATTT
>NC_136940.1:1055369-1102869 GCF_949987615.1 Pollachius pollachius
GGAGATGTTCTAAATGAGGACGTTAAGGACTTATGGGTTATCTGTGTGTTTCCTCTTACCTCTTGGCAGTGGACAGACACGAAGACTGCCGCATAGACAACGCATGCATGAAAAATGGACATTTACATAAATAAAGATGGACATCACATGGAAGTCTAAAGCCTAACATTATCATGTTCAGAGAGAGAGAGAGAGTGAGAGAGAGAGAGAGAGAGAGAGAGAGAGAGAGAGAGAGGGAGAGAGAGAGAGAGAGACAGAGACATTTTAACACTTTTTTTAGCCCTTAACTCATAAGGGGTCCTTAACTCCATCTTACCCTATACTATACCCTACATTGTACTACCCCACTGCACCACAGCATCTTACCCTGGGACAGCAGCAGCAGACCGAGGACCAGAAGGACGCGGACCGGGAGCTGCATGCTGTAGCTGGGCGGGAGAGAAGTGTCTCCTAGAGGAGCAGAGGAGAGGAAGTGAGGAGAGGATTACTCTAAGACACCACAGCTCGTGCGGTAATGCGCTCCGCTGGCCCGCTGACAGGACTCAGTCCAGCCCCTAGAATCACCCGGGGCTGGTACCACTTCCACTGGAACACTTTACTACACCTTATTACTTATTATTACTTATAACCACCCTCTTAGTCTCTCTTATTATTATTTACTTTATTTTAGGATTATTATTATTTATTATTGTGATCTATGCTGAAACTTTTTTTTTACTTCTTTTCATTTTTGCTCATCTTATTTAATTTATCTTATATTGTTGCTGCTATGTGGCTGTTGAGGAACCCAGCCTAAGAACTGTACTCTTATGTACAATAATTTGTAATACATTTCTAAAATGTAGACCAATGTCTTACATGGATAAATTAATACATGTTAATAAACTACATGTTCATATTCCCCTTGATGAAATATACAATCATTATCAACCCCAACATTAAACATAATCTTTATTATCAAAGTTAAAGGAACAAATCAACACACACACACACACACACACACACACGCACACACACACACACACGCACACACACACACACACACACACACACAGACACACACACACGCGCACAAGCGGGTCAACACACAGAAACACGCACTGTTTAACACACAGAAAGTATTTATTATCTTTATTATCAAAGTAAACCCGAGAAAATCATCCGGATCAAACTTTATAAAACTCTTCTCCATAACAGCGTCCTGCAGGAATTCTCTAAATCCGTTCCTTTGATCGACGTACACGAAGACCAATAACACGCTCAGCACCGATGGTAAGCAAAAGAGAGGCGGGACCGACAGAGGCATGCGGACAATCAGCGACGTCTTGTCGGAGAGCCGTGAGCCAATGGCTGCAGAGAGAAGTGAGCCTCATGGTGCGCGTCTTTAATTCCCTGCAGACAGAATCCAGAATTACCCGTCAAGGTAAGAGATCTCCACTAAGATTAATACCTTTTTTAAATCGGGAAGCAGCCTACTGTGAGACCGTATTCGTATTGAAAGTGGATTAATAGTCACTTAGTTATTCCTTAGTTATTGTTCGCGACCGCTGAACACGTCCCGTTACGCGGGTTAGAGGCGCTTATATAGTAGCCTACTGCCGTTTCACCTTAACCTTATGTATTCATACAGTTATGAATGATCTTTTAGTGATGAATAATAATAGACATGCGTTCACGAGGTCTGGTATTCTGCTCAAGTGTTTTCTAACTCGACAGACAGACAGAGACAGACAGACAGACAGACAGACAGACAGACAGACAGACAGACAGACAGACAGACAGACAGACAGACAGATTCATGCACATACACACGCGCGCACACACACACACACACACACACACACACACACACACACACACACACACACACACACACACACAGAAACATACACACACGGCCTAGGAAATGCCGTTAATGACCTCTCAAATGGCTAAATGTTCATGATCCTAAGTTTAACTTTAGAGAGCCCAAATGTGGTTCTTTGTGGTTTTTATAATTAACTATTTCATATTCGAAAGATGTCACTGAAAATGTATTTGAAAATGTGTACTTGAAGATGTTTTCCAAAATACACGATAAACCTTGTGGACAAGGACAACGCGTGGAGATGTTCTTCAGAGCTGAAGTTCAGCTCCGTTCTTCATCTCTGTTCTTCAGCTCTGTCCTTCAGCTCAGCTCCTAAGCTCTGCTCCTCATGTCTGCTCCTCCTCTCTGCTCCTCCTCTCTGCTCCTCTCCAGATGCGCTTCATGCTGCTGTTCAGCCGCCAGGGGAAGCTGCGCCTGCAGAAGTGGTACGTCCCGCTGTGCGACCAGGAGAAGAGGCGGCTGGGCCGTGACCTGGTGCAGACCATCCTCGGACGCAAGGCCAAGATGTGCAGCTTCCTGGAGTGGAGGGACCTGAAGGTGGTGTACAAGAGGTCTGTGGAGGGGGTGGGGGGGAGCTGAACTGATGAACGATGAACTGGTGAACTGATGAACGATGAATGATGAACTGATGAACGAGGAACTGATGAACGAAGTCCAGGGGGGCGGAGCTTCAGGGGGCGGAGCCGGTCTCCTCATGTTCAGAGGTCAGTCGTTGTCCCGGTGATGTGATTGGCTGTTGTGTTGTGGTTGCCGTAGATACGCCAGCCTGTACTTCTGCTGTGCCATCGAGGAGCAGGACAACGAGCTGATCACCCTGGAGGTCATCCACCGCTACGTGGAGCTGCTCGACAAGTACTTCGGCAGCGTGAGTCCCGCCTCCTCCCACCACCAGCCAATCAGGGAGCAGCACACTGACGGCTCCATCTGAAACCACACCCACAACAATACAGCAATACTATTATCGGATGTACCCAGTAAGAATACTACTACTGACAACCACTACTGATGGATGTCCAACACTAACAGGACGTCTCTGTCCTGACCAGGTGTGTGAGCTGGACATCATCTTCAACTTTGAGAAGGCCTACTTCATCCTGGACGAGTTCCTGCTGGGCGGAGAGGCCCAGGAGACCTCCAAGAAGAGCGTCCTGAAGGCCATCGAGCAGGCCGACCAGCTGCAGGAGGTGAGACACGTCGTCTGTCTGACTGACTGTCTGTCTGACTGCCTGTCTGTCCCCACTCTAGGTCTATACATCTATCTAGATATATAGATCTATACATCTATCTATCTATATAGATCTGGTACACATCTAGCCAGAGATATAGATATAGTATACAGTTATCTAGATATATAGATCTGGTTTACATCTATCTAGATATATAGATCTGGTATACATCTATCTATATAGATCTGGTACACATCTATCCAGAGATATAGATATAGTATACAGTTATCTAGATATATAGCAGGAACAGCGTGATTTATATCAGTTCCTTAATGAGCCCAGCCATCTTGGCCGTCGATCGGTCGGTATCAACGGGCGTTATTTCCTACGTTAAAACGGTAGATCTTCCACGTCCTCTTATCCCTCTATCAGCCTGGCGTTCTGAGCAGTAGGTATGGATCAGATCAGCTCCGTTAATCCCTGGGTGAACATCTGGGGGCCTGTGATGTGTTCTCTGTGGTCGCCGTGCTTCTCTCTGCCTCCCTTCACTGCCTCTCTTGTGATTCACAGAACATAGACTTTCAGATGCGTCTCTTTCCAGGTACAGTAGCTATTGAAGACCTCGCTCTAACCACTGTAGTCCTGAGTTAACCCTCGCTGTAGCTCCGGCCTAGTCCCGGTGTAGAGTCGCTCTAGATGTAGCCCTCAACATAGCAGCGCCTCAACATGTTACCAACAACATACCAGTCAACATGTTAGAACAAACCAGTCCATCAACATGTTACAAACACGCTAACAAAGTGCATACCAGCACATGAACATGTTACCAACAAACCTCAACAAGAATAACCAGTACATCAACATGTTAAAAACATGCTTCACCAAGAAAATACCAGTACAACATGTTATGAACACGCTTGACTAAGAACATACCAGTACATCATGTTAGTAACACTCTTCACTGTTACTGGTCTTACTGGTTTAGTACATGTTGATAGTGCTGCTATGTTACACTTCCCTCTACCTGCTGATCGACCCTTAAATCCTGACCTCTAACCCTTAGACCCACTAACCCAACACTCCTGCAAGATTCACTTTATCGCATTCACCCAACCACACGCCATCGTCTCCAGCAGAATAAGTTTCCCTGCTATCGTACACGTTTGCATCTTTAGAGAACCGGGGGATTAGACGAGAAGTAACCAAAGCCTGTGAGCGGTCTCTAATCTTCATCAAACAGCTCAGATAATCCTGAAGTGGAATTCTGATGGATTTTAATAAGACCGGCGTCACACAATGGAGTCAGTGTTCAGGGGTCTGGAGCTCAGAGGTGTGGGCTCCGGCTCTGTGGAGCGTGCATCCCTGAGAGGAGTGGCTCCTCTCAGGGATGGACCTTACATTCAGGGCATCGAGCTGACGCCTTCATCCAAAGCGATTTACAACGGATCATACACACATTCACACCCCAACGGCGGTGTCAGCCACGCAGGGCGACAGCCAGCTCATCAGGAGCAGTCAGGGTGAGGCGTCTCGCTCAGGGACACCTCGACACACAGCTAGGAGGAGCCGGGGATCAAACCAGCAACCCTCCGGTTACCAGTCATCCCGCTCTACCTCCTGAGCTGAGCCAACCTTGGAGCTCAGAGGACCAGCTTCTCCTCCGTAGCGCGCTGAGTCTGAGAGTAGTGGATCACCTCAGGGATGGAACAGAGGAGGTATGGACCAGGGATGGGCCAGGCGACATACCGGTCGTGTTTAATAAACCCTTTTGGATGTGTGGCTCATGATATTGAACGACGGATGAAATCTTAAATAAGGACTGCACTGTTCGGACGATGAGGACAGCGGCAAAATGAGTAATTTAAGTCGGCGAGTGAGAGAGCATCTTGGGCCGGCGAGGGTGTTGGTGTGCGAGCCGCTGGTCGGGAACAGAGCGCCTATTGTCTGAAGAGCTGCTAAATAACCCGCTTCCTGTTAGCCTCCTTATCAACAGAGCAGAGCCCCTTTGTTAGCACATAATCCTATCAGCCAGAAACCGGCCGCCAGCCCACTGGGACCAGGGGGTACTGGGAGACTGGGACCATGGGAGTTTTGGGATTACTTGGAGACTGGGAGTACTGGGATACTGGGACCAGGGGGTACTGGGAGACTGGGACCATGGGAGTTTTGGGATTACTTGGAGACTGGGAGTACTGGGAGACTGGGACTACAGTTAGGACTGTAGTATTACTGTAGTATTACTGTAGCAGTAATGTAGTTGTAACGTGGTACTGCAGCAGTACTTGTAGTACTCCTTTAGTACTGTAGCAGTATTGTAGTACTACAGTACTACTACAGTACTGTAGTACTGACCAGGTCTAAGGGGACTCCAAACCAAACAGACCCTCGGGACTGTGTTTACTTGTGTTTATTGGGGGGAAATGCAGACAAAGCCTCTGTGAGTGTGTTGGCTCAGGCATTGTCCTGCTGAATGGTGCATTGTGGGTCGTATCCTAAGACCCCTGCTGTTCCCCACGCAGAGCCGGACGACTGCGAACAATGAGACTTTATAAACCCAGACTCTTTGAACCAACCATCCTCTGGTCTGTCCCTGAGTCCAGACCTGTCCCTCTGGTCCGACCATATATGGTCATATGACGAAACATTGCAGGCCGTCTGAGGAAGGCCTTGACAACAGAACAACCGTACGATTAGCCAAATCTGTTGATGTAGGGCCAAGCAGCTCTCTCATTGGCTGTACGTCTTCATGTAAAGCCAGGGCGCTCTCTCCGATTGGCTGAATCGTTGATGTCTGTATTTTGTAAAACAGAACGATGACTGGGGAGGTCTGGCCTATGATGAGATCATGTAAAGGTCAGAGGGCACGGCTCCGCCCAGACAACGGGTAAATACTGCTAGCATGATGCTAACGAGTGCTGTGTTAGCATGGAGCTACTGACAGCTCTGTATTTTAACTGGTAAATATAAGAGAGTTAGCATGGAGCTACTGACAGCTGTGTTGTTTAACTGGTAAATATAAGAGAGTTATTATGGAGCAACTGACAGCTGTGTAGTTTATCGGTATATATAGGACTGTTAGCATGGAGCTACTGACAGCTGTGTCGTTTAACTGGTATATATAGGACTGTTAGCATGGAGGTACTGACAGCTGTGTTTTTTAACTGGTATATATAGGACTGTTAGCATGGAGCTACTGGCCGCTGTGACTCCTAATTGCATGCTTTAGTGTTTCTCTACCCATATTAAGCTAACCTCCGGCGCACGCCACCGGCTTCTCCTTCTACCATTTTACTAACATGCTAACTTTTGCCTACGATTCATTTAGATTCTCACACATCATTATAACAATGATTTAATAATGCATTAGTATATGAGAATTGAATACATAATTAACTGTCTTGATTTGCCATTTGATATTATGTGAAAATATGTTTTTGTAGATTCAAGAATGTTTACTCCAATGAACTATACTCCTTTAGCTGATAGAAGTTTAATGTCCGTGACCTAAAACATCCTCAGAAGCGTCTATAAGGTCCTGGAACTAAAACCTAAAACCTCATCAGAGTGTGTTTAGAGGTCCTGGAACTAAAAACAAAGCAAATTTAGAGTTCCCAGATCTCATCAAAGTGTGTTTAGGGTCCTGGACCTAAACCTCATGGGGGAGAAATACCGCAGGAGATTTAGCCCAAACTATTTAAATAATCCTCAGTGGCACGGCGGCAGCCCCAGAAAGCCTCGTCGGGGCTGGTCTCCCAGTCAGAGCTGGTCTCCCAGTCAGAGCTGGTCTCCCAGTCAGAGCTGGTCTCCCAGTCAGGGTCGGTCTCCCAGTCAGAGCTGGTCTCCCAGTCAGGGCTGGTCTTGAGTTGGTGTTAAACCAGGGGTTGGATGGTAGGAGATGTTAGGAGCGTCTCTCAGCTCACAGGGTGAAGATGACTGTGTCATTGAGCTCCTGTATGTCTCTCGTCACTGAGCTCCTGTCTGTCTCTTGTCACTGAGCTCCTGTCTGTCTCTCGTCACTGAGCTCCTGTCTGTCTCTCGTCACTGAGCTCCTGTCTGTCTCTCATCACAGGTGTCCTGGTGCCAAATATGGCCTCAGAATCCTCAGGTCTATTCCAGAATTAGACCTCTGAGGTGAATACTGTGTGTGTGTGGTTGTAGGATCCCCCCCCCCACCAACCCTAGTCCCACCTGGTCCAGTCTAGTCTGGTCTGGTCTGGACTAGTTTAGTCGAGTCTAGTCTCTTCTAGTCTGGTCTAGTCTGGTCCGGTCTGGTCCGGTCTGGTCCGGTCTTCCCTCCGGTTGTCATGGCGCCACATGGCCCCCCCTGGTGGCGTTGGTTGGTGTCGGTCTAAGGCCTCCCGGAATGAGTCTCCTATTCCTTTCATGTTTAACTTCTCCCTTATAATTGATAATAGTCCTCAGTTTCCCATTTCCCTTAAATAACAACGTTAGCATAACATCTGGCCAGCAACAGCAGCCTTCATAACTTTAACCTTCACCTTAAAGTCAAGGTTAAACATAAGTCTGACCTTCACATTAAAGTCAAGGTTAAAGTTAGGTTTAAACTTCACCTTAAAGTGAAGGTTAAACTTATGTTTAACCTTCACTTTAAGGTGAAGGTTAAAGTTAACCTTCACTTTAAGGTGAAGGTTAAAGTTAACTTAAGTTGAACCTTGACTTTAAGGTGAAGGTCAAAGTTATGAACGTTGTCGTAACCTTCCCTTCAGACTGAAGTCAAACCTTAACTGCATGCATTCCCCTGAGAGTTCGCCTGAGGAGACCTCTCCAGTGTTAGGGCCTTAACTCAGGGAGCACAACGTTACCCCAAACCTTTAAACCCTAAACCCCTTAACCCTGCCCCCCGGCTCATCCCTCTGCTCTCCTCCCCAGCCCCATCTTGAGTTCTTTAACGTGCCTGTGTACTGATTGGCTGTCATCGCTGATGATGCTGTCCTCCTGCATGCTGCGCTGCTTAGCCCCGCCCACCCCTGTCTGCCCACCCGCCTTATGTTACAGCATGTGGAACATGTTATAGTATATTAAAACATGTTATGGCATGTAAAACATGTTAGAACATGTTACAACATCCATCTTACTACCCCCACGTTACAACATGTACCTTAAACTTCATAGCTGTTAACATGTACCCTTCTGATATAAATGTTACGAAATATAAGTTATGGCGGACATGTTAAAACACACTTTATACAAGTTAAATATCCATGTTAGTGTGCATCATTATATCATGTGATGCTAGCTCCAACATTAGCACTATTAACATTAGCACTTTTAACATAAGCACTAGCGACATTAGCACTAGCAACATGAGCACTAGCCACATTAGCAGTAGCAACATTAGCGCTAGCTGAAGCATTCAGTTTGTGGGTCCTAAGATGTCAGCTCAGTGTTCTGTATCAGAGGTAGCAGAGCCCTCTTGGTGATAAAGTGTTTTGACTGTGGGGAGATGGGACCTCACCCGTTACATCTTGGAGATAATGGTGCCAACAATGTTCAAGTGTTTGTAATGTTGCTGGGAAACCCAACTTTATTAAAACCAACAATCTGTGATGCCCACGCCGCACCGACACACGCATTTAATCAGCAAACACTTCCTAACATTACTCAAGGATTGGCTTTAGAATTGTATTTGAAGGAGAATAACGTCATCATCTCTGCCAGTTTAACATGAATCATGACCACAAAACAAAGTTGTTGTTCTGAGATGTGTCATAATCTTCCCTTGACTCCAGATGCAGTCTAATGTCAGGTTTGTTGAGTCATGCGTGTGTTGGAGAAGGTGAGATGATCAAAACGTGCTCGTTCGAGTGGTGCAGTTCTAGTTCACTCCACTAGATGGAACCAATGCAGCGACAGATAATCCTCCGTCTGTTAAACCAGAAGTTCATTCTGGATTTATGTATAAGATATCAATTTACCAACCATACAGTATAAACATATACATTACTGAGGATTTAAGGGCGAAGCAGATAATCAGACACTATAGAACCTTATTTGAAGTTAATCTGACGATAAAGATGAAGTTGTTGAAGCTAGGTCCAAGAAACAGAAGTCAGAGGTCATTAGAGAAATTGAAAGATTTCAATGAATCCAGGGAACAATTTAAGATTGTGGGTTTAATTTAAAATTATTATAAATTATTGTTATTATTTTAATGGTAACACCTTAGGGTTTTTTCTTTCTTTGAAACTCTATAGCACTTTGATATTTTCGAATGTAAAGTGCTCTACAAATAAAATGTATTATTATTATTATTAAATTTTTTTCAATTTTTATGTTTGGAAATATATTCATATTTTAATAATTTTATGTATAGATTTGTACGATTTGTTACTATATATGAATTATTACAAATATTTCCACAGGGTTTTTATGAATGTTACGGAAAAAGTCCTATTATCAATAATTTAAAATAAAAGAACAATCACTTTTTTTTATTGCAAAGATATTGTAGAAGTTGAAATGTTTGATATGACGTCATCACCCTTGTGTTTGACCCAGAAAATGTATTCCTCTAAGCCTTCTCTGTGAAAGTCTGTCATGAATTAATTTTCAACTATGCAGCAAAGTGAATAATAAACGCACTTGAAGACAGGTCATCAAGTTCTTCCAATTTATTTCACATGAACCTTTCAATGTGTTCATAAATCTTCATCTCACACGCTGCTGTATATCGTAGCCACCCCTACAAGCCTTTTATAGACGTGCCCATGAGTGACATCACAGGGGGGCGTGTCCAGCCAGATGCATGATGGGTAGACGATCAGCCTACCGGACAGTGAAGGTTGGTTGTTGCTAACCGACGTCACACCAGGTGGTGCAATAGGGCTCCTCTAGGTTCAGGCTGTGGTGACGCATTGGGCTTCTCCCACTCACAGCCAGGAGATCTCACCATGCCTTATAGCAGTGGTTCTCTAACCTTTTCTACTAGTATACCAGTGTACTAAGATATATATTTATAGATTTTATATTTACCCCCTTCACCGGCACAAAATCTTTTGGGTTGAAAAAATAATAAAATTTACATCAATAATGTATGTGCGTTCTATTTGGCAGTGTAAACATGAATATTAAAAGGTTGCAAATACTCACAATTTAGTGAGATACATGGGCCTCTGCTTCATGCAACTGTTGGCTTATTTCTCCCCACAAAAGAAACCCATCGCAAGGGGAGGGTCAGAGCATGTAGAGGTGACCCCCATTCAAATATATTCACCTTAAACTGACGACATTTTGGTGTTTCTGGAAGGCTTTCTTTTTCAGGGATTCTCCTTTCTTGTGTTTAAAGATTTACATTTCAAACACAAAAAATGAATTGCCTTTTTTATTTTAAATCTTCTGAGGACCCCTTGCAGTACTCCAAAGTACCCCTATTGGTACGCGTACCCCCATTTGAGAACCACTGCCTTACAGCATGGGTAGAGGCACCACTACATCACTAACACGCCTCTCTGTAGCCTGGGAATATCTTGCGGAGCCGTTGTTGCCAAGTCATAAATAAGAAAGTTGAATATTGATATTATTTATGTACAAATGCGTCTTATCTCCAGTATATGAAAGTACACGCCCCCACACGCCCCTCGGCCAATCGTTAAAGAGCTTTGACCACAAGACAAATGTACATAAGGTCCACATGCACGGCCTCCTCGCTCCGGTCCAGACCCCGCGTCCTGGGGGGGCCTGTCCCCGGGGTCCAGAACCCCTCGTCCAGGGGGGGCCAGACCCCGGGGTCCAGACCCTGGGGTCCTGGGGGGCTCAGACACACTGCCGCAGGGTCCCGGGTCAACACCAGGGGGCGTCGGCCAGGGGGTGGAGCCAGGGGGTGGAGCCAGGGGGCGGAACAGTGCTGAAGGTCAGTGGTGCTCCCTGAAGGTCAGTGGTGGGTCTCCGAAGGTCACTGTCTCTGGATGTCAGTGTCTCTGGAGGTCAGTGGTGTGTCTCTTAAGGTCGGGGAGGTCAGTGAAGGTCAGTGGTGCTCCCTGGAGGTCATTGGTGAGTCTCTGGAGGTCAGTGGTGGGTCTCTGGAGGTCAGTGGTGTGTCTCTGAAGGTCGGGGGAGGTCAGTGAAGGTCAGTGGTGTGTCTGAAGGTCGGGGGAGGTCAGTGAAGGTCAGTGGTGCTCCCTGGAGGTCAGTGGTGGGTCTCCAGCTCCAGGATGGTCCACTCCCCCTGCGGGGAGGCTGCGTCCTCGGGGGAGTAGCTGGTGACTGTGATGCTGCTGGGGGAGTCGTCAGCGGGGGGGGAGATGAGCTCCGCCCAGCGCTGGAAGCCCCCCTTCTCCGGGGGCGGGGCGTGGCAGGCCGCCGCGGGGCCGTCGCGCGCCAGGGACAGCGTCTGCTTGATGAGGTACTGGGCCAGGTTCAGCTCCTCGGGGACCGGGCTCATCACGCCCAGACTGGACTCCTGCTCAGACAGGAGCTGGTGGAGGAGGGACCAGTCCCGCTCGGCAAACTCCTCCTCCTCCTCCTGCTCCTGCTCCTCCTCTTCACCCCCCCGCGTTGCGTCCGTGCGCCCCGGGTCCAGACCCAGACCCCGGAGCTCGTATATGGGGGACAGGGCGTGGGACGGGGGTCTGTCCCGGGCCGCTCCACTGTCCTCCTCTGAGCCACAACTTGTGTCTCCTAGGAGACACCAACAACACGCTAAATGACAACATGATTCATCCTCCCGGGGGTGTTTTCAAATTCATTTATTCATTCAGAGGTCATTCTGAGAGGTGGTGACAGATTAAAGAAAGGCTGAAACGTGTGTGTATCGCTACCCAGAATGCATCGCTGTGCATCGTGATGGCTTCCCATGTTTCAACACGGTAAACATGCGGTTCCATCGCCCCGGTTCCCCTACGTTCCCCCTCCCTGGGGGGTTTAGAACCCTCTCTCTGAGCGACACAACGTACCACCGGTCATGCAAGGCAGAGATCCACGTTTCATCAGCGTAAAACAAAACCTGACAAATGATATAAACACAGAGCAGACAGTTGAAGCCACAGTACAGAGAGCAGAACACTGAGCTGTTTGTACAGGCTGGGGTGGACCCGGTGGAACTGGTGACCGGGTGTCAGATCTACGTCCCCCCCCGGGACAGACGCCACACAACATCCTCACAGCAAGTGGTGCGGAGACGAGAGACGGATCTCAGGAACGCCGGAGCACAGGTCCTAAGGCTGAGCGGAGACCGGGAGCCTCCAGTGAACAGAGGAACTCTGGACTAGGTCACCACGGCGACACAGAGGAACTCTGGACTAGGTCACCACGGCGACACACACAAGGGGGGGGGCAGATGGGGGGAGAACAGAAAGAATGAGGAGGAGGGTGGAATGGACGGGCGGCTGAGACTAGCATGCAGGTCGGAGCGGCGCTGGAACTGAAAAGTTCTGAGAGGGGAGGGGTCTGAATGGAACGTTCTGAGAGGGGAGGGGTCTTACTGGAAAGGAGGGATCTGATTGGAGCGTTCTGAGAAGGGGAGGGTCTTACTGGAAACGAGGGATCTGATTGGAGCTTTCCGAGAGGGGAGGGGTCTGATTGGAGCGTTCCGAGAGGGGAGGGGTCTGGTTGGAGCGTTCTGAGAGGGGAGGGGTCTGATTGGAGCGTTCTGAGAGGGGAGGGGTCTGATTGGAGCATACTGAGAGGGGAGGGGTCTGATTGGAGCGTTCTGAGAGGGGAGGGGTCTTACTGGAGCGTTCCAACGTCACTCAGAAGGTGATGGAGAGTTTAAATTCGATGAGAGTATTAAGATAGGTAAACTGGTTCTATACCCCCGCATGAAAGGTCTGATTTCAGTGGTGGGTAGAAAGAGTCTCAGAGATCTTCTACTCTGCTGGACTCGACCAGAGGTGGGACCAGGCTTTTGGTTTGTCTGCCTTAACCCAGCAGCAGCCAGTCGCTCAACTAGCAACCCTAAGAACCCCCGGTCATCCTGGGGGGGCGGGGTCTGGGATTAGGGGGCGGGGTCTGGGTTTAGGGGGCGGGGTCTGGGATTAGGGGGCGGGGTCTGGGTCTCTGGTGGGCGGGGGTCCTGAGGGATCATACTTTACCTGCGGGGGCTGCTGCTTCCTGAGCGGCAGAGTTCTGGCGGGCCGGCGCCGCGTCACTCAAGTCCAGACGCAGCCCGGACCGGTGGGCGTCGCCCGGCCCGGACCGGTGGGCGTCGCCCGGCCCGGACCGGTGGGCGTCGCCCGGCCCGGACCGGTGGGCGTCGCCCGGCCCGGACCGGTGGGCGTCGCCCGGCCCGGACCGGTGGGCGTCGCCCGGCCGCAGGTCCAGGTGGCAGGGCCGCTCCTGGGGGGGGGGCGTCGGCCTCCTCCTCCTGCTGGGGGTCGGGGGGGTGGGGTGAGGGGGCGTCGCCCTCGAAGACGTCGGCGCCCCCGTTCTCCTGCGGCGGTGGCGCGGAGGAGGAGACGGAGTCGGGCTCCTCCGAGCCAAGCTCCTCCCACTCGTCCACGGAGAGGAGCACGGAGCGCCGGAACCCGGAGGAGGGGGGCGGGGCGGGGGGCGGCGCCGCGTTCTCCTGCTCGCCGCCGTCGTCGTCGAACGCCAGGTTGACGATCCCCTGGAAGTGGGCGGGGGGGGCAGCCGGGGCGGTGGGCGGAGCCACGCCCCCCGGGATCACCTCCACCTCCGAGCGCTCCTCGTCCTCCTCCGTCTCCTCCTCTTCGTCGGAGGAGGGCGGGGTCTGGCTCTTCAGCGTGAGGGAGGCGGCGGGCTCCTCCCCCTCCTCCTCCCCCTCCTCCTCCTCCTCCCCCTCCTCCCCCCCCTCCTCCCCCCCCTCCCCCCGGGCCAGCAGCTCGTCGCGGTGCAGCCAGGAGCGGGGCCGTCTCCCCCCCCCGGGCTCCTCCTCGCTGGTGGTCTCCGCCCCCTCGCGGCCGCGGAGCCTCACCTCCACCCGCAGGCCGGTGCCGGCGTCGTACACCTTCAGCTCCTCGGGGGTGCTGGTGTCGCTGCTGCTGCGCCCCAGGAAGTCCGAGCAGCGCATGGTGCCGCACTTGGAGGCCCCGCCCCCGGCCCCGCCCCCGGCCCCGCCCCTCCCGTGGGAGCAGTCGTCGTCCTGGGACCCCCCCGCGTCGTAGTCCTCCGAGCGCGGCCTGATGCCGTCCGACGAGGTGCTGTTGCTGCCCGTCTCCGACTCGGGCGTGGCCTGGAGCTGGCCCCCCCCGCCGGCGCCCCCCCACGCCTCCTCCAGGGGCGTGTCCCCGCCGCCGCAGGGGCCGTCGGCCGGCCCGGGGGGCGGGCCGGAGCCCCGGGGGGGGTCTTGACTCTCTCGGCCCCCCGGGTCCGGACCCCCTGCTGGGGGGGGTCCGGCCTGGGACCCCGCGGGGCCCTGGGTCTTGTGGGGGGAGCGGCGTGGGCTGGAGCTCAGCGGGAGGCAGAGCCCGCCCCCGGCGCTGCTGCCGCTATGTGCTGAATTCTGATTGGCCGAGGCTGGTGACCCGGCCTCCTCTTTGGCTCCTGGCTTCCTGGGGGAGGAGCTGGCGGCCTTGGCCCCGCCTCCAGCCCTGGGGGGGGTGTGAGGGGCGGTCTGCGGGCGGGGTCCCGGTCGGGGTCCCGGTCGGGGGGAGCCTGACGGCGGCTTGGGGGTCAGGCTGGGGGTCTTGGAGGGCTTAGAGCTGGTCTTCTCAAGGGGTTTGGTCTTCTTCTTGATTGGTTCAGCTGCTGTTGGAGGGCGCCCCGCCTCCTTAGGCTCCTCCCTCTTAAAGGAGGCGGTCTTCTTCACGGCCCCGGGTCTCGAACCTGGAAACAAGGCGGACGTTACGGCCGCTGGACTGGGATTGAACAGTTTGATCATGGAATTATTCTGTTGGTTTTTTCCGAAGAACAAAATAAACATATTTAAATTTTATTTTCTTCCTACCTTCAAAAAGTGTGCAGGTTTGTAACGCACACAACACAACATAATGCAGACATGTGACATCTGATGCAGAGGGCATCTCAACATCACATTCTTCATGTTAACATGATGAACATGGTGTTAACATGTTAACATGGTGAAGGTAATGGTGAAGGTAATGTGAACATGATGAATGTTATGTTAACATGATGAATGTGATGTTAACCTGATGAATGTCATGTTAACCTGATGAATGTCATGTTAACATGATGGTTGTAATGTTAACATGATGAATGTTATGTTAACATGATGAATTTTATGTTAACATGATGAAGGAAATGTGAACATAATGAATGTAATGGTAACCTGATGAATGTTATGTTAACATGATGAATGTAATGTTAACATGATGAATGTTGTGTTAACATGATGAATGTCATGTTAACATGATGACGGTAATGTGAACAGGATGAATGTAATGTGAACATGATGAATGTGATGTTAACATGATGAATGTGATGTTAATCTGATGAATGTCATGTTAACATGATGGTTGTTATGTTAACATGATGAATGTTATGTTAACATGATGAATGTAGTGTTAACATGATGAATGTTGTGTTAACATGATGAATGTCATGTTAACATGATGAAGGTAATGTTAACATGATGAATGTAATGTGAACATGATGAATGTCATGTTAACATGATGAATGTAATGTGAACATGATGAAGGTAATGTGAACATGATGAAGGTAATGTTAACATGATGAATGTAATGTGAACATGATGAATGTCATGTTAACATGATGAATGTCATGTTAACATGATGAATGTAATGTGAACATGATGAAGGTAATGTTAACATGATGAAGGTCATGTTAACATGATGAATGTAATGTGAACATGATGAAGGTCATGTGAACATGATGAAGGTCATGTTAACATGATGGAGGTCATGTTAACATGATGAATGTAATGTGAACATGATGAAGGTAATGTTAACATGATGAAGGTCATGTTAACATGATGAATGTAATGTGAACATGATGAAGGTCATGTGAACATGATGAAGGTCATGTTAACATGATGGAGGTCATGTTAACATGATGAGGGTACTGCAGAGGTAAACTCACCACTGGGCTCTGGGGGACCGGCCCCGCCCCTGGTCCTGGGCTCTGGTCTTGCGGCCCCTGAGGTCTTCTGGGCCGGGCTGGCCTTCGTCTTACTGGTCTCTCTGGGGGAGGGCTTGTTGGTCGGACTGGGACAATATCAGGGGGAAGTATGATTATGAATATTGAACAACACATGAACACATGAATACAGGCTCAGGAGTTACGAATGAATATGAAATTGTATGGGTTGATACGGTATATAATACAGAGTAATACATATGCAAAATAATATATAATGAATATAAAGAAAGTATATCTATATACTCAATATGAGTAGTAGCAGCAACAAAAAGATCAATGTGGGTTTCACTGTACATAACATACACGTAAATACATGCATGGAGAAATAGAAAAGATTACATTGAAGTCGCAATGTGTAACTAGCTTGTAGCTTCAATTTACCTAGCTCTCTGATCTACAGTGATTTAAATGTCATCACTAAAATCAAATCATACAACTGACAATATTCTACAAATAAAAAATGCTAGCCTCGATCTTTGTTTGTCAAATCTTACTATTCATTCACCAAACCCCTCCAAATCACCCTAAACAAAAAGGAAATCATGCATGGAGTGTCATAGTGCCAACAATGACTTTCTACTGTAAGATTTAATAGGAGGAGGAGAAGGAGGAGGCTGACCTGCTGGTCTTGGCCGGGTCGGGTTTCTGGACTGCTTTGGCCCCAGAGGGTTTGCTCACCAGCTTGGTCGTTTGTTTGGGTTTTGAACCTGCGTAGAAAAGCATCATTTCATGAATGTATTTGATTGAAGATGGACTGACGTTGCTCCCAGAAACCAAATGTATTTACAGCAACGCTTGAGGTGATTCTACAGTCTATAAACAAATTAAAAACAATGAATAGACTACCACTCTCTCTCCTGTTCCTACTAGGTTAGCCTCTAACAGAGAAGGATGACAGTCTGTCTGTTCATCAGGAACCGTGCAGCTACAGACCCCCACACACACACACACCTAGCCATCAGCACTAAAGGCTTTCCATTAAAAGGCTTTCAATGAAAAGGCTTTAAGTGCTAGCTTTCGACACTGTAGGACCTCCGACCCCCTGCTGAGATGCTTTTAGCACCAGTATCAACACAGCTAGCAGAGCGCCAACACAGCCAGCAGAGCATCAACGCGGCTAGCAGAGCGCTAACACAGCCAGCAGAGCATCAACACAGCTAGCAGAGCGCTAACACGGCTAGTAGAGCGCTAACACAGCCAGCAGAGCATCAACACGGCTAGCAGAGCGCTAACACGGCTAGCAGAGCACTAACACAGCTAACAGAATGCTAACACAGCTAGCAGAGCGCTAACTCAGCCAGCAGAGCATCAACACAGCTAGCAGAGCGCTAATACGGCTAGCAGAGCGCTAACACAGCCAGCAGAGCATCAACACAGCTAGCAGAGCGCTAACACAGCCAGCAGAGCATCAACACAGCTAGCAGAGCGCTAACATGGCTAGCAGAGCGCTAACACAGCTAGCAGAGCGCTAAATAAGCCAGCAGAGCGCTAAAAAAGCCAGCAGAGCGCTGACACAGCCAGCAGAGCGCTAACACGGCTAGCAGAGCGCTAACACAGCTAGCAGAGCGCCAATCACTCGGAGCAGGGACCAGTGGTCCAGAGAGCACTGGGAGCTAGATAATAGATACTCCTAAACCCCTCCCACTCCCCGTAAATCCCTCCCACTCCCCGTAAACCAATCCCAATCCCCGTAAACCCCTCCCACTCCCCGTAAACCCCTCCCACTCCCCGTAAACCCCTCCAACTGGTTGGCTGGACCAGTATTAAACTGGGAACGCATTCACTGAGTAAATGATGACCATTCAGTGAATGAGTGAATAGTAAGCGCCTTCACGCCCTCCGTTATCCAGAACGCTTCAGAGGCTTCTAGAACGGACGCTGGCGTCTCCATGGAGACGGACAGGAAGTGCGTACCTGGGGCAGGAAGGCTGTTGGGCGGGCTGGCGGCAGCGTCCGGCGAGGCGCTGCCCGAGGTGGAGGTCCCCGGCCGGGCGTGGCCGCTAGCCGCGCCGCCGTTAGCCACGCCGCCGTTAGCTCGTGCGGCGCCGCTCCGGGGCCCCGCCTTGGCGTGTCCGGCCGTGGACCAAGTGGGCCGCGCCCCGGGGGCCACTCTCTTCTCCGGGTCCTTGGGGCCCGCCGCCGCGGGGCCACGGGTCGCGTTAGCGGTAGCCGCGTTAGCGTTTGCTCCGTTAGCGTTGGCGGCGTCCCGTCTGGAGGCGGGGCTGCCGGCGGGGGCGGTCCCGTTGAGCAGCGGTGAGCCGGCGCCGGCGCCGGCCTTGGTCCGGGGCGCGGAGGGGCGGGGCTTGGCGGTCTTGGCTCCGCGGGGGGCGGGGCCGTCTCCCGTCTTGCCGTCCGTGGCGAGGCCGTCCGACTTCATGGCGGCGGGTGGCGGACGGCGGGCGGGGGTCCGCGTCACAACGGGGGCCTCAGACAAAGCGGAAGGGGGGCATCTCTGCACCCTGGGCTGCAGAGGGGAGACGACGTCAGGTAACCCATAGCAACCATCAGCATCAGCACCACACAACTCGCCGACCGAAAGGTGAGCTGCGGTCAGAGCCTCGGCTCACAGGAGGACCGGAGGCTTCCCCAGATTTTGATTTGATTTGATTTATTTGGAATAAAAGACATAGCCAAGGGATATAAGAAAAACATGACAAAGTGCAAGCACTTATTTCCATCATGGTCCCTGATGTTACAAGACAGGACATATATCCACATCATAAAAAAAAGACTATGAGAGGCTAAACATATAAAATAATCTTCCCTAAGCCTTACTTTCTGTATTAAAGTGCAAAGAGCATACATAGGCAAACACCAACAGACAACAGCTCACATGGAGGAATACATGTTAGTGTCACAAGGGATTTAAATTCACCATGAGCCAGGATTTTTCCTTTTTTCTGAAACAATGACAGTTGTCTATGCTCTTAATTTCCTAATTTAATTTATTCCAGTTCACCACACCACTATATTTGAGAGTACACTTACCAATGTTTGTTTTGAACTTAGGCAAGTACAAGTCTGCAGTACTAGCTCTGGTGTGGTAAGCATGGGCATCGCTACTCCTTATGAAGTGATTTTTAAGGTATGCTGGAGACTGATGGAATAATCCAGGTGTTGTTACCGTTTAATCACCTAAAGCTCTGTCTCCTATTCCACCCCAGCTCTCCCCAGTGTCATCTAATGTTAACCTTTTTACTTGGGGTAAACTGGTCACAAGGGAGAAGGCATCCCCTTATGCATCCTTCTGCCTGATGAGAACACAGGCAACTCTGTGTCTTGGGTAAACATTACCTGATTTGATTATTAACAGCTGTTAAGCTGTTATTGTTGGGAGGGGGTGAAACTGTTTAAATAGCTCTGTCTAACTGTATTCTGGGCTCATCGCTAGAGAGGAGTTTCGTGTATGCATGGACTAGACTTGTTGTTGATGTTGGACATGGGCAACAGTGGCTCAGGAGGCAGAGCGTGTTGTCTGGTAACCTAGTTCCACCCCGGCTCCTCTCAGCTGAGTCTGGAGGTGTCCCTGAGCGAGACGCCTCCCCCTGACTGCTCCCGACCAGCTGGCTGTCGCCCTGCTTGGCTGACTCCTCCGATGGTGTGTGAATGTGTGCATGAAGGGGTGTGAGTCGGTTTGGATAAAAGCGTCTGCAAAATGCCCTAAATGTAAGTGTGTCGTAGCGCGTCGATTCAGAACGATCAAAGGACAGAGGTGTCCGGTTCTTGATCATAATGCATACCCTTGGAACGTTATTGACCCATCAGGATCAGGTATTCCACAATGCTTACATTTAAATTCACGGCATTCAGCAGATGCTTTTATCCAAAGCGACCTACAATCAGTACATTTGTCAGAAGAAGGAGAAACAACAATATATCTCTGTCGGTACAGTAAGGATATTCATAGAACCAAGTGCCAAGCCCATACAATCAAAGATAACAAGGCTAAGATGCTACACAATGCCAAGCACTATTTTTAAGTGCCAGGACGTAGAACACACAATAAGTGCGTACATGAAGTGAACGCACTTATTGTAAAAAGGCTGTGGTATAACACGCTTTATCTCCAGTGTTCATATCTTACATCGTACGAGTGTTTAAGACGTTATATATCAGCACACATCTCAGTACCTCATGGTCTTAGGAACACTTGACAGCGTGGACACATGGGAATGAAGGGGTTACCTGTGAGCTGGTGAAAACCGGTTTCTTCCCGAGACGTCGGTTGTCTCCTTTATCAAGAGCAGCTTGGGAGGAAAACACAAACGGGGAGAAATCAAACCATGGCATTGTTTAATTTGGATCATTCCTGGGGGTGGGTATCACAGGGTACCTCACGATACGATACGCGACACATGGCCCTCGATACGATAATGTCGCGATACAAAGATTCTGCAATAATCGATATGTTGATCCGATAACGATACATCACGATATATGACCCGATAACGATGAATACAAAATTACCACGGCCCGAACTGAGGTACTCGTCTTTGATTAGTTAACTTCTGATCAAGTTTTCTTCATTCATGTGTTGGGCGCCACCTCAAGGCGCAGGGAGTTTGTTTAGAAGGCCTTATTTTATTCATCAAAATATCGATATTTGGGGCGATATTTCCGGTCAAATTGTTCAGGAATAAAACATAAAAATACAAAAGAAATTCTTAAATATACAGGCCTATATATGTATATATATATATTATTGAAAAATATCATATCAATATTTGGTGCCAGTGTATCGAATCTGGAATCGCACGAAGAAGGGATCTCATATCTCTCCTATCCTTACTCATATCCCCCCCCCCAGGTCCTAGAGGCTGAGGATCTGGATCTGAATTCTCAGTGGATCATTCCTCCCTCGATGTCACATCCCCCCCCCCCAGCCGAACATCAACAGGAAACAGAGCAGCTGGGAACCTGCTGGTCACCAACATCTGCTCAGCAACACAATCACACATCTGTTCACCTCACAGCCAATGGACAACAAACAGAGCCGGGGTGTGTGCGTGGGACATTCTGTGGCATGTGTGTGTGTATGCCTCTTCATGTATGTGTGTGCGCGTGAGTGTTTCTGTAGTGCGTTTGTGTGTATATGTCTGTGCGTCTATGTGTATGCGAGTGCGTGTGATGTTCTATAGTGCGTGTCTGTATGCGTGCGTGCGTGCGTGTGGTTCAGTGCCTGTGCGTGTACATGTGTGCGTGTGGTTCTGTTGTGTGTATATGTGTGCACGTGTGTGTGCTCTGTAGTGTGTGTGTGGGACTCCTCTCCGCTCCATTGTCTGTGCGCTGCAGCACGCGGTGAGGCAGATACGTGCAACAGCTCGGCAGGAATTCATTATTCACGCTCTGCACACATCCTCTCTGCTCCGCCAGCCTCCCGCACATCCACCGTCCACACCTCCACACATCCACCCTCCAGCCGTCAACACGTACCGAGTACATAACTGGTGAACGGTAAAGGTTCTGCATTTATACCGTGCATTTCTAACCAGTGGCCACTCAAAGTGCTTTACAATATCGCCCAACATTCACCCATTCATGCACACAGTCACCCATTCACACCACGGCGGCGGAGTCAGCCCCGCAGGGCGACAGCCAGCTGGTCAGGAGCAGTCAGGGGGGGGGCGTCTCGCTCAGGGACACCTCGACCCTCAGCTAGGAGGAGCCGGGGATCGAACCAGCAACCTTCAGGTTACCAGCCGACCCGCTCTGCCTCCTGGGCCACACGCCGCCCCCATAACGAGACCAAACACACGGCCTCCACCCTCACATCCACCCCCAGAGCAGCGTGAGGCAGACGGAGGAACACAATGAGGGGATTACCGATAGCCCGGCTATAAAAAGACCAGCTCCCTCCGAGACGACAACATACGATACGCCCCTCCTCCTCCTCCACCTCCTCCTCCTCCTCCTCCACCTCCTGACGGTGGAGCACTATCTCATCGCCATCACTCACCACACACACACACACACACACGGAGGGAACCACCGCCATATCCAACCCAGAGGCTTACCTTATGTGGGCAAAGCTCGGGTACACCCCCACCCATCGGCGCCCCCACCCATCAGCGCCCCCACCCAGGGCACCCACCTTCCAGCAGCAGGTCCCTGTGGCGCGGCAGCAGGACCTCCCATCCCTGCGTGTGGCGCACGGCGAAGAAGGACTGACGGAGGAAGAGCCAGAGACGAGCGCGCAGAGAGGAGAGCTCCGCACGCAGCGGCTGGGAGGGGGGGGGGGGAGAGAGAGAGAGGGAGGGAGAGAGGGAGGGAGGTGGAGAGGGGGAGGGAGAGAGAGACAGAGAGCGGCACAGAGAGAGAGGGAGGGAGGATGAAAAAAAATGAAAAACAGAGTGCGCCCAGGAACAGCGAATCAGCAGCTGCCTTAAGAACGGTCACCATGGCAACGGACACACCCCCCACCTCCTCCCTCCCTCCCTACCCAGCAGGCTCCCCCTGAGCTCTGAATCAGTGATGTCATCAGCAGAGGCCAACCCCTCTCTCTCTCTCTACTTGTTCTCTCTCTCTCTCCCTCTCTCCCTCTCCCTCTCCCTCTCCCTCCCTCCCTCCCTCTCTCTCTCTCTCTCTCTCTCTCTCTCTCTCTCTCTCTCTCTCTCTCTCTCTCTCTCTCTCTCTCTCTCTCTCTCTCTCTCTCTCTCTCTCTCTCTCTCTCTCTCTCTCTCTCTCTCCCCCCCTCCCCCCAGAAGAGGGAGGGGTCAGATTAGCGCTGGACAGACGGCCCTGGGGACAGACGCCCTGGTGTCCCTCAGGCTAATCCAGCGGCGGACGCTCCGGTTGGCTGTTCATTGTGCTGCAGTCATGTTTACATTATTAGTGTAACCTATGTTTACAATTCCCAATCAATAATCAAGTGACCTTAAGTCCACAAGTCTTAGTGGTCCTGAATCCTCACTGAATCGGAATTCTTAGTGGGTCGGAATCCTTTGAGGAGATCCAGTGGATCTGAAGGGAATCTGAATCCTGGGTGGATGCGGGCGTAGTCCCTGGTGGGTGCAGGTACCTCCACCTCCTCTGTGGGGGGGCCCTGCTCCTCCTCTGTGGGGGGGCCCTGCTCCTCCTCTGTGGGGGGCCCCAGCTCCTCCTCCTGCAGAGCGTCCACGGCGGAGAACAGGGAGCAGCAGTTCTCCACGTTGACTCCTTCTCTGACCGCCGCACACAGCTTCTTCAGCAGGGCCGGCTCCCTGGTCACCTCCTCCTGCTGGAGAGGAGTCAGAGGAGTCAGCCCCTCCACCTGCTGCAGAGGAGTCAGCACATCCTCCTGCTGGACAGGAGTCAGAGGAGTCAGCACCTCCTCCTGCTACAGAGGAGTCAGCACCTCCTCCTGCTGGAGAGGAGTCAGCACATCCTCCTGCTGGAGAGGAGTCAGCACCTCCTCCTGCTGCAGAGGAGTCAGCACCTCCTCCTGCTGCAGAGGAGTCAGAGGAGTCAGCACCTCCTCCTGCTGCAGAGGAGTCAGCACCTCCTCCTGCTGGACAGGAGTCAGAGGAGTCAGCACCTCCTCCTGCTACAGAGGAGTCAGCACCTCCTCCTGCTGGAGAGGAGTCAGCACCTCCTCCTGCTGCAGAGGAGTCAGCACCTCCTCCTGCTGCAGAGGAGTCAGAGGAGTCAGCACCTCCTCCTGCTGAGGAGGAGTCAGCACCTCCTCCAGCTGGACAGGAGTCACAGAGGAGTCAGCACCTCCTCCTGCTGCAGAGGAGTCACAGAGGAGTCAGCACCTCCTCCTGCTGCAGAGGAGTCAGCACCTCCTCCTGCTGCAGAGGAGTCACAGAGGAGTCAGCACCTCCTCCTGCTGAGGAGGAGTCACAGAGAAGTCAGCACCTCCTGCTAGACACACACACACACACACACACACGTCACCTCCTCCTGCACACCCCCCCGTACTGTCTAACCCCCCCCCGGGGGGTCTCACCCGGAGCAGGCTGAGGAAGGCGGGGCTTCGGACCACACAGGGGAGGTTCTGGACGATGACGGACAGGCTCTCCTCCTGCAGCTCATTGGCCAGACTCAGCACCTGCTTGGCCCACTTCACCTCGGGCAGGCAGCCAATCAGCTGCTCCGTGGCACAGAGCACGCTCACCGAGCTGTCCACCGTCTGATGGACAACACACACACACACACACACACACACACACAGAGTTATGAATAGGGGAGAGAGAGAGAGAGAGAGAAGCTCTGTTCCCAATGACGTTGGGAACAGAGCTAAAGTGACTAAAGTGTTCATTAGTCATTCACAATCTAATAACGGTTCTAATTGGATGATATGTTCCTCTGCTTCCTGGAGAGCCTTAATGTGGGGGCGGGTTAAAGAGGAGGTCTGGGTAGAAGGGGGTGGAGCTATATAGGAGGTCTGGGTAGAAGGGGGCGGGGTTAGGGAGAGGGAACCCACCATGGCGGAGGCCACGTCGCTGAGACACGCCCGCTGGAGCTCCACCGACAGCAGGGAGAAGTTCCGCTCGGCCCAGCTCTTCATAAAGTGCTCCGCCACCCACCTGAGGAGAACATCACAGCATCACTACTGAGGAGAACATCACAGCATCACCTACTGAGGAGAACATCACAGCATCACCTACTGAGGAGAGGATCACAGCATCACTACTGAGGAGAACATCACAGTATCACTACTGAGGAGAACATCACAGCATCACTACTGAGGAGAAGATCACAGCATCACCTACTGAGGAGAATAACACAGCATCACTACTGAGGAGAAGATCTCAGCATCACCTACTGAGGAGAACATCACAGTATCACTACTGAGGAGAACATCACAGCATCACCTATTGAGGAGAACATCACAGCATCACTACTGAGGAGAAGATCACAGCATCACCTACTGAGGAGAATAACACAGCATCACTGCTGAGGAGAAGATCACAGCATCACCTACTGAGGACCTGGTCTCAGACCGACCACAGACCAGACCTTCTGGACAGACCACAGACCAGATCTTCTGGACCTGCAGTCAGAAGGAACACAGACCAGTCCTTCTGGACGGACCTCAGAACAGTCCTTCTGGACCTGGGGACAGACCTCGTGTCAGGTCGGGGGTTGGTGCTGCTGGAGACCTGTCACTCATCGATTAAGACGGCATTCTGTGAACATTGACTCTGAGGTCGCCCTGTGGACCAGATCTAGAAGGTGAAGAAGGGCCATCGCAGCGCTGAAGTCCCTGGTACACCTGGTTCTGACTCCGAACCTCAAACTGCTCTTGGCCTTAAACCACAGCCTGTATATTGATGAGACTTAATGTGATTCATATTGAGATATCTGCTGCTGGATTGTATAATTATGCAATATTTATGAAAAAGCGTAAGTTATTGATTCAACACAGTTATAGAATATTTCATGTTTATATTCATCATTGATTTCTGAGTGTCTGTGGTGACAGCTTGAAAACAGAACTGCTGTGTGACTCTGAAAGAGAAGCAGCTCCCAAGGAGATGATTACAGGGAAGGGTTTATAACAGTGGGAGTGATGAGTCTGAATACAGAGGAGGAGGGAGGAGGGAGGAGAGAGAGGAGAGGAGAGGAGAGAGGGGAGAGGGGAGGAGATAGGAGAGAGGGAGGAGAGAGGAGGAGAGAGGAGAGGAGAGGAAGAGAGAGGAGACAGGGGAGGAGAGAGGGAGGAGAGGAGAGGAGAGGGGAGGATATAGGAGATAGGAGAGAGGGAGGAGAGAGGAGGAGAGGAGAGAGGAGAGAGGGGAGAGAGGAGATAGTAGAGAGGGAGGAGAGGAGAGAGGAGGAGAGGAGAGGAGAGGAGATAAGGGAGAGGGGAGAGGGAAGGAGATAGGAGAGAGGGAGGAGAGGAGAGAGGAGAGGAGAGGGGAGGAGAGGAGAGAGGAGGAGAGGAGAGAGGAGAGGAGAGAGGGAGGAGAGAGGAGGAGAGGAGAGAGGGAGGAGAGAGGAGGAGAGGAGAGAGGGAGGAGAGAGGAGAGGAGAGGAGAGAGGGAGGAGAGAGGAGGAGAGGAGGGAGGAGGGAGGAGGTGGTTCTCTCACCTCCTGCAGGTGGTGTGCAGCTTGAGGAGACCCAGAGCACTGGTGAGGGACAGACACTCCACGATGCTCTTCTGCACCCCGTCCACCACCTACAACAGGGCCAGAACCATGGCAGAACCATGGCAGAACCATCACAGAACCATCACAGAACCATCACACCATCACGAAACCATCACACCATCACAGAACCATCACGGAACACTCATAGAACCATCACACAATCACAGAACCATCACACCATCACAGAACCATCGCGGAACAATAACAGAACCATCACAGAACCATCGCACCATCACAGAACCATCACAGAACCATCACACCATCATCACAGAACCATCACACTACCATCACAGAACAATCACAGAACCATCACAGAACCATCAAGGAACCATCACACTACCATCACAGAACCATCAAGGAACCATCACAGAACCATCACACCATCGCAGAACCAGGGTACTGGACTAGCCTAGATCAACTGGTAGAGCAAGGCATTACCCTGTCAGGGTTGGGGGTTTGAATCCCACACAGAGACTTTGGATAAAGAATTAAGTTAAGGCTCTAGGCTGCTGATGGTGGCCGCTTAAGTTAAGACATTTAAACAGAAGACCCCTCAAGTTCCTCTAGAGAGGATCTGAACTGACCCCGGGCTGACCCCGGGGTGACCCCTTGACCCCAGGCTGACCACTTGACCCCCGGCTGACCCCTTGACCCCGGGCTGAACCCAGGCTGACCCCATGACCCCCGGCTGACCCCGGGCTGACCCCTTGACCCCGGGCTGACCCCTTGACCCCGGGCTGACCCCTTGACCCCGGGCTGACCCCTTGAACCCCGTCTGGCCCCATGACCCCGGCTGACCCCTTGACCCGGGCTGACCCCTTGACCCCGGGCTGACCTTAGGAAAGAAGCGGCAGTAGTCCCGGGTCAGCACCATCTCCACCACCTCCTTCAGCCCCTCCAGGCCCAACATGTCCGCCGCCAGCATCACCTGACTGGGGGGGCAACACAACTTCATCAGCACAGTGAGTTAGACCACACCCCTTCACCCCACTCGTGGTCGGAACGGGGGGGGGGGGGGGGGTACCTGGCGCTGGCTCCGGGCGGGAGGTCGGCGATGGCGCCGTACATGAACTGCAGCAGCACCTCCATCTCCTCCGGGCCCAGCCTGGAGGGAGGAGGAGGAGAGGGCCACGTTACCACGGCAACCGCGGCCGTGACGACGCCGATGGAGGAGGAGCGTCGGTGTGTCGTCACGGAAACATTAAAGGGACGACCCCACGAGGGGCTGGATGGTGTTCAGACCCACCCCTGCAGTGTGATGTCCTGGGTGCAGCTCTCCATCCAGCTGCCGCTCAGCATGGCCCTGAAGTACTGGGAGCGCGCGCACAGGATCGCCCTGGAAACACAACAACACAACGTCAACACAACACTGTACTCTAACACAACGTCAACACAACACACTGTACTCTGTACCACACTGTACTCTAACACACCGTCAACACAACACAAACACAACAAAACACACCGTCAATACAACACACCGTCAACACAACACACTGAACCACACTGTACTCTAACACACCGTCAACACAACACAACACAACGTCATGGCCACGGTTTAGGATCGAGCTTAAAGGGGACCTATCATACCACCAGGTGTGAGTGTGATTAGCCTTACAAGCCGTTTGGAGAATCGGCCCCATATGACATCACTAGGGGGCGTGTCCACCTAGATCTGTGCTGGATAGATGAGCAACGTTTACTTCAGTCCACTGGGTAGGCTGGTAGACTGATCTATCCAGCACAGATCTAGGTGGAAACGCCCCCTAGTGATGTCATTTGGGGCAGATTTTGGAAACGGCTTGTAAGGCTAATCACACTCACACCTGGTGGTATAACATGTACCCTTTAAGTACATTCCCAAGTAGATATTTGTTTATTGGTTTGTCGATAAGATGTGCACATCTACACATCGCCCTGAAGTACTGAGAGCGGGTCCACAGGATCGCCCTGGAAACACAACTCACGACACACCGTCAATACAACACACCGTCAACACACTGTCCTCTGTATCACACACAACAAAATGTACTCTGTAACACACGTCAACACAAAACACCGGCAACACGAAAACACAACACACTGTCAACACGACAACACAACACACTGTCAACAAAACAAACCGTCAACACAACACACGTCAACACAACACACCGTCAACACAACACAACACAAACATAACACAACACAACACAAACTTAACACAACACAAACAAAACAGAACACACCGTCAACACACTGTACTGTACAAACACAACACACAGTCAACAGTAGTCACGTTTCCATCTAAAAGTAGAAGCGAATCTTTAGAAAGTTCGCAAAAAAGCGATTTGAATTAGGTGCATTTCCATCAAGTGGTTGGAGCGGAAAACTGCACACATTCCAGGGCTTGTCGTATCCTTTTGATAACATCCTCTCTCAGGTCCTGATATGTAGTGGAATTGAGTTGTTTTCCATCTAAAATAGCTGTCATGTTTTTTTCTTCAATGAGAGCAAGGAAAGGTTTTACCTCGTCAGCGGTCCACACAAATCTATTATTCACATTGGCCATCTGTTCCATGGACGTATTTAAAGGATACATTGTACATATATATAATTCAAAATTCGCCGCAGCCTTTATACCACAGACACTCCATGGTCTATGGCATATAACCGAGTTGTCTGATTACAGTTTAATTCATTTTTAACAATTTACCAGCTCTCGTTTTGAAGGATGAACAGACAATTTGACTGGAATTACTTAGTAGGTGTCCATATATCAGGGATTAATGGACACGGTATAATTAAAGGATATGCAAACATAGACATCCTATATCACATATATATGATATAGGATGTCTATGTAAACAAACGCTTAAAAATATATATATATTGACGCTATAAGTTGATGTCGGCAGGGTTGCTATGGCCGGTCGTTAAATATCCCAGGATGAATTTCACAGGCTATAGAGGAACATTCAAAAAATATATAACAAAAATGGAGGCCTATTAATTCAAAATATTTACATACTATTTTTAAAATGAAAGAGGGGTTTTTGTCTAGGGTTTTGTTTTATATCATTTGTTTATATTGTATAAGTCGCTGATAGAGGAAATCCATCACAACGGCAATCCTAGTCGGATCCATCCGATCGTGTGTGTGTGTGTGTGTGTGTGTGTGTGTGTGTGTGTGTGTGTGTGTGTGCTCTGTGTGTTTTTATTCTAATTGATGTGATTTAATGTGACTCGTTCATTACTTCACTAAACTGACACACACCACCACTCTTTGTATATCAGTTGTAATCCATCCCCAAACCACCAGCCATTAGAGCTAAGACGAAGGGGGCGGACACACTGGGATTAGGGTTAGACATAAATAACCCTACGTTGGACTTTGGCTATGATCATTGATAGGAGCAGCACAGACGGACAGGAGCAGGAGTTCTGATGAACCCGGTGAGTAAATAACCTTTTTATTATTTACTCACCGCATAATCGCATCATCGCTTAGTAATACGGTTATCTTGTTCTTACTGATTCAGAGCAGCACTAACTTGTACAACAGCCCAGCTGTGTGGCCCAGCCAACCTTTCCCCTGAAAGATATAAAGATTGAGTGCATCTCTGAGGGTTGTTTGCAGGCTACAAATGTTTATTGGTGCAGGGTGAAATAACTGTGTTTTACAGTAGGCGACCAACCATTTAAGTTAAATTTGTATTACTTATTTTTCTATCCACTAATATGACATTCAATGCATTTGCAGTAAATCCAATGCATTTCGCAACGACAAATACAAATAGATTCGTTCCAGAACTATCTGATTGTCTGATATCCCAGTTATCCAAGGTCCATGTTTTCCAAAGAGTTTCACGCCATGTCAACAGGTAGGCGTAACCTAGCTGGCTACTTGTAGTATCGCTTTACGAAATCGTTAGGAAAATTAATCATAGCATGAATGGTATTACTGGACATATCAGATTGGTTCACATTAATCAAAGTCTCATGAGTCAATTATAATCAATTCAATCAATAATAATAATCGCACAAACCTTATCAGCAATCTGCTATCAGTTCATTATGTTGTATCCGGATCATTACGTATCAGTTCATTATGTTGTATCTGGTTCATTACGAATCAGTTCATTACGTTGTATCCGGATCATTACGTATCAGTTCATTATGTTGTATCCGGATCATTGCGTATCAGTTCATTATGTTGTATCCGGATCATTACGTATCAGTTCATTATGTTGTATCCGGATCATTACGTATCAGTTCATTATGTTGTATCCGGATCATTACGTATCAGTTCATTATGTTGTATCCGGATCATTACGTATCAGTTCATTATGTTGTATCCGGTTCATTACGTATCAGTTCATTATGTTGTATCCGGATCATTACGTGTCAGTTCATTATGTTGTATCCGGATCATTACGTATCAGTTCATTATGTTGTATCCAGATCATTACGTATCAGTTCATTATGTTGTATCCGGATCATTACATATCAGTTCATTATGTTGTATCCGGATCATTACGTGTCAGTTCATTATGTTGTATCCGGATCATTACATATCAGTTCATTATGTTGTATCCGGATCATTACGTGTCAGTTCATTATGTTGTATCCGGATCATTACATATCAGTTCATTATGTTGTATCCGGATCATTACATATCAGTTCATTATGTTGTATCCGGATCATTACGTGTCAGTTCATTATGTTGTATCCGGATCATTACGTGTCACAGGTTGTGTGAGAAAGGGAAACGGACAAGCAACTGTTCGCTCTATCTCTTGTTGAACAAGTCTTTACATGATTCAAAGTTTGACATTTATGTCAAGAGGTCTGTGAAGATTAGATTTTTAAGTGTTCTGAAATTATTGAAATCCACAGACTTAAACAGATAGCTTATGGAGGAGCAATATGGCCCATCACATGTCACCACAATATAAGTGTTTTATATTAACAGAACAGAGAAGGTGATGGCCTGCAGAAGAAACTCGATTACTTTCAAGTGGTAGAAGATCATTTTCCTCTGAGACGAGTGAGCTCTCTAAGTATCCCTCCAGACAGTAAGTCAAAAATAACAATAAAATAACTAAACTGGTTCTGGTCCTCATCTGGATTTCATAAAAGATTTATGGCCTTAGAGGTGGTGAGGAACTTTAAATAATTATGATGTCAGTGGGAAAAAGTAAGTAACATGAAATACATACAAGAATTTGGGTAATATTTACTTATATTTATATTAATATATATATATGTATTCTTATTTTTTATCTTTAGCAGAACTATTGTAACATTTCCTAGAGGATTAAGTTTTCTAAATCGGAATAAATCTAAAGTGAGCTGGATGTGTCACATTTTATTTATTCAACTAAAATGTTTATTCAAACTTCACATGGAAAGGCTCCTGAGAGCTGACTGAGGTCAAGGTTGAGGTGTTACGTCTAACCCCGAGTTTGTTCTGTTTCTTCCAGTGGACAGCGAGCTCTCTGGTGGAGGATCAGAGATGATGGTAGGTTCTAATGTTCCTGAGTATGTGCAGCAACAGAAAGTAACTTGACTTTGTATTAGCATCACAGAGTTGATCTGATCAAATGATCGTCTAGAGTTTCTAATCAATAAGGACATATGTATCAATATATGAATGTACACTGCACCAAGAACATAAAGTACCAATGTGTTGCAGATCAAGGACTTCAGTGTGTCCACTCTGTGAGGCGACCCTGACCCCTTGGCTGACCCCTGACCCCTTGGCTGGCCCCTGGGAGTGCTACTACGGCAGCGACCATGTGGATCCTGTGTGACTAGCCATAGTGCTACTATAACATTGTCATAATTTCATTGGAATGAAAATACTAAATGTATGTAATGTTTTCCTTAGTTACTTCCTTGAGTTGATACAAAATTTTTCTATAAATGATGCAATGTCTGCCTTTTCCTCACAGTTTTTCATCTGCCCTGGCCAGGGGCACTATTTCACACGGAAAGGGGGGAGGGGTCGATGATGGCCCACAATGGCTGACTGATCAGTGTTTACAGAGTTTTCCACAATGCAAAGGTCGAACTGACATGCTTCAGAGAACTGTGAAGTTCTGAGTGCATCTGGACAGTTAAAGAGTAGCTAGAGTTAGCCTTTTACAAGCAAAACATGTCCCTGCTGCAGCAGAGTAGCTATCTAGCTAGAACAGATGAAACGTCTCACGGCCCAATACAGGGGTATTTCCTCTTATGTTAACGCTAAAATGGCGTTTAGGTGAACGCCCCCCTGCCAGACCGGGCACCTAACAGCCGTGTGGCGTGGCCGTGCATCGAGCTTTATGGAAACACTCTCAAACTCGATGAAACATGTAAGCCATGTTTGTTTCTATCAAAGACTTATGTCTTTCTGGGATATCAGTCAGGGTTCTGCGATACAAATTCTTCCATTCTCTCATTTAATGGGATGATTATTTTTAAATCTAGCTCCCTTCTGAGCAGCAATACAAACAAACTGTCTGTTAATAATCAAACAATACAAACAGACTGCCTGTTAACATCGAACAACCACAAACAAACTGCCTGTTAATAATCGAACAACAGCAAACAAACAAACCGTCTGTTAATGATCTAACAATACCACAAACCATTGCTTAGTATCTAGTATCTGTCCTGGACTTGGAGAGTTGAATGGAGCATAGAAGGTGACTCTAAGTAATCCCATTCTCCTCCGGAGGAGCTAATGAACAGGAAGCCTGAGGGGACCTCCCCTAGTGGCTGGGAGGATGTCCTGCAGTATGCTCTGCACGCGAGGAGGGGTTTAAAGGGCCCATGTCAGGCTTTTGCAGGGTTAAGAATTGCATTTGGGGGTACTACTAGAATAGGGTTACCTGCCTGTATGTTAGAAATACACCTTATATTCAGCGTCTTTCAAAAAACGTTTTGTATCATCGCGTCAAGGCCCCCCTCCCGAGTAGCCCAGTCTGCTGTGATTGGTCGGCACGCCCACTCTGTTGCGATTGGTCGGACGTTTTGAGCGTGCTTCGGCAAATTCACAACCCTGAGAAGTTGCAGACATTTCGGGCAGTCGGGAGGCGGGACTTCTGCACTTCAGCTCCGCCCACTGCGCAGTCTGATGTCACACTGTTACGGAAGTAAAGTTTGAGCGCGAACAAGCTGTTTCCCACCCTTATTGAGGGGCGTTTTGGGTGGGCGCGAATACTCCCCCTGAATCGGACTTAGTTTTTATCTAATTTAGCAGATGTAAAGTATGTATACATAAGACGGTTATATACATACGTCATATAACCGTCTAAAGCAAAGGGAAAAGTCGAAAAAGCATGATATCACCGTATTAATCAAACAGTTGTCTTTGAAGGAAATCCTAACATCAGTGTTGAATTGTACATTTCAAAGCCTGAACACATAACGTATCGCATCTACCGAAATATGAAGGAGGTTTCCCAGACCAAACCGCATTCCTGCAGCGGTGTTGCGCCGACTCTGACCACTCAGAGTGCTTCATAATGAATGCCTCACATTCACCCACGCAGACACATTCACCCACACACACATTCACCCACATTCCCACGCCAACACACTGCTCGCTGAGGGGCTGGCTCTGTCTCCGGACAGACCAACACTTTATGGATCCCTACAGAGGATACTGGAGCTGCTGCAGGTACTGGGGTACAGGGGTACGAAGGTACGGGGGTACGGGGGTACGAAGGTACGGGGGTACGAAGGTACGGGGGTACGGGGGTACGGGGGTACGAAGGTATGGGGGTACGAAGGTACGGGGGTATGAAGGTACGGGGGTACGAAGGTACGGGGGTACGGGGGTACGGGGGTACGAGGGTACGGGGGTATGGGGGTACGAAGGTACGGGGGTACGAAGGTACGGGGGTACGAAGGTACGGGGGTACGGGGGAGGAGGAGAGGAGGGCCAGAGTCCGACTTAACAACCAGAGTAACGTCCCCTCCCTCTCTGCTCCCTCCTCCCTCTCTCGATATATCGGCGTATCGATATGTTGTCCCACCACTATTAGACACAGTGATGGGGGCGGGGCCTGACCTGTGACAGGGGAAGACGTGCCCGCCCACTCTGATGGTGATGTCACATTGCTCCGCCCTCCGGTACAGGGACAGCAGGTCAGAGCCCAGACCGCAGGCCGGCTCCAGACCACACACACCTGGGGGCACACACAGAGACACACATATACACACGCACAAACACACAAACACACACACAAACACACACACACACACACACACAGAGGTCAGAGACACACACACAAAGAAGCACACACAGAGACGCACAAACACACGCACACAGACAGAGACACACACAGAGAAAACGACACACACACACACACACACACACACACACACACACAGAGAGACAGAGAGGCGAGTTGGGCGTGGATCAAACATGAAGCCATTAGGTCAGGACAAAAGAGGACAGGCAGATAGGCAGGCAGACAGACAGGTGAGTCCAGGTACGTCCCCGGTGCTGATGGTCTGGTACCTGGTTCCGGGGGTCCGTCGGGGTCTGGCTCCCCACCAGGGGAGTTGGTCCCGGGGGGTCCGGGGCCAGGGGGTCCCAACAGGCTCTGCTCTGAGGTGTACACCGTCCTGCGGGGGGGGTCAGTGGAGAGTCTGGACCAGGGGTGCTCAGATGGGGGGACGCGTACTGCAGTACTACTATGGAGTACTGCAGTACTACAATGGAGTACTGCAGTACTACTATGGAGGTGTTGTACTTGTTTGCGAATATTTGGGGAAAGCAGAGCGAACCGAATATTTTTAACCGAATATTCTGTAAAGTAACTAAATATTTTGTTAACCCTGAGCGAGTTTGAACTCTGAAAGCCAGATGACAGAAAATCAAAGTGTTAGCAATCTGAAAGCAAGGAGAAAGGCGAATCCGTGAGAGAGAAAGCGCATCCAGAAACACCAAAATGGTGTGAGTTTCAGGAGGAATATCTTTAAATGGATTCACCCTTCAACCCTCCCCAGGCATACGGCTTCTTTTGTGGGGAGAAATAAGCCAACAGTTTCATGAAGCACAGGCCTATGTTTCTCACTCAATTTGCCCCCTTTTAATGTCTAATAGAACGCACATGGTAAATGGACTGCTTTTAAACCGTGCTTCCCTAACCAGTGGCCTCTCAGAGCACTTTACAATACTGCCTCACATTCACCCATTCATGCACACATTCACACACTCAGGAGCAGTCAGGGGGGGGCGTCTCGCTCAGGGACACTTCGACACTCAGCTAGGAGGAGCCGGGGATCGAACCAGCAACCTTCAGGTTACCAGCCGCTCTATCTCCTGAGCCTCATGCAGCCCATACCACAGTCCCTACAAGAAGGCTCAGCTCCTTGGGATTTTCACAAGGACACAGTCCCCCCCAACCCCCCCTTCGAAGAACAGCCAGGAGGAGAAGGGGGGCCAGACATGCAGTTATAGCAACATAATCGCATCATCGCTTAGTAATACGGTTATCATATTGATTATTAGGTTTCATGGTGCAGCCGCGTCTGAGCTCTGCATTGGACAAACACACACACACACACAGACACAGACACACACTAGAATTGCTGGAATACATTCACTCGATCTAGTTCTTCCTTCCATATGTAAATGAGGGCTTGTTTGCACACGCTGAGTCTGACGCCGACATCCTGCAGTCTGGCTGCTAATTGCCCATTAGTGAGGAGCAAACATGTTTGATGAGAAACAGAACTCGGAGAACCCAGGAAGCTCTGTCTCCATAAAATAGAATGGTTGATGGCTTACATGTTCAATAAATAATCTCTTCTTCCGCATCACCGCAACCGTGAAACGACGGTGGGTTTGTTTCTGAAGCGTTTCTAAACCACAGCAGGAGACAGCAGCTCCCAAAACACTGAGGCCAACTACTGTGTCTCTAGCGCCCTCTATCAGGCATTCAGAGACACTGCGGAACCAAGACTTTTTTTAATCTTACAACGTCTGTACAAATACTGTGACTCTCTCTCAAACCCTCTCTCCCCCCCAACCCCCCCCAAACCCACCCCCACACACACTGGACAATTGCATTATATTTATTTATTTTTATATTCATGCTCTTTTTTATATGGAATTTTTAATTCTATGCAACATTGCCTACTTTCTATTGACTTTTGTTGACTTCTATTGATCTCCTCCTTGCTGATTGAGAGCCTGCTTGCCCTCTGAAAGTTAGGGTTAAGGGGCAGCACCGAAGGGCCTGTGATGAAGAGCTCGACCAATCACATGTCCGGGACTCACAGGCAGGTGTGACGCCACTGTTACCTGAGCAGCTGTGTGAGCTCCGCGGGGTCCAGGCCGGACGCATGGACGTTCTCCACGTCTCCCTTGGGCCCGGGGAGGAGGTGGGGAGGTGCTGGGAGGAGGTGAGGAGCTCTGGCCAATAGCAGCGCTCGGTGAGCCTTCAGGGAACTCGGGCCGCTGCACACACACACGTCAGACTCCAGCTCCTCCTGCAGCAGCCTGGACACACACACACACACACACACACACACACTATTATTATGCTACAATACTCTAAAGTACACATTACTATGATATACTACAGTACACATAATAATAATAATAATAATAATAATAATAATAATAATAATAATAATAATAATAATAATAATAATAATAATAATAATGGATTGAATTATTTAGCGCTTTTCTAGACACTCAAAGAGGCTTTACAGTGAAGGGGGGACCTCACTCACCACCACCAGTGTGTCACCCACTGGGGTGATGCACGGCAGCCAATCAGCGCCAGAACGCTCACCACACACCAGCTTGAGGTAGCGAGTGAGGGAATTAATGAGTCAGCCAATTATACAGGAGGGTGATCAGGGGGCCAGAGTGAATGAGCCTGGTTGGGCCAGGACACCGGGGAAACCCCTCCTCTTTGAGATGAGTGCCCTGGGATCTTTACGACCTCAGTGAGCCAGGACCTCTGTGTTTTATGCCTCCTCCGAAGGACGGAATTGCAATAAATTACATTTATATACTACAGTATACAATACTATGATACACTACAGTATACATTACTATGATATACTACAGTACATATTACTAGTATTTACTACAGTACACTTTACTATGATATACTACTGTGATATAATACAGTACACATTACTATAGTATACTAATACAATACACTACAGTACACTACTAAGTACCCTACTATTATAAACCACAAAAGACTACAATACTGTACTACAATTAACAACAATACATTAACAATACACTACAGAAAGTTACAATAAACTGCCACAATAAACTACAATCCCCACCACTACATAATCTATTTATATTCATGTAACAAAAGGAGGACAGCTCCTCTATTCAGTCCATCTCCTCACATGATTGTTTTAATTGGATTTCAGCCGTGATGAACCATCTCTAGGCCATCATCCTCTGGTGATCTGACAGCTGGCTGACCCAGATATAGCTCGCCTGCAGCCAGAACCTGCCAGGACCAGCTAGGACTAGCAAGAACCTGCCAGGACCAGCTAGGACTAGCCAGAACCAGACAAAACCAGCTAGGACCAGCCAGAACCAGCAATAACCAGCTAGGACCGGCCAGAACCAGCCAGAACCAACCGGAACCAGCTAGGACAAACCAGGACTAGCCAGAACCAGTCAGTAAAGTGCCACTGCAGACTAATCTAATATAAAAAATCAGCACTTTACTATCTGTGTTATACCGTTACATACATCCCTCCCAGCATGAAGAAACTGGACAGAATACATCTCTCCCCGTATGAAGAAACTGGACAAAATACATCTCTCCCAGTATGAAGAGATTGACAGAATGCATCTCTCCCAGTATAAAGGAACTGGACAGAATACATCCCTGCCAGTTTGAAGGAACTTGACACAATACATCCCTCCCAGTATGAAGGAACTGGACAGAATACATCTCTCCCAGTATGAAGGAACTGAAAAGAACACCTCTCTCCCAGTTTGCAGGAAGTTTCCAAGGCGACTGAAACCACTCCTGTGGTTATGAATCTTCCCTGTTTCTCCAACCTGGCTGTGTTGCTTCAAACCCTGACCTTTGACCTTTGACCTGGTCTCCTAGTCTCTGGTGCGGTGACCTCACCTGAGGAGGTCTTGGGCCAGAGCAGCAGACAGACATCTCTTCAGCTGGGTTTTGTATTTCCTCTCTTTAGCCTGGAACTCCCTGTTAGCCTCAGAGGATAGCATGGTCTCATCGCCGCCGCCCCGCAAGAGGTCCAAAGGTCACGACACCGACCACCTGACCTGCGGCCACACCCCCGCTGGGATTCTGAGGAAGCCTGCCGTTCTAGACGGAGAGACAGATGACAGCGTGAGCAAGCTGCACGACTCAGACTACGTTTGAACAACACCCAGCATTCCCTCAATAGAACACTGTGACCCACTGACAGTCTGGCCTGCAGAGGGACTCAGACAGGTGTGTGATTGCCGCGCCCTGATTGGCTCAAGATACGCAGCATGGTAGCCCTCATACCGCGTTCATGTCAAATGGGAGTGACCGTACTTACCAACGCCTGATTAATACAATCCGGACAGGGCATCTTTAAAATTGCCCTGTCCAGCTTTTAAATTTGGGAATTGACTGTCTTCATATATGTTATGATATCTTCTTATTATACGGATACACCCGACTAGGTGGTAAATAATACAGACGTGAGGAGCACACAGAATGCTTACAGAATGAACACCTGAAGACAGCTGATTCCCACTGTTCAATGTTAATAAATCCTCATTTAATGCAGTTTGATCCCTGGATAACCAGTAACATGCAGTTTGATCACTGAATAACCAGTTACATGCAGTTTGATTAGTGGATAACGGGTAACATACAGTCTGATCAATGGATAACCAGTAACATGCAGTTTGATCACTGGATAACCAGTAACATGCAGTTTGATCACTGAATAACCAGTTACATGCAGTTTGATCACTGGATTACCAGTAACATGCAGTTTGATCACTGGATAACCAGTAACATGCAGTTTGATCACTGGATAACCAGTAACATGCAGTTTGATCACTGGATTACCAGTAACTGGCAGTCTGATCACGCGTGCAGTGGATAATGCAGTAACATCCAGATGATGGCAGGGGCAGTCCTGCCATCATCTGCGGTCCCTCTCCTCTTCCAGGTTTATTTATAATCGCCGTCGTATACAACGATGCCGGTAGAGAAGAAGACCAGTGCCATTAAACGGGTTGTCTCCATCGCCGCATTTCCTGAATACTAAACGCTCAGAAGTTATACCTGGGGATGCTTCCCACCGCCTCTCTTTACAATCCCAGTGGACTCGAACGCATCCAGGATGATATGAACGCATCCAAGATGCTATTTGTTTTTGCCTATGATGATTTATAACGAGTTAACGTTATTAATGTTGCAATGAAAAAACGTCCGAATGAATCAAAAGCAGTCAGTCATACCAGGTGAGTCATTAGCCGGACGCCTTGTTGCTAACTGGGAGTGCGCCACCAACTGTCACTGGTTTCTGTTGCCATCAGCATCGCATGCTGTTCCGCATGTTGCATTCAAGTCATGTGGGAGAATATTGGTTCGATTTTTTCTCATACGTCATCGTCATCATCATCATCATCATCATTATCATCACCGTGGTACAACACACATTCAGATCGGCAGAACAATCGTTTGACGAAAATGTATTTGCCTTTCTATCGGTATAGTTTAAAATCTGTGAGAATGATCATGCGTTCAACTACGATTGATTTGAATTCTTCTGGGGGTCAGATGACTTCAGGTGTCCATTTTAGCGAATCTTCTTTTTGTGAGCTGTCACTCATATAGTGTTGATGTTGAGCCTGTCAGATGTTTCCATTGGAACTTTTGGTGTGTTGTGAACGTTAATTCGAGGGATCTGGTATTTACGGCAACTCCATGTGGCCTGAACGCAGCAGAGGGGGACTGCTCATGCGCATGATACCGGTCGAATCATGATGTCAGTGTCTCCTGCCGGACTGTAGTGTGTGCGTGTAATGTACCGTAATTACCCTGTAGTGTGCGCGTAATGTCCCGTAATTACCCGAGTTTAGTACTTTGCGCCGTATCTTTATACACCTGAAGGTCATAATCCAAAAAAATCCTCATTATCTAAATTACGTCAAATTGTATAGTTTAGGATGTACGGTTCATGTTATTTCCTCCTACACATCATAAAGTCGATCAATATGCATCTAGACCACTGTAAATTAAGAACTGTAAGTGCGCTGTGCATTTGCACTACTTTTGTGTTTATTTAAGTCTCAGGTGACTTTTCTTGTGTGTCTGTAATCAATTTTATATGATTGCATTGTTAAAGGGAGCCTGAGACTCAGGCATTTCATTGCTGTTGCCTTAATTGTTGTGAATATGACAAATAAACCATCATGAAAACCAGCCACATCCTTTGTTAAAAACTCATGCATCTTAAAACGAAGGCCTTAAAATCAGCTACCGGTCCTCCAAATGTTTTTTTATGAATATGCCGGTCCTTGGAACAAAGAAGGTTGGGAGCCCCTGATCTAAATGACACAACAATTATTGAACACCTGTTCCCTGCTGTGATGCTGTTGCGCAGCATTAGTAACAGTAAAATAAGACTTAAACCACAAAATTCACATTGATTTACTTTATTTATAAAATTGATGAAGTAGATCTGGCTCAGTGAAACTTCAAAATGCAGTGGTCTAGGAAGAGATACAAAAACAATTTTACAATATTCAACCGTTGATGCCATTCTCGCGTTTGTTCTGGTAGAGGAAGCTCAAGGCTGACCACATTCTCTATGTTTGAGCTTGTATTGTCCAAAAAAATTGATTAATACAAAAAAGAAAATTCATTTCACGACACTACCTGATAGAAGGAGCTCATCGATAGAGAACTCATCAATAACTCACTGATAAGTCATTGATAACTCGTCGATAATTCATCGATAAAGAACTCATTGATAACTCATCGATTACTCATTAATAACTCATCGATAAAGAACTATTTTATAACTCATTAATAACTTGTTAATAACTTTTTAATAACTTATCAATAACCCGTTATTAATAACTCATTGATAATTCATCGATAACTCATTGATAACTTATCGATAAAGAACTCATTATTAACTCATTGATAACTTATCGAAAAATAACTCATTAATAACTCATCAATAACTCATCGAAAATTCTTTGACAACTTCAGCCAGAACCAGCCAGAACCAGCCAGAACCAGCCAGGAACAGCCAGGACCAGCCAGAACCAGCAAAGATCAGCCAGGACCAGCCAGGACCAGCCAGGACCAGCCAGAACCAGCCAGAACCAACCAGGACCAGCCAGAACCAGCCAGGACCAGCCAGAATCAGCCAAAAGCAGCCAGAACCAACCAGGGCCAGCCAGGACCAGCTAGAACCAGCCAGGGCCAGCCAGGACCAGCCAGGACATTGATACGTACGGTAGAGCAAACGCGCGTTACATCGGCAAACATTACGTCAAAGATCAAAAGGCACCACACAACACGACCCACGGAAAAGACTTTGCCACGCATGTTAGTCAACAACACACCTTAAGGCGAATGTCAAAATGTGCAAAAAACGTTTTAATTATGTGTGTCAAAAATACGACGTGGTGCTTCTCTCCTCTCCTGTGCTTTTGTTCTTTCCGCTGTTCTGCTGACATCTTTAAAAATACGCAAAATGTGCCAAAATCTAAGAGAATGATTGCATTGTCAAAACGTAGGCTGATGTCCCAGGTGAGGAGGTGGTCGCTGCGTGTGTGTGTCTGTGTGTTTAAGTGTGGGTGTAAGTGTGTGCGTTTGTGTATGTAAGTTTGTGCCTGTGTGTGTGTGTGTGTGTGTGTGTGTGTGTGGTGCATGTGTTTGGGTGTGTGTTTGTGTATTTGTCTGGTTCGCGTTTATGTGTGTGTGTATATGTTTGAGTGAGTGTGTGTGCATGCGTTTGAGTGCGTGTCTACGTCAGTGCGTCCCTGTGCACGTGCGTTTTTGAGTACGTGCGTGCCTGCACGTGTGCTTGTGTCTGAGTGTGTGTGTGTGTATGTGTTTGAGTGTGTGTGTGTGTGTGCGGCGGTGCGTCCCTGTGTGCGTGCGTGTGTGAGTACGTGCGTGTCTGCACATGTGCGTGTGTCTGAGTGTGTTTGTTTATGTGTTTGAGTGTGTGTGTGGGTGCGGCAGTGCGTCCGTGTGCACGTGCGTGTGTGAGTACGTGCACGTCTGCACGTCTGCACGTGTCTGAGTGTGTGTGCGTGTGTTTGTGTTTTGAGTGTGTGTGTGTGTGGCAGTGCGTCCCTGTGTGCGCGCGTGCATGTGTGAGTACGCGCGCGTCTGCCCGTGTGTGTGCGTCAGTGCCGGTGGCTCTTGCGGCCCTCGCCCTCCTTGATGAAGGTCCACATCAGGGTGTTGACGATGTCGGGCTGGTCCTGCTGCAGCCAGTGGCCCGCGCCCGAGATGATGTTCAGACGGAAGTGGTTGCGGATGTAGAGGCGGCAGGCCTCCGCCATGCCCTGCTCCAGGAAGGCGTCGCACTCTCCCCACAGCAGCAGCACCGGGGAGCGCACACACTGCTGGGTCAGGGGCAGCGAGCTGGGGGCACAGGGGGGCAACACAGGGGGCAAAGGGGCATCAGAGACAGTATAGAAAGTATAGACTGCTGGGTCAGGGGCTGGGGACACAGGGGGCACAGGGAGACGTTCAATGGTAAATGGATTGCATTTATACAGTGCTTTTCTAACCGGTGGTCACCTTTACGTTATTGCATAACATTCACCCCTTCATGCACACAATCCCACAGCGACGGCGGAGTCAGCCCCTCAGGGCGACTGCCAGCTGGTCAGGAGCAGTCGGGGTGAGGCGTCTCGCTTAGGGGCACCTCGACACCAAGTCGGAGGAGTCAGGGATCGAACCAGCAGCCTTCCTGTTACCAGCCAACCCGCTCTACCTCCTGAGACACATGCCGCCCTGAGAGCAGGGAAGACATTTGAGACGGTCTCTGCCTCGGTCAGTCCGTGTTTTACATGATTCTAGATGCTTTTGCATGGAGTTTACATTCGCTTACAGGATGCCTCGTGTCTGGGGGGAGGGGTGTGTGTGGGGGTGGGATCCCAGCACTCACACACAGCTCTATTTAACACAACCAATAGGAGCTGTTGAGAGTGGGACCCAGGTGCTGGGAGCGTCCATGCTCGGTGGAACGCCTCAGTACGGGAACATATGGAGGATGTTCTGCTCTCTGTCCTCCAGCCAACCGGAGGACATTTAGCATCGTAGCTTCACAGAGGCCTCATGGAAACCATGAAGGACTCATTATGCCAGAGAGCCAGGAGGCTAGGAAGCCTCTATGTACATTATCTTAGATAGCCTCTCTTAGGCAGCACTTAAACAGTGCTGAGCAATGTGTAGCGTGCTATCCTAGTCTTATCCTATTCTATCCTTCACTTGGTTCTATGAACATCCTTACTGTACCGACAGCCATTTATTGTTGTTTCTCTTTCTTCAGACAAACGTACTTATTGTACACACAGACACACACATGCAGATCAAAGCTCTTCTGAAGTGAGCAGCGCCTGCAGTTCTCTCAGTGTCCGTTGGGGAGCGCCACTGCTGTTCTCTGACACGGGAGCAACATCCTTTAGGTTGTTGGGTTGGGAGCAGGCTACACCTCATTTAGACATGGATAATATTACCATTGGCTAATATGCTGACAAACTGACACCAAAAACATTTTATACACGATAATAATACATTACATTATATGATATATGTTATTATGATTCTAGTCTGCTCCTCCACATTGAGCGTTGCCTCCCCTTCCCTCTGTGTCTGTGTAAGGCGTGTTTCCTCTCAGGACGTTGTTAAAGCGTCTCCCCCGAGCCGCGACCTCACAACCATCTGCTTGGTTTCCTCTCAGGGGGGAGAGAGACGCAGGCCGCCGCCATGGCAACCGGAGGTCAGAGGAGACCGCCGCCATGACAACCGGAGGTCAGAGGAGACCGCCGCCATGACAACCGGAGGTCAGAGGAGACCGCCACCATGACAACCGGAGGTCAGAGGAGACCGCTACCCTGACAACCGGAGGAACTCAGAGGAACCCGGTTCATCACGTTGGAACTCATGAGCCCTTCCTGTAGTGTGGAGCAGTGGAGTAGTGTTGGTGTTAGTAGTGTAGTAGTAGAGTAGTTGTAGTGTAGTAGTAGAGTAGTAGTAGTGTTACCTGAAGACATTCCTGTAATAGTTGAGGGCCCCGGTGAGGGCCCCGGGCTGGGACAGGGCGTACAGGTAGGCCTCCATGTCCTCGGAGCTCAGCCAGCGGCCCTTCCTCCCGATGCCCGTGCTCCGGCTGGTGAACAGGGCCTTGAGGGCCTAGAGCAGCACAGGGAGAGCAGCAGTTAGGCCTGTGAGGAGGCTCTGAACCAACCGGCTCCATCAGTCTGTGAGGAGGCTCAGGACCAACCGGCTCCATCAGTCTGTGAGGAGGCTCAGAACCAACCGGCTCCATCAGTCTGTGAGGAGGCTCAGAACCAACTGGCTCCATCAGTCTGTGAGGAGGCTCAGAACCAACCGGCTCCATCAGTCTGTGAGGAGGCTCAGAACCAACCAGCTCCATCAGTGTGTGAGGAGGCTCAGAACCAACCGGCTCCATCAGTCTTATGTGACACGCTCACTACTACAGCTATTTACCTTACTTGAATTTACTTTTATTCCAGATCTGAAAACTGAATATTTTCAAAATAATCCAAATATAAAATTATATAAGTAATCATTTGTAGTCATTTTTTAATTTATTGATTCCTATTGATTATATATTAGTGAATATATAGATATATTTTTAAATGGAGGATATTGTTTAATATGACTCCCATGTATTGTATAAAGTAGTAGAGCATAAATCCACGTTCCACGTAGTAGTAGTGTTGTAGTGTTGTAGTAGTGTTGGTGTTAGTGGTGCTCACCTTGAAGTCGTTGATTGACAGCATGAGCTCCGGGAGGCGGGGCAGCTGGTAGAAGAAGAAGCAGCTGCACTTGAGGAGCTGGCTGGGGTGACGCAGGGCGTAGTCTGACCAGGAGGAGACCAGGAGAACCAGGAGGAGGAGACCAGGAGGAGACCAGGAGGAGACCAGGAGAACCAGGAGGAGGAGACCAGGAGGAGACCAGGAGAACCAGGAGGAGACCAGGAGGGGACCAGGAGAACCAGGAGGAGGAGACAAGGAGACCAGGAGGAGATCAGGAAGAGACCAGGAGGAGGAGACCAGGAGAACCAGGAGGAGACCAGGAAACCAGGAGACCAGGAGGAGATCAGGAGGAGGAAACCAGGAGGAGACCAGGAGAACCAGGAGACCAGGAGACCAGGAGGACCAGGAGAGCCAGGAGACCAGGAGGAGACCAGGAAGAGACCAGGAGGAGGAGACCAGGAGAACCAGGAGGAGACCAGGAGGAGGAGACCAGGAGGAGACCAGGAGGATACCAGGAGGAGGAGACCAGGAGGAGACCAGGAGGAGACCAGGAAACCAGGAGACCAGGAGGAGATCAGGAGGAGGAAACCAGGAGGAGACCAGGAGGACCATGAGAACCAGGAGACCAGGAGACCAGGAGGAGGAGACCAGGAGGAGACCAGGAGGAGACCAGGAGGAGGAGACCAGGAGGAGAACCAGGAGGAGACCAGGAGGAGACCAGGAGGAGAACCAGGAGGAGGACCATGAGAACCAGGAGGCGACCAGGAGGAGGAGACCAGGAGGAGACCAGGAGGTGGTGCAAGAGGAGAACCAGGAGAAACAGGACAAGGAGACCAGGAGGAGAACCAGGACGAGGAGACCAGGAGGAGAACCAGGAGGAGGTGACCAAGAGCCCAGGAGGTTCAGACCAGGAGGAGAGGCAGAGAACCAGGAGACCAGGAGATCGACAGACCAGGAGAAAAGGAGGAGACAGAATTAAAACATGAGGTCAACAAAACAACAGAGAACCATTTCCTCTGGTGAATGAAGACTTCTGAACCACAACAAGATGAGGAGGAGGAGGAGGAGGAGGAGGAGGAGGAGGACGCTGTTCCGCAGCCTCCCGTCCTGACGTTAGGATCTTCTAATCTGCTCCTCTTATCACGTGCTCCTCCAGATGGGAGATAAACATGCAGGAGGAGACGCCATCGCTCCTCATTAAGCTAATTAACGCTCCTCGTTAGTAGGAGCGCCCAGAGCCACCGCAGACCACCAGCACACCAGCGGCTCGCTGGTCGCTGTGTGTGTGTGTGTGTGTGTGTGTGTGTGTGTGTGTGTGTGTGTGTGTGTGTGTGTGCGTGTGTGACTGCGTGCGCGCGAGGCCTACCTGCGTAGACGGAGGGGTGCGGGGAGTTGAGCACGATGAGCTTGGTCACCATCTCGGGGTAGTGGATGGAGAACAGCCAGGCCACCGTGCCACCCCAGTCGTGGCCCACCAGGCAGCAGCGGTTGTAGCCTGGAGACAGCAGACAGACAGACGTATTAAGGTCTGTTCTTCTTCTCCTCAGACATAAATATGAAGGGCAGAAGTTCCTCAACAGAGACAGAGTTCAGTTCTCCTGCTCTTCTCTGAGTTTAGCTTCCTTCATCGTATGACTCTGTGCTGGTGTGTTATCTGATCTTCAGGATGACTCGTTTTCTGTGGTTATCTCCCAGAGCGGTTTGTAGGAGAGGAGAGTCGTAAGCCAGAGGTCAGAGGGGTCGGGATGTCTGATATCACCATGGACACGATCGACCTCATCCTGTAGGACCCCAGCTGACGGAGATTAAATGGCCGTCTGACCAATCCGTCGTGATTAAAGATTTAAAAGGTAACACTGTGCAATGATTTACAACTACATTTTTTCATGTAGGGCGTTTAGCAGACGCTTTTATCCAAAGCGACTTACAATACGTACATTTGTCTGTAGAAAGAGAAACAACATTATACCGCTGTCGGTACAGTAAGGATGTTCGTAGAACCAGGAGCTAAGCACTAACTATCACTAGGTTAACCCGTTCGCTGTATACATCCCAGACAGCTAGGATAAGATGCTACACAATGCTAAGTACTGTTTAAGCGCCAGCATACAATAAGTGAGCAAGAGGGGGGTGGGGGGGTAAGGGGGGAGGCTAGACTATGCAGAGTCTGGGTGAACTCTGAACCAGGGAGTCTTGAGTCTTTTCTGCGGGTTGATTGGGGGAATGTGTCTGTGTTGTCGTTGACCCCGTTTTAAATAAAGGTTGGTTCAACCCCAGCGGCTCACCGAGGTACTCCACGATGTCGCGGACGTCGGTCACCAGGTGCTCGAAGCGGTAGCTCTCCACCGAGAGCGGGACGTCCGACTCCCCGTAGCCCCGCATGTCCACCGCCAC
>NC_136940.1:1110369-1192869 GCF_949987615.1 Pollachius pollachius
AGGAGAGGACGCACGCCTGCGTGGATGGAGAAGGGATGCTGGGGGGGTCGATTGGGGAGAACGAGAGCACACCACACACACACACACACACACACACACACACACACACACACACACCACACCACACCACACCACACCACACACACACACACACACACACACAATAACCAGTCCACCTGGCGGTGTCTCCTATAACAACCAGTCCACCGCCCGGTCTCTGTGTGACTCCGTCACCCTGATCCTGTTGGCCAGAAGGGGAACTGCACCGAGGTGGATTCACCGCCCCCAAGTGGCTCCACACGCAATAACAGAGTCCTAAAACATGGCTTTATAATCGGCCTCATGTCTTGCTATTGAACTCTTTTATCAGACGCGTTCATCCAAAGCTACTCAGTGAATACAGACACGTAGGCGCTGGAGGTATGGTGCTGTGGGTGCTGCAGCACCCCCTTCTGGCTGAGAGGGGAAGGGCTCTGAAAAAATATTGTCGTTATTACATTTCTGATTTATATATGAATGTTAAGGCACTAAGCATAGTATAGTATTAACACACGAGAACATTCAGTGGATCCACTGAGTTGTTTATCTCCATTATACTTTATTAACCAGTAAAACAGAAAAAAGACCCCCTTACAATAACACAATAAACACAAGGGCTCAAACAATAGAAGCAGCAGACATTAATTATCATAAACTGGTCTGCACATATCTTTAATAACTGAACATGTTCTGCTGATGTGTTGTTCCCGACAGAACACAAGGAATCAGTTTAAAGTGATTCAATAGCTTTTCACAGAGAACATATACATTATGAATACAAGATTAAACCTGCTTTAAATCAGGTTCCATGTTATGCTTATCAAAATATAAACTGATATCAGAGATATCAGAGGCAATACAAAATATTGTAGCATAAAAAATAATTGATTTACCATCAATAGATATTTCAAATTAAAAAATGTAAAAAGTACAATGGTAAAACCTGCTTAGTTAACCTGATGGAAGATCTTAAAAGTCTCTTCTTTTCATGGTGTTTCAATGCAAACTTTTCAGCAGCTCAATAAAATCGAGCATTTGGCGGATATTTGAGCATGTCTAACCCAGTAGCGTCAATAGGCTGTTTTATTCGGGGCTAAAGCCCCGGATATTATTTAATTAGCCCCAAATATAATTTTTGGGTAAAAAATAAATAAATAATATTTATAAGTAGCCTAGTCCTTCTAGATAGTCCTTCTGGCCAGAGAATAAACAGTTTAAAAACATAACCAGACTGTTTACCACCTCAAGTGGTAAATTAACCTATCCTATCCCCAGTCAGATCCTCATATACATATATAATATATATATCTATATCTATATATAGATATATATATATATATATATATATATATATATATATATATATATATAGCCTATACATATATGTAAGGGATAATGTATTATCCCTTACATATGCCGGCCATTATCGGGAAAATAAGCCCCGACAGGGCGAACAGGACACCGACGCTCAGCGGAGGTGTCCTGTTCGCCCTGAAGGGGCTTGTTTTCGATCATGAACGGCCACGTTCTATACATTATCCCGCTTATTACATGGCTACTTGCCAAAACGAAAAAATAACTTCACATGGTGTGTCTTTTTACAATTTATTCGTTACCAGCATTCGTAGTGTTGATCAGCAGAGAAATAGTCCGCCAAAGACGTTGACGTCGCTTAGCAACCGAAGATGCTGGGGTTGACAAGTTACCGAACTACTTGAGGAGTGATACCAAAGACATCGTTAGAGGCAAAAAGTCCTTTGTTTTCCTTGACAGCGGTCAATGATACTCAGCAACCGGTGAATTATATTTGATAATTCACCGGTTGCTGAGTAAGTTGCCGGAAGTTGTGAAGGGCCCATGCAAGTGAACGGAGCGTTCCATGGCATTGAGAAGACCCGTGTAATAAATATATATAAGGTCTGTCTCACTTGTATTAATTTTACTCTGAAATAACTTGAATGGAACTTTAGATGTTTGGGGATAAGCAGCACAGCAGTCAAGTAGCTATTTAAAGCTATAATAAACTGCATACTTAAACTGCATTGTTGATTCAGGTAAAGCATTCTGAAAAAATTGCATGCACAATAAAGCATACAAAAAAATTTGCGGCGGGCTTACGCACACATTTTTGTTTTCCCTCTGGGCTAAGCCCCGGATGTTTATGAAACCTAGAAAAATCCCTGGTCTAACCTATCATAAATGCTCTTAGTTTTTTTTATTCCTTAGGAAACTTCTTAGTTTTACCGAAGCATAGCCATCCCCTAACCAAAACGCAGGGAGGAGGTCCTCCTGGGTGAAGGAGGACCAGAAGGTGTGGAGGTGTGTCAGTGTGTCTGAGGACCCTCCTCCACCTGGGGACACTCTGTAGAAGGACAGAGAGCCAGCAGGCCGGTCCAGATACACTCCAACTGTGTGAGTGTCAGCTTGGCCGAAACATCGGAATAATCCTCGATATGAGATTGAGGCATGGTAACCCTCACCATCACAATAAAGTCTCCAGGACTTGCTGTCATCACCCTCTCCTCTCCTTGTGATTCCTTTCTCTGTCACTCCAATCTCAACACATCCTTCCCAATTTACGTCCCAGTAACAGCGGTCAGACAGAGCCTCTCTACACAACACTGGGTCCTCGGAGATATGTTTCCTGCTGTAATCAAAATACACCCTGTCCCTTAGTGCCGCAACTTTGTCCACCGAACCGACCCGCACCCGCTGGTGGGAATGCCCCATAACCTGCGTCACCTTTCTGTTGCGCGTCACCTTTCTGTTGCCCTTGGACAGAAAGAGGTTTTTGTGGGCTGATCTTGGGTCCAGTGTGAGTTGACAGGCATCTGACGGGAGAACAAGACATAATGAGCTGCTGAACACAGAAACGCACTGACGAGGTCGTCAAATAGGAGTCTTTTAAATAAAGTGGAAGTGATGTGTATCAGAAGGGTTTCCCCCTTCCCCACAGAGGAGATGTTTGTGTGTGAGTGTGTAGTCTTCACATCCGTGGTAGGTGTGAGTTTGTATCAAACTAAAGAGACACTTACACTTCTTTACACCTGATTTCAGCCTCCACACTCCACCGTGCTCCACACTGGGGGGAAACAAAGTGAGAGCAGCATGTTGAAACATTCACCTTCATCATCTGCTGTCTCATCACTTTCTACATAACATGAGTTACAGCTGCCTCTTCAAACCACTTCATCTAGCAGCGGCTTGAATCCTTGTAGGAGACATTGTCCCTGAGTGGTGAGCTGTCCTCTCCATACCTGAGAGTGTCCAGTCTCCAGCGTGGATCCTCCAGTCCAGCAGAGAGCAGCGCAGCTCCAGAGTCTCCTGGGTGATTGTAGCTCAGGTCCAGCTCTCTCAGATGGGAGGGGTTGGAGCTCAGAGCTGAGGCCAGAGAAGCACAGCCTTCCTGTGTGACCAGGCAGCCAGACAAGCTACACGCAAGCACGCACACGTACACACACACACGGGTGTGAATGATTGATTTTATGGATGTGAATCTGTTAAATGTCTTCTGATATGTAACTTGTAGTGTAAACTGACCTGAGAGTTTCCAGTGTACAGTGTGGACTCCCCAGTCCAGCAGAGAGCAGCTTCACTCCTGAATCCTGCAGATCATTGGTACTCAGGTCCAGCTCTCTCAGACTAGAGGAGTTGGAGCTGAGAACTGAGGCCAGAGCTTCACAGCATCTCTCTGACAGATGACAGTCATTCAGCCTTCACACAAAAGAAACAGAACATATTAGGAAATGTGTTTAAAATAACTTAAATTCTTTACTTTTAACATAATGAAAGACTTTTGTTGAAACTATTTAGTGTTAAATGTTTTAGTTTATCTCATATTTTTAAAATGAGAACCTTAAATGTTGATTATTTATTTGTTGTAAAATGTTAAATAGTTGTTCAATAGTGTTTGAAAAAGTTTTTTTTAGAATTATTTGTTCAATATTGCAGTATTAATTAGATTGTGTAATGTGTATTGTAATACATGCTATTAGTGAACCTACAGAGATGTTTTGTATATTGAATTATAATGCTCTATTATTATGTATATATTGTGTTGAGTGTATTGTATTATGTTATTAGTGGACGTATGTCGTATAGTGATGTTCTGCATGTTATTCTAACTTTTGTATTCTAGTATTATGTATATTGTGTTGTGTGTATTGTAATATATGTTATTAGTGAACTTACAGAGATGTTTTCTACATTACTTTAACTTTTAATTCTAGTATTATGTATATTATGTTGTGTATTGTAATACATTTTATTAGTGAACCTACAGAGAGGTTTTGGAGGCTTTGACCACTGGCAGCAGCCTCAGAAGACCCTCCTCTGAAGCAGAGTATTTCTTCAGCTCAAACACGTCCAGCTCCTCTTCTGATGACAGTAAGATGAAGACCAGAGCTGACCACTGAGCAGGAGAGAGTGTTCTTCTGGAGAGACTTCCTAATGTCAGAAGATGTTGGATCTCCTCCACTAGAGAACGGTCGTTCAGCTCATTCAGACAGTGGATCAGATTGATGCTTCTCTCTGGAGAGAGATCTCCATTCATCTTCTCCTTGATATAACAGACTGTTTGTTGATTTATCCTTGAGCTACTTCCTGTCAGTGCCAGCAGACCTTGTTTTATCCAAGGGGTCAGTGATCTCATTCCTGTCCTTCCCAGCAGACCTCGTAGTAGATTCTGATTGGTCTCCAGAGAGAGGCCCAGGAGGAAGCGGAGGAACAAGTCCAGGTGTCCGTTCTCACTCTGTAAGGCCTTATCCACAGCACTCTTGTAGAGGGCGAGTATATCTTTCCTGGAGGTTGGTGGTTCCTCTGAGAGCAGATTGACACCAGTATTGATTAAGGACTGGGAAACATGAAAGGCAGCCAGAAACTCCTGGATGCTCAGATGGACAAAGCAGAAAACCTTGTCCTGGTACAGCCCACACTCCTCTATAAAGATCTGGGTGAACACTCCTGAGTCCACTGAGGCTCTCCTGATATCAATGCCACACTCTGTCAGGTCTTCCTCATAGAACATCAGGTTGCCTTTCTCCAGCTGTTCAAAAGCCAGTTTTCCCAGAGAAACAATGATCTCCCTTCCTTCTGAACTCCAGTGTGGATCTGTTTCTGCTCTCCCATGGTACTTCCTGTCCCCCTGTATGGACTGAACCATCAGAAAGTGGATGTACATCTGAGTTTTGGGAATATTTTTTCTTCTCTGGGATGTTTTGAAGAAGTCCTCCAGAACTGTAGCAGTGATCCAACAGAAGACTGGGATGTGACACATGATTTGGAGGCTTCGTGATTTCTTAATGTGGGAGATGATTGTGCTGGCCAGATTCTCCTCCCTGAATCTCTTCCTGAAGTACTCCTCCTTCTGTGGGTCGGTGAACCCCCTCACCTCTGTCACCATGCCAACATACTTAGCAGGGATCTGATTGGCTGCCGCAGGGCGTGTGGTTATCCAGATGCGAGCAGAGGGAAGCAGGTTGCCCCTGATGAGGTTTGTCAGCAGCACGTCCACCGAGGTGGACTTTGTGACATCAGTCCAGATAGGGTTCTTCTGGAAGTCCAGAGGAAGTCGACACTCATCCAGACCATCCAAGATGAAGACAACTTGGAACTTGTCATATCTGCAGATTCCTGCTGCTTTGGTCTCATTAAAGAAGTGATGAAGAAGTTCCACCAAGCTAAACTTTTTCTCTTTCACTAAATTCAGCTCTCTGAAAGTGAACAGAAATGTAAAGTGTATGTCGTGGTTGGCTTTGCCTTCAGACCAGTCCAGAGTGAACTTGTGTGTTAAGACGGTCTTACCAATGCCGGCCACTCCAGTTGTCATTATTGTCCTGATTGGTTGATCTTGTCCAGGTAAGAGTTTAAAGATGTCTCCACATCTGATTGGTGTTTCTTCCTTGGCTGGTTTCCTGGAAGCTTTTTCAATATGTCTGACCTCATGTTCCTTGTTGACTTCTCCGCTGCCTCTCTCTGTGATGAAGAGCTCTGTGTAGAAGTCATTCAGAGGTGTTGAATATCCTGCTTTAGCGATTCCCTCAAACATACACCTGAACTTCTCCTTCAAATGAGACTTGATGTTATGTTGGCACTCGACAGCAGCCGATCCTATTTGAGGAAACAACATCAGTTGGTCAAAGGTGACCTAATTGGACACATGTCAATATTTCCTGTTAAATGATCAACTTCATGATTTTTTGAGGCTTCATTACTTGTGGTTGGAGAAGCCGGTCGTGAAAAGGACTGCAAGTTACAGATTCAAAATGTTCAGGTTAATTCTGTTATTTACACAGCGATATCATTGGTCTAATGATAGTATTAAATGTTGTTGAATCAGTCAGTACGTTTACATGTACAGCTTAATCCGATTACAGCCACAGTTCGACCATGCTCCTCAATTGGACAACTGCAACTGCAAGAGTTTACATGGCGGTGAGAAAATCGATTCATTGGCCAAAGCATGTCATACCCCTGTTCGATAGGTGGCGCTGTACCCATTTCAACTAGTGGTAATAGAGCCACTGGCTGACCTCTTTACGTCACCAGCAACAACAAACTCAGGCGGCATTCGAGAAACAAGGCGTACGAAGAGCAAGACAAAGCTACATTCTTCTACATTTTGTATGTGATGTACATAATTACACAAAATAGATGCACAATGGCGCCCTTGCTTTTGCTGTTTTCGATGGCGACAACAACACGACTATCGTCTCCTTCTACTTCCGGATCACGACCCCAGGAAAAATCTTAAGCATGCGCAGAAAGCAAAATCCGATTCCATCTGATTGAATGTATACATGCAAGATTAATGAGACTATCAAACGAATATTCTAGGGGTCTCAATCCGACTATGAGTAACCCAATTCGGTCTGATTGTTTTCCAGACTAAGGTGTATACATGCATCTTAAAAATCCAATCATAGTCGGACTAACCCAATAACCCAGAACTAACCCAGATTGGTGACTTGCTATACTGATGTAACAAGATAGTTTTGCATCTCTTCCACTGATATTCTGCTGTTGATCTGCAGTTTAATTTAGTTTAAAATTCTTTTACCTGATACCCCCACAATAACCCAACATATCTGGGTCAAACCATTTAACCTGATGCCCCCACAATAACCCTACATATCTGGATCAAACCATTAAACCTGATACCCGCAGTAACCCGACATATCTGGATCAAACCATTTAACCTGATGCCGCCGCAAGGACCCGACATATCTGGAGCAAACCATTTTCCCCCAAGAGGGAAGATATCCTGACATTAGGCCTTTTTACACTGCCAAGCCGGTTAGGTCGCGGCTTGGCAAGCCCGACAATTTCACTGCCTTGCCCGTGTAAAACTGAGGGTTGGGCTGTCTTGGTTCACTGGAGAAGGCGGGGCAGCGCACGGAGAGTAGACCTCATTAGAATAATTTGCATACAAAGAATGTTTTAATTTTTTTATGATTCAAGAGACTTGCGTGAAAGAATGAGTATACATCTGAGCTAAAAACGTGATTAACTATTTCGAAGTGCAAAAACGCCAACATATTCTTTATTTTGCTGACCACTTGCTTTTTATCCATACGATGAAAAACGTCTTTCTCGTAGATCGCACCATCTTTCCCCGTCTTCGTTAAATGCGACTGCATCACTTCTCTCACATGATCAGCAGCTCGTGGACTTCCCCGTCTCTCTAGTTAAAACTACTCATGTTGATATCTCTGCGTTGTCTCTGTCTCGATAACGCAGCAACACCTCTACCCAAGCCCCGCCCCTGGAACCGCGGAGCCGTCTAATCGCATTTACATCAGAAAGAAACCGCTAAAGTGTGCAGGGTCCGGGAGGGTAAACTGGGCTGCTAGCTCAAGCCGGCGATTTACATCAGGCCGTGTAAATGCGCGGACCACGCTGCGAAAAAGGCGTGCATAAGACAGGCATATTTGGCAGTGTAAAAAAGATTGACTCATAAGAAATTTAGAAATCTCACCATAGTGTGAAGGGGGCGGGGCTTGGCATTGGTTACAGAAAGGGGGGCGGGGCTTGGCGTCGGCCGTAGACAGCGGGGCGGGGCTTGGCGTCGGCTGCAGACAGGGGGGCGGGGCTTGGCGTCGGCTGTAGACAGTGGGGCGGGGCTTGGCGTCGGCTGCAGACAGGGGGGCGGGGCTTGGCGTCGGCTGCAGACAGGGGGGCGGGGCTTGGCGTCGGCTGTAGACAGGGGGGCGGGGTGGCTCAAGCGGGGAACCCGACCCAGCTGTGGGAGGTGAGCGAGGAAGGTGTTGTTGTGCTGACATTGAGGTAGGGTCCTGCTTCGTAAACCTCAGCGTTAGTAGCCAGAGACGTTGCGTCACTCTCATTATGTTTAGATATGATTCTATTCTGGCTTTCAAAATAAATGTCTCCTCTGTTTTCAAAATAAGAGTCTCTTACCACCCCCCAGTGCGTCAGCCAGTTCCTCCTGGTTCATCTCCATCAGGCAGAGCTTTGTGATGTCCACCACTCCCTCTATGGCGCGCCTCCTCTGCTCCTCCTTCTTATCATCCAGCTCCTCGTCCCCCGCCCTCTGGCTCTCTGAGCATTGTGGGTAATCTGAGAAGACATCCCTCCAGAGCTTCTTCAGTTCCTTGTCTAGAAAAGCGTGTGCATTCTCCTCAGCCCTCTGGAACAGAACAAACATCAAGGAGAACTTTACTCTGAACTCACTGAGGACATCAGAAGCATCTGTCCTGGATTCACGTCCCACTGGTCTAAAGAGGGAAGCCTGGAGACTATTAGCACCACAAGAGATGCTTTCTAATGTTCATGTAGAGTTGAAGTCAAATATCTTGGTGGATATTTACACACCTTGATCCGCTCTGTTTGCTGTTGCTGTAAAGACTGAGCACTAATAACCTTTGACCTCTCCTGGTTACTGTGGAGAAAACACACACACACATACACACAAAACACACACAGGATCTATTATATTTATAAATATACAGATATACTTTTTATCTTCTGTTATACAACACAGTTTATTCACTGCACATCAGTGCGTTTAGTCCGGCATATGACTCCTTGTTTCAGGGCTCCCTCTAAAGGTGGAGAAGGGAATGACAGCGTGTGCTACTAGAGACCACAGGTGTGACAGCTACAAGCCAGGCTGTCATTGAGCGAGGTGTGAAGAAATATCAAGTTCATCAACTGAATCTACGTATGGAATTTGCATATTTCAAACAGACAGACAGACAGACAGACAGACAGACAGACAGACAGACAGACAGACAGACAGTGAGATCCTCTTCTTACCTCTTAGCTTTGCTCCGGCGGCCATGTTCCCCAGACAGAGTGGTCTTAGAGGTAGAACCCCCCTCCTCTCTCTCCTCATCCATAGCAGACTGGAGACCTGGACATAAACACAACTCCATCGTTTCTACGGCCGCTCAGCGTTGGTTTATTCTCTGCTTCTATATGAGCTGCGTATTGCCCAAGTCACCCACGGTCACTTGTGATTTAGGAGAAATCCTAAATCACAAGAAAATGCAATGAACTAACCCCTACCTGCTCCTTAATGACCTGTCTCTGTATTGTCTAACCCCTACCTGCTCCATAATGACCTGTATCTGTACTGTCTAACCCCTACCTGCTCCATAATGACCTGTCTCTGTACTGTCAAACCCCTACCTGCTCCTTAATGACTTGTCTCTGTACTGTCTAACCCCTACCTGCTCCTTAATTGCCTGTCTCTGTACTGTCTAACCCCTACCTGCTCCTTAATGACCTGTCTCTGTACTGTCTAACCCCTACCTGCTCCTTAATGACCTGTCTCTGTACTGTCTAACCCCTACCTGCTCCTTAATGACCTGTCTCTGTACTGTATAATCCCTACCTGCTCCTTAATGACCTGTATCTGAATTAACTGTCAGTCACTTCAGATAAAGAATCTGCAAAATCATTTAGTAGTAAATTTGACAAATAGCCATGCATCCATACATTCCATAAATGTTTTTGACCATGTTTTTTACAGAAAACGAACCGTCAACCTACTGATAAGATTCAAAGTCATGCATATTTATGATATATCAAGGATCAGAGTGGACTACAGTACCTTAGTCTTCTTCCTGCTGTGATGAAGTGAGCCACACCAAACCCTCGGACTCATTACAAGGAAATTATGAACCAACCAGTTGGAGCAGTTCCCCTCCCAGTTCATAGTCCTCTCAGACTAAGCTCCTATCTGTTCCATGACCTCACTCAGTAATGATTTTTCACTTCATTAAAATATGAACGATGGACAGAGAGCTCTGATGTCTACAAGCTCAGACAGAGAAAAACAGAGAGACACTTGATAGTTCAGACAGCATGTAGAGACACTTAGTGACTGATGAACCCCTTCTTCACCGTAGAACCAACAGGAGCGCAATCAACGAACAGATTAATACAGTTGAAACGTGTTTCCTGAAACTATTGATAATTTTCTCAAGACTCTACACACAAATTAGAACAAAAGGTCAACTTTTGCCAAAACACAAATCTTTTGTAAAATGCATTCAGGCATTAAAAACCATGTTCTATGTTCTCTACACTGTCCATGTGTTTGGGCCTCATGAGGTCATGTGACATATCCAAGGGTATTTATTACACAGGGGAAACATTTTACATTCTCCTTTTTTGTACTTTTGTACTTCTTTACTGGGGTCCAAAAATGTTTACAATTCACGAGTTGCCATGAAACCAAACAGTGAATACAGTAAATATATCATATAGTGAATTTGCTGGGTAAACCAAACAATTACCACAATAAGGGATACTTTTCACACGCTCTGCTGTGTTGAGCTAGAATCAACACAGCAGAGCGTGTGAACAGTTCACTTGTTGTAATTTAGTCTGAACATCTAAATTGTGAGTCTTCTTGTTGGCTTGGTTTCTTCCTGTGCGTCTACTTCTCCAGCCTGCTCCAACCGTTACAGACTTGCAATCAGCAACACAAACCTTGATTCTCATTAAAAGCAGTCCAGTGTACCAATTCACCAGATTCTTTATTTTCCCGTGCCATGTACAGCGGTACAGATCTTTGGTTCCGGCTCTTCGGCCAAGCACCAGCAGACAAGTTATAACGTCTATATTATAAAACACAATATAAGCAAATATGAATCTCTATAGAAATAGAACAGCAGCCGTAATGATTAGAATAAGAGCCATGCTGCAATGTGCAATGCAGCTGCTGCACATGTTTCTCTAGTGTCGCATGAATGAAATAAAGAAACGTTATCGCTCCAGAAGTTAAGAAAGGATGGCAAAATAATCAAGTTTAAGCCTACTCGGGATGTTTGAGTTGGATTAATTACCATTTGTTTCAATTTATATATTTATACCAATTGATATACTTATTTCAAAACCATATTTAGCCGTTACACTTTAAATCAGTTCACAATATACATGTAAATGTAGTGTTAGTGGAAGTTTGTAGTGGCAGTAATTAAGACTTGACTTTTAGTAGCAATATGAAAGTTTTATAATATATTAATATGAAGATTATGTGAACATTGAATAAACATCATGCAAATTATTCTATTACAGGAGTTTGGTTTGACAGTAGCCAAATTAAAGGACAGAATAAATAACTACCCCAAACGTGCGGAAAAAAGGTTAAAATGATTTAATTCACAAAAACAATTGGCAGAACTTTCATACACATTTTGTACAAAAAAGCACAAGAAAACATTTTCCCAATAAATGTTTTCAAAATGTTGAAATCATTCAGAAAGCAAGTGAAGAGGTTTGTGTAAACCAGTCCTCCCTAGCTCTGTCCCTGACTCTAAACCCTGACTCTCAACCCTAACACTGAACCCTCTGAGGGCAAAAAGACACTCCTTCAGAGTAAAGGTTCAAGAAGAAACTCCTTCAGAGTAAAGGTTCGAACCCTGAAGAAGGAAGAGCAACAGGAAGGAGTAGAGAGGAAAGTGAAGTTGTGAGGTTAGTTAGTGAGGTCAGTTAGTGACAGACGTGTGGGAAAGGCGTGTGGAAGCACACGGGTACATGTGGTGTTAAGAAGGTTAAGGAGGTCATTGATGCATCAGCCTCAGACCGCTGAGCTCAGCAGGTCTTCTGGAGGACGAGGCTCAGATGAACTGAGGAGACGGGACCAGCAGGACGTCAGGATCAGGTGGGGTTCAGCTCAGGCTGGTCTGCCCCGGACCAAACAGGATCAGGTGGGGTTCAGCTCAGGCTGGTCTGCCCTGGATTAAACAGGATCAGGTGGGGTTCAGCTCAGGCTGGTCTGCCCCGGATTAAACAGGATTCCATCAGCGTCTTAAAACAGGACATGGATTATGTTCATTATTCTAACCAAAGGGACTTCATTAAGGAGCAGGCAGGCTTTAGGGCACCTTGCTCAAGGATTCAACAATGTTTTATGAAGACTTGGGCGTGAACCCGCCACCATTCGGCTGAGAGTTGAACACCCGATCTCGTACCAGATACTAGTCCACTTAGGTCAGTAAATGCAAACGTATCAAACGTCTGGTAACACCAGACGTTTAGTCTGTAAACGGCAACAAGTTCAGTTGACGCAAACTTACAAGGAATATTTGTTTGTAGAATCCTAGTCTTCAGGATTCACTGTCCAGATGTTTGGCTTCTCCGTCAGTCCTCCAGAGATTCCTGGTCTGGTTACAAACGTAGTTTGACTCTAATGTAAGGTCGCAAACACAGGAGTAGTTTGGCTCTAATGTAAGGTCGCAAACACAGGAGTAGTTTGGCTCTAATGTAAGGTCGCAAACACAGGAGTAGTTTGGCTCTAATGTAAGCTAACAACACAGTAGTTTGTCTGGCCTGGTAACAAACAGCAGCTCTGTTCAGTAAATGCAAACGTACCAGGAATCCTTGTTGGTAGAGTCCTGGTCGTCCTCAGGAGTCCCAGCTCCTCCAGCAGCTCTCCTCAGCCACAGAGTCCTGGTCTGGAACAAATACAGCAGGGGTCAGGCTCCAACATCTGGTAACAAACAGGTGTAGTTGTCTGGTAAAGTAACCACTAGTTTCAATGGTAGCAGTACTCTACTGGAGGTGGCAGTGAGAGTGACGATCACTCCAGTGTCAGGATCCACAGCAGACATCCTCCACCAGGCAGCTCCTCCACCAGGCAGCTCCTCCACCAGGCAGAGCCTCCATCAGCTCCTCCACAAGGCAGGGCCTCCACAAGGCAGGGCCTCCAGCACGGCTCGGCCTCCACCAGGCTGGGCCTCCATCAGCCGCTCCACCAGGCAGGGCCTCCATCAGCCGCTCCACCAGGCAGGGCCTCCATCAGCTCCTCCACCAGGCAGGGCCTCCATCAGCCCCTCCACCAGGCAGGGCCTCCATCAGCTCCTCTGTCAGCTCTTCCACCAGGCTGGGCCTCCATCAGCTGCTCCATCAGGCAGGGCCTCCCTCAGCTCCTCCACCAGGCTGGGCCTCCATCAGCTGCTCCACAAGGCAGGGCCTCCGTCAGCTCCTCCATCAGCCATGGATTCCTGGTCTGGTTATAAACACTGTTGGGTCTCAGCGGCTGGTAAAACATTTGTAAAATGGAAGCCGGTGTCTATAGTTCCTTCATATCAACAAAGCCTAGAAAATGTTTAGCAATGCATCAAATGGCTCATATGACTCTAGGTATCCCCATTATGAAGGACCTCAGATCACAGAAGAGAATTCAAATCTGAAGCGTACCAGGAATCCTTGTTGGTAGAGTCCTGGTCGTCCTCAGGAGTCCCAGCTCCTCCAGCAGCTCTCCTCAGCCACAGAGTCCTGGTCTGGAACAAATACAGCAGGGGTCAGGCTCCAACATCTGGTAACAAACAGGTGTAGTTGTCTGGTAAAGTAACCACTAGTTTCAATGGTAGCAGTACTCTACTGGAGGTGGCAGTGAGAGTGACGATCACTCCAGTGTCAGGATCCACAGCAGACATCCTCCACCAGGCAGCTCCTCCACCAGGCAGCTCCTCCACCAGGCAGCTCCTCCACCAGGCAGAGCCTCCACAAGGCAGGGCCTCCACCAGGCAGGGCCTCCAGCACGGCTCGGCCTCCACCAGGCAGCTCCTCCATCAGCTCCTCCACAAGGCAGGGCCTCCAGCACGGCTCGGCCTCCACCAGGCAGGGCCTCCATCAGCCGCTCCACCAGGCAGGGCCTCCATCAGCCCCTCCACCAGGCAGGGCCTCCATCAGCTGCTCCACAAGGCAGGGCCTCCGTCAGCTCCTCCATCAGCCACGGATTCCTGGTCTGGTTATAAACACTGTTGGGTCTCAGCGGCTGGTAAAACATTTGTAAAATGGAAGCCAGTGTCTACAGTTCCTTCATATCAACAAAGCCTAGAAAATGTTTAGCAATGCATCAAATGGCTCATATGACTCTAGGTATCCCCATTATGAAGGAACTCAGATCACAGAAGAGAATTCAAATCTGAAGATGAAAAAAACCCTTATACAATAACCAGTCACCAGACCTAAAAAGAAACCTGAGCTTTAGTGTTTCAGTTTAACTTGGTGACGGTTACCCTCTGGCCCGGTGCTGTAAGCCTCCATCTCTGGTACTCCCCAGCGTCAGCCTCCGGTCCCCCCAGCCTCCGGTCCCTCCTGGCCCCACACTCCTCAGATCCCCAGCCTCTCCATTCAGGTGCTTCATACCTCCAGTCCCCAGCCTCAGCTCCGCCCGGGTGCATCCAGTGGCCCCTGGAAACACCACACAGCCTCTTATATGCACACCGTCACAGGCTAAATCTGTTAAAAGATGCTCCCGCTAACAGTCATGCCTTCACACACAATTATATTTTGATGTAATTTCCTTCCCTCGATTCTTCTGGGATTCTCTGATCAGGGATGGCTTCGCAATGAACACGTTCACATACAGGTGATGAGACTGAACTAGCCATTGTACAGATTGAAGACTTAAGTGGATTTTGCTTTACTGAACATATAAAACAGTCACCCATTCATAGAGAAGACTCACGTTAGATCACATGATAAAACTACATGACCAGCGGTGAGAAGTGATGTCGTCACTTTTTATGGCAGTTTTCTTCTGAAAGCCTCCTCAGTCCTTGCTCCTTTGATCAAGTCACTTCACATTTCCAAGTTGGAAAATGTGATCTGTGGTACTTTATAATCAGTCACTACTCTGCATTGAGCTTTACAACATGGTTTAATGGACCAAATGTAATCAAACTACAGGATACGTAAGAGGAACAACAATTAACTTGTGTTAAGTTAGCCAAACACAGGGTTTGCATTTCAGCTATATTAGCATTTGCCCAAAAATAAACATGTTTTACTCTTCTGAACAGTTAGGCCACTTGTTTTCATCAAGAAATGAATTCTTATTTTATTTATGAAGCTTAGAAAAAACTGCAGAGATAATCCTGACTTCCTAACAAGTGGCAACCTGTTTCAGGAATGAAGACAGCAGTCCACAAGTTGAAACCAGAAACCCAACAAGTTGTCCAGGCCATGCATTGGAACGGACCCGGGAAGACTTCCTACTCCTGCCCCAGAGCACTGACCTGTTCTGGAGAGCTTCTTTGAGAGGAGGTGGAGGTCTGGCTCTGGGTGAGGAGGCAGACACCTTGTGACAAACTAAATGTTAGCATTTTAACCTTGAACAGTTTCATAACATGGACGGACGGCCATTAGCTTAGCTGTTGGATACCATCCAGTTAGTAAGTCATCACTAAAGTATGGAGTAAAGATTATGTAACTTCATGCCATTTGGTTTAACTTCTGTGGCAATTAATCAAAGACCAGATATTTAGAAGGTATCAAAAAACACTAAGCACTATCGATATTAAATCACACAGTAAAATGATGATACTTAGCCATATTTAGGTGAGGAGTTGTATCGAAGAAATGCCAAATAGTTTTCCTCCTTCAAATGATTTGCAGCCTTCACTGGTGGTCAATCAAAAATGGGCCCCCAAGTGAAACGCCGTTTTGTACGCAGCGAGAATCCGTCAACGTGGTTAAAGTACAGCGCAATTATCGAAGATTATCGGTACGATTGTGGAGAAACGCAAAACGTATTGGACACGAACAGGTCGGTATGTATTTTGAACGGCCAGACGAAAGTTGTTTGAGATAAGTAAAAAACTCCAGATGGTAACCGACTGAGATTGTTTTGTTGCCGACAAGGTTACGCAATTGCAAATCCAGAACGTACTGCCAGATGCCCTAACAGTAAACCTTCGTGTGTGAAGGTATGGTTACGTAAATATGAATCCAGAACGTACTGCCAGATGCCCTGAGGTGACTCAACCCAACTAACTGCCAAATGTGTCCTTATGGTTGTCAACACTAGAATGTTCACTATCAACCATTTTGAGACTAAATTAAGTAACATTAGACTCAACTATGTCCTGCAGTGGATCTCCAGCATAGGGAGATAAGCATACAAGGTACTCTGTATCCACTCTGCATTAAAGGGTCACCAACGGCCTAAATCTCCTACCTACCAGCTACTATCCTCTTCAGGAAGAACAAAACCTCCACGGCGGGCAGCACAAACCGTCCGACTGGAACCGAACATTCCAGCCGGAACCAACCCAGCAGTAAGGAATGTAACCAGCGCCTCACCTTGAGCTGAGCGGAGGACGATCCGGAAGTCCAGCGATGATCTTCTCATAAAAATACAGCCAACAGACTTACCTTGAGGCGATCTGTTTGTTGCTGTTGGTCATTACTGCTACTCATCACACCTCTACAGGCTAGGCACCCAGTGTGTACAAGTAACCGAGTCAAAATGCTCAAAACCGTAAGAAAAACAGAACTACCATGAACAAACCACAATAGCTATGAATCGCTAAGTCAACTCACAGAGCCAACCATACCCTCTGAGTGAGCAGATGCAAGCTGGGATACAGAGCTGTCTGGAGTGTACAGTTCTGTAGATGCGCCCCTCAGGAGAAACCAAGTGTCAAGAATCCGTCGTGACATCAACTACATGAGCTGGAATATCCTTTGAGATGGCCACTGTGATTTCCAAAAGGAAAAAGACCAGGATGGAGATGTGTGTGTTCTTCCTCTCAGCCAGTAGAAGTCCTCAAAGGTCTTCATCAGAGAACCATGGAACGCATTTCAACGTTCCTCTCCATACATCTCAGAGCCCCAGTGAAGGTTTCCTCACATCCTCAGCTGAAGAAGGGAATAAATTCTGCTAGAAGAGCGCCCTAGTTGGGATAGTTCCCAGATTGGTTCTGATTTAAGTGAATCCATCTCCCAGGTTCAGCTAGCCCGGTACAAAATAATACAGTTCAGCCAGAGAAGACTCATCTGAGAGCGAGAGCACAAAAGACACGATCCACAGGGCTCACGTCCATCCAGCCAGGTAGAAAGAGCCGCCTCACTACAGCTCTGAAGGTCATCTTGAATATCCATTTGGGCCGTTATCCAACTTCAGACTCTGTGGAATGCCTTCAGGTGTCCATCCTCCAGAGTTGCTGATTGGTGAAGTCCGAGTTTGAAGTCACTGTTCTGAACCCGCCGTTTATGTCCAGTCTTTAGATTTGTTTCCAACCCGAGACTCTCGTCTTCCTGCCCAGTGTGTTGTATCTCGTTCCAGTGGATCGCTCCAGGCTCTTGGTGTCTACTGGAGTCCTCAGTATCGTCAATCTGTTTGGATTTCATTGACCATTCTAACCCCCCACCCCACTCAAATCACACAGACCCCCTCATGGACATTTTACCGGTCAAGGCAAGCAAAACACACACGTAGAACCCCAACCACTCACTCACACACATAGAACCCTAAGCCAGGTGGAACCCAGGCCACTCAGTCAGTGCTTCCCCTAGAATTGTTTTCAGGCCTGGTGGAACGCACCAATAAAGCGGAAAAAGGCTGATCGACCATTTTAGTTATTGAACAGGGAACCTTACGTCTCCAAAACACTCCCATTTGTTATAACATCCCTCATAACTATTAACCCGCGACAGGTCGGAGCATCATCTCGTCTCCACTGCCCTGTAAGGTAGAGTATTCATCTGCAGTCGCAATGCGGCAATTAACGTGTTAACGTGTGGACTTTATAGTTCAGGGGGACGGGATGAGAGCTGTTAACGTGTGGACTTTATAGTTCAGGGGGACGTGATGAGAGTTTGTTTCCAATGCAACCGAGGAGAGGACGGCGAGACTCGCCCTCGTTAGTTAAATTTTGGGGTTTGAGATAAATGCGCTCTCAATCCGGTGATTTAAGGAACGGTTAGCGACGGGTCGAGCATCAATGTAACGCAATGCACTTTTTATTGTCTTTATGTTTTGGCCTGTACAATCATAGGGGAAACACTGCATATAGAACCCCATGCCAGGTGGAACCCCCACACACACACACACACACACACACACACACACACGTAGAACCCCATGCCAGGAGGAACACACACACACAGAACCCCAGGCCAGGTGGAACCCACACACACAGAACCCCAGGCCAGGTGGAACACACACACACACACACACACACACACACAGAACCCTATGCCAGGTGGAACCCACACACACACACGTAGAACCCTATGCCAGGTGGAACCCACACACACACACACGTAGAACCCTATGCCAGGTGGAACCCACACCCACACACACGTAGAACCCTATGCCAGGTGGAACCCACACACACGTAGAACCCTATGCCAGGTGGAACCCACACACACACACACAGAACCCTATGCCAGGAGGAACACACACACACACACACACACACAGAACCCTATGCCAGGAGGAACACACACACACACACACACACACACAGAACCCTATGCCAGGAGGAACACACACACACACACACACACACACAGAACCCTATGCCAGGAGGAACACACACACACACACACACACACACACACACACACACACACACACACACACACACACACACACACACACACACACACACACACACACACACACACACACACACACACGCATAGAACCCCAGGCCAGGTGGAACCCAGGACCACATTGGTCATGGAGTTTGCAGGGTGTCTCCAAAAGGTGTCCGGGTGATTTAATGCGTGGCGTCTTTGTTTCCTGAATGAGGAGCCTCGACAGAGGGAAACCATGCAGCTTTAGTGAGCTTCAGGACAGGACTCTAGGAGAGAGGTGACGACCAAGCGGTGGGCCGTCGCTCTTGAAGAGCAGGATCCTCCATTAGCCGGCTGAGGACTCATCTGGACCAGGTGGAAGCTCTCTGTGGACGGCGTTTTGTCCACTCCAACCCCCAAGATGGAAGCCTCTCTCAGGCTGAACTGCACAGTGATGGGCGGGGCTAGCTGGACCTGGGAGATGGCTCCCCTCAGATCAGAAACCATCTTGGAAGGGCCCCAACAAAGACACTTTCTGAACCGGAGCTGTGCTCTCCTCTAGCTGAGAAGGTGGAGAAACTGTGGCTGAGGCGTCCCGATGCACGGAGGACAATGTTGGCGTGTGCTCCGGGGTTCTCTGGTGACGGACCGAAGTAGAGTTCTAGTCGTTGAGGAGAGGAGCCCTCACCGCTCCCCCTAGAGTTCCTCCTTCTGAATCCCTGTCCCCGTCTCAAAGGACACGCTGGTCCGTGTAACTGACGTCACAACAGATTCAGAAACACTTGGTTCTCCTGTTGGGGCGTGTCTACAGACCTGTAGACATCAGACAGCACTGTATCCCAGCATGCACCTCTGCCCACTCAGACCACGCCCTCATCAGTAAAACAACACTCCTGTGACAGAGCATAACCCTTCAGTAGCCCCAAAGAAACATCCTGACTACTCAGACCAGCCTTCACCTAACGGGTTAACTCAGCCAGGAAGACCAGATACATCAACGTGCCCGAGAATAATGAGACTAATGACTCACGGTTCGCAGTCTCTTCTTCGTGGTTGAATTGGGATACTCACAGAACCGCAGTTTAACCTCCATGATACACCTTGAAGGGCGCGCGCGCGCACACACACACACACACACACAGTCCATCAGAAAGGCTGAAATGGTTTGTGGGTTTGCAGGTTATATCGAGTCCGTCCATAGAGATACGGTCACGTTTTTAACTTTATGATAGGCTTTAAAACAACCAAAAAAGAACCCACATGAATATTTAAACACCGTTATGAGTAGGACTGTCGCTCAGGGATATTTGTACTCACTTCAGGTTCAGGTGAAACGCTCCGTTTTACTTCGAAAAGTCTTTTTAACCCGAGGAGCAGAGGATGATTCCCAACCAGAACATCACACACATCTTCTGGTTTCATGAACACAACATGACGTTGCCAGACTTGAGCGGACACCAGCGTGCTGTCCGGTTCCCTCTGAACTGAACCCGACCAGACAGCAATTAACCAATGAAGAAAAACACGCAGCGCGCGAGCCGCGGAAGGTGAGCTAATTAGTGAAACTCAAGGCAGCTTGGGCACCCTCTGGTCGCCTTGGTAACAGCGAGTCCACTTCAGCTGTTTGCGTCTTAAATTACATCACTTAATGAAATTCAACCATTAGGTATGATTTGATAGATTTAGATTCAGCCTTCATGGTGGAGGGCTTTCATGGTTTGACAGAATATTGTGTTGTTCATACATGTCTATAGGACCGGAAAATAGCCTCCAATACATGGCTTTACAATCGGCCTCATGTCTTACTATTGGCTCATTTATCAGACGCGTTCATCGCAGCTACTCAGTGAATAGACACAGGTAGGCGCTGGAGGTATGGCGCCGAGGCTGCTGCAGTACCCTCTGCTGGCTGAGATGGGAAATGTATCGAAGTTTTTAAATAATTTGGGATTGATATATCGATTTGAACTAGTTTTCTAAGGTAGAGGATTAGGACCGCATGTGATTTTTTTGAGTTGAGATTGAAGTCTGCATTCTGACTTTAATCTCAGAACTGACATAAAATAGATGTGGCCATAATCCTCTACATTATCTTCCGCAGGCCAGTGTGGTTCCCGTCCTGTGCGTCAAAGTGACTCCGTTGGTTCCTAACAGGTAGTTTACAAAAATTCTTATTTTAATCCAAGAATTCTGAGCTTAAATTCAGAACTCCAAAAAAAGTATCACATTTGGCCCTAAACCTTTTCTGTAGTTTGATGTGGTTGATGAAATATCAACTACACTCTGAGGGAGTGTGGAGGTAATGGATTGGTAATAAACACGTGTGTGCAGCCAGCGTCGAGCCCCAATACTTACAGATCAACGCCGGTTCCTTACATTGCTGATTTGGGATCCGTTTGACTTCATAATCAGATTTTATTATTATCCATCATCTGCAGTAAAGGTTTGAAATTCAAACAAAGGTCACAGTGTTCTCAAAGCCACCTTCATGGTGGTCATAATCTTAGATGAATGTCTCCAGACTACCGCTCTGGATAAAATATACTACTAAACAAACGAAAATAATGAAACATTGTACTTCAGGAAAAGTTGATCAACTTAGGTATATTTAATTCTTTACAGCTTTTCAATTCTTGGCAAGAACTAAACCTTGTTCGACGAACAAAAGACTCTTAATACAACAAAAATAGGCTCTCTGCTCTGATAGTATATTATTTTTTTCTTTACAAAAACTGAGGATTTGAGGACAGTAAATGAAAGCGCATGTTTCTGCTCGCCCTCCTCTGTTTGGCCTTTCAACAGACAAGTCGTGAGTCGCACAGGGACCACGGTCACAACACACCAGGAATCAAACTCTGAGGGCCGGGAGCAGGACGCACGGCCGTCCAATCACAGGCCAGCAGACATCAGAACCGTCGCGCTGACGAGAAACCTTTCAAACTTTCATCCGGACTCCTCTTGGCGTAAAGCCAACTGAGATGAAAGGTTCCTCCCAGAAATCCACTCAGAGAGAACATAACTCTTTAATGTGAGGTCAAACGCTCGCTTTAATCCAGGTTCTTCTCGAACGTGGACATGATGTAGCTCTGCATCGTCATGTCGATGCCGCCCATCTGGAAGGGACAGGAATCACATCATCAGGAACTTTACTGTGGAAAACTGCTTTAGGGAATCAGGATTTTTACTTCGGAAATGGCATCAGGACCTCTCTTCAGGTCTGACCTTCAACACAGATTTGTGCGTTCCCATTTGGTCACAGCTGGAATGAGTGATCGGCTGGCTATATATATATATATATATCCGGCTGGATCCTTCACGGCCCAACGTATCCCAAGATGCATTGAGCGTTGGATTTTATCAGGAATGGCGTCGGAGAGAGCGGAAGCGGCAGTTGCAGCAAATTACATATTTAATGACAAAACTATATAAAAACTTTTTTTTGATTAAAATAAAGTTGGGACTATTTTCAATTTGTAACTTTGTCAAAGTTCCATGACATTAACACGAGCCATATAACGTTAAACTAATTAACATTATATTTTATATAACCACTCCATATTTCTCCTCCGCCGTCCGGTTTGAACCGCAGCTGTCAGGGTTGCTAGGTGACAGGAGCGGGGCGTCCTCACGCGAGGTAAAGGGTGTAAGCGGCTTGCTACGCAAACTGGAAATGCTCCGTAGGGCAGGCCGTCTCATTTAAAAACGTTTGTTCAGCCTTCTGTCCGGCCTTCATGGTCTACGAAGGCCACGCCTTCATAGACCGCGTCCTCCAAAGGATGTGTCCCCTGAATTGAGACACAGCCAATGTACCCTATTGTATAGTCTGCTCATGTTTACAAGTTGTAACTGAATACGATACATGGTATGTAATGTATAAGTAACAATATATGATGTGTTGAAACAGGAAGTGACATACCACCTGTCGTCTGCGTCTCTCCTGCTCCTTCATGCGAGCCATCTCCCGCTCCTGAACGAGAAGAGCCGCCGCCGCCTGCTGCGTTGCCGTCAGCGATGGAGACTCCGTTATCGATGAGTCCGACAGTTTGGGAGGGTCCAAGATGGAGTCCAGGGGGAAAGGAGACACGGGCGTCTCCGGCGGCCTTTTACGATAAAACACAACCGCTAGTCTGAAGGTACGACAACACAACCACTAGTCTGAAGGTACGCTAACATAACCACTAGTCTGGAGGTACACTAACATAACCACTAGTCTGAAGGTACGCTAACATAACCACTAGTCTGAAGGTACGCTAACATAACCGCTAGTCTGAAGGTACACTAACATAACCACTAGTCTGAAGGTACGCTAACATAACCACTAGTCTGAAGGTACGACAACACAACCACTAGTCTGAAGGTACGCTAACATAACCGCTGGTCTGAAGGTACACTAACATAACCACTAGTCTGAAGGTACGACAACACAACCACTAGTCTGAACGTACGGTAACAACCGCTAGTCTGAAGGTACGCTAAGACAACTGCTAGTCTGAAGGTACGGTAACAACACAACCGCTAGTCTGAAGGTACGGTAACAACACAACCGCTAGTCTGAAGGTACGGTAACAACACAACCACTAGTCTGAACGTACGACAACACAACCACTAGTCTGAACGTACAGTAACACAACCGCTAGTCTGAACGTACGGTAACACCACAACCGCTAGTATGAAGGTACAGTAACACAACCGTTAGTCTGAACGTACAGTAACACAACCGCTAGTCTGAACGTACGGTAACACCACAACCGCTAGTCTGAAGGTACAGTAACACAACCGTTAGTCTGAACGTACAGTAACACAACCGCTAGTCTGAACGTACGGTAACAACACAACCGCTAGTCTGAACGTACAGTAACACAACCGCTAGTCTGAAGGTACAGTAACAACATAACCACTAGTCTGAAGGTACGGTAACAACCACTGCTCTGAATGCATTTGAAGATAAACATGAGGATAAATCGGACTCTCTATCGGCCGTCTGGGCGGTGATTGATTGTAAGTAGTGACACAGTAGCCCTGATCAAGAGGTGTTCCCCGCATCAGGCCCCGAGCTACAGGCGTCTCCTTGACCGATAACTGATCGCTCCCACAAGGTTAAGATCACGTTAACACGCTGAGCGCTCCGACCGCAGCTCGGGGGCGCTACCTGAGCCTGTCGGGGCCCCTGAGGGCCTTCTCCCGCTCCTCCTTCTGCAGTGCGGCCCTCCTGAACTGCTGGAAGCTGTCCCTGGAGGACCGGGCGCTGGGGGCCCCCGGCCCGGGCCCCGCCGCCCGCCGCACCAGAGCGGCCCACAACTCCACCTTCTTCAGCACCGCCTCCTGGGAAGAACCAGCCAATGAGAGGTCCTGTTTGTTGTTGAGGGGGATCGCCATGGCTACGACTTGTCCGCTGATAATCACAACACCTGCTGGTAGAAAAACAACGTTGTACACAAAGAAATACAACGCAGGAACCTTTCTGGCTGGGCGGGGCCTCCCGTCCGGGGGGGAGGAGCCAGGGGGCACGCCGTCGGACCCCGAGTCGCGTCTGGTGTCTGCAACACAGCGGTTACAAACGTCACCCATTTTGTGCTGAGCCAGGTGTTAGGAGGGGTCAAAGGTCAATCAAGGTCTCCCTCAGGCCCCGACACACGATACCGAGGGGGCGGGGTTTCGGACGGCGAGGGTCCGTGCGGCGCGGTTCTCTTCTATTTCCACCGCCCAACTGCTAGTCTGAACGTACGCCACCCAACCAAGCCGTCTGATTGGGTGCCGAAAAGGTGGAGCTACACACGCCGACCTTCGATTGGCTTACAAAATCGTCACTTCCATGCGACAGGGGGATAAAAACAATCAAACACAGTACCCGGTATTTCTGGCAACGGCGAAAGATTTGTTCATTGAAGGCCGCCGTCCTTCTTGGACGTCCTAGGTTGTTGCTCTTTGTTCATTATGTCGCATTCTTCTTCATTGGATCCATTAGCAGGCTACACTGTGTCGGCTGCTATGGTGTCACGATGCTTAGGTAGCTGCCGCGGCTATCGCTATCAGGCTTGGACCCCGCCCTACCATAAGGGTACCGTCGGCGGTGGAAAACCCCAGACAGATTTAGCGTAAGCGGGCTGTCCCGCTCCGAGCCGCCCCCGTACCGCTGGGTGGAAACGAGGCATCAGACGTGGGTTTGGTGTGTCAGGGCTCTGAGAAAGACCCCCCCCTGGTCTAGCCCCAGGGGGCCAGCACCTACCGGCCTGCCTGAGGCGCGCCATGGGGGGGGGGGGGCTGTCCTGGAGCGGGGACAGCAGAGGAGGCGGCTGAGGACACAACGCCAGGACGGTTAGAACCCAAAACACGGTAATGGAACACGCCCCGTTTTAGCAGGAAGTGCGTTTCTCTGGATCCATTGGGCTGCACAGATACGTGCGACTGTAGGGGTGAGCCCCTCTGAGCCACAGATCTGACTGGCAGCAGAGGGTAAAGCAACGTAACAGTGAAGGACCAGTGAGACCAGTCAGACCAGGGGACACCAGGCTGAACCTCTAGATACATGCCTCTGGTCGGGGAGAGCTGGGGTCCAGACCCACGGCCGGGGACGTCAGAGGGGACAAGAGCGCAGACAGGTCTGGGAGAACAGAGTCAAGAAGGAAAAACGACAAGGCATGAAACACCTCATTCACTTTCTAATACTATAGTGACCGATGGTCCTATTAGCCCAGGCCTTATTAGAATAGAGCAAGTAAAGCAGACCAGATATTACCTGGAGGAGAGAGGAACAGTTGCTCACAAGACTGACTCATTTTTGGATGAGCACGCTTGCTTCCGAATGGCTCTAAAGACAGGCTTCTGATTGGCCAAGGTGGCTGGCTTCTGATTGGCTGCGGGGGGTGAGCTCTGATCGGCTGCGGGGGGTGAGCTCTGATTGGCTGCGGGGGGTGAGCTCTGATTGGCTGGGTTCTCATTGGCTGCGTGGGCAGGCGTCGCAGGGCAGAGCGGTAGCTCTTCAGGGAGGCCTTCAGCAGGTCTCTGGTCCCGGAGGACGTCTTCCTCAGAGCAGGCAACTTCAGCGAGGCCTGGACCAGGGGGAGACACCCCGGATTGGACCAGGGGGAGACACCGGATTGGACCAGGGGGAGACGCGGGATTGGACCAGGGGGAGACGCGGGATTGGACCAGGGGGCGTCAGTAACATCATGAGCTCATTGAAGCAGGTCCTACCTTCTCCTGCGCCTTCCAGGATCTGCCTCTAGCGCTCCGCTGCTTGGCCTCCGGCACTGGGGAGACAAAGCAACAGTCATCAGCCTGCCCCCACGGCTCAGAGCTAGTCTACCCCCCCCCCCAGCACCCAGAGCTAGTCTACCCCCCCCCCCAGCACCCAGAGCTAGTCTACCCCCCCCACCAGCACCCAGAGCTAGTCTACCCCCCCCCACCACCCAGAGCTAGTCTACCCCCCCCAGCACCCAGAGCTAGTCTACCCCCCCCACCAGCACCCAGAGCTAGTCTACCCCCCCCACCAGCACCCAGAGCTAGTTTACCCCCCCCACCAGCACCCAGAGCTAGTCTACCCCCCCCACCAGCACCCAGAGCTAGTCTACCCCCCCCACCAGCACCCAGAGCTAGTCTACCCCCCCCACCACCCAGAGCTAGTCTTGGTGGTGGGGAATAGAAGGAGGAGGTGGTGGTACTGGAAGTGTGTAGCTGTAGGGCCCATCGGTCTCTAACCTGATTCTGTGTCAGTTCTCTCCGAAGAGGAGCTGGTGCCACTGCTGCTGAAGGAAGAGGAGGAGGAGGAAGAGGAGGACAAGCAGGTGGCGTTGCTGCTCCCAGAGAGCCGGGCCGACTGGCCCAGGTCCAGAGGTTCTGAGACACACACACACATTTCCATATTGCAATTCAATTGTTCTCATTAAATATCATTCCACGCCTGCAATTATTTAAGTTTCAATACATAAAAAAGACATCTCGACCTCTGAACTAACCGATGGCCGCAGTGCCAACGTTAGAGGTACTCTTCTCCATGCTTAGCACGCACTCATGTACATTAAGGGGACTCTCTCCAGTCTCCTCTAATTGGCTGAGGTGGTCGTTATTTACATTTAGCAGACGCTTTTATCCAAAGCGACTTACAATAAGTGCATTTGTTACAATAAGTACATTTGTCATAAGAAGTGAAACAATATATCGCTGTCGGTACAGTAAAGACGTTCATAGAACCAAGTGCAAGTATTACAATCGCTAGGCTAACCCATTCCCCGTGTAAAGCAGCGATAGCAGCTACTGTAGATGCTACACAATTAAGTACCTTGAATAAGTGCAATGTACAAGTGCCAGGACGTACAACATTCAATGGTGGCTGTGCATTGGTTTCTATGCAGAGTCGAGATGAACTCTGAACAGGTGAGTTTTGAGTCTTTTGCGGAAGCTGGTGAGCGACTCTGCGGTCCTGACATCGGTAGGGAGCTCGTTCCACCACTGAGGTCCCAAAACAGAGAAAAGTTGTGACTTTGCTGATCGACCTTTGCTTGCTCTTAGCGATGGCGGTACCAGACGTCCAGCTGAGGTAGTTGAGCGGAGGGATCGAGCTGGGGTGTGTGGCTTTACTAATGCTTGGAGGTAGGCAGGGGCAGTTCCATCGACTGCCTTGTATGCCAGTACCATCATCTTGAATCTGATGCGAGCTATTACAGGGAGCCAGTGGAGGTCTCGGAAGAGGGGGGTTACATGTGAGAACTTTGGTAGGTTGAACACGAGGCGCGCTGCCGCATTCTGGATGTGCTGCAAGGGTTTAATCGCAGAGGCAGGGAGTCCAGCCAGGAGCGAGTTGCAGTAGTCGAGGTGGGAGATGACCAGTCATTGGACTAGAAGCTGAGCTGCTTCCCTTGTGAGGAAGGGCCGGATCCTGCGGATGTTGTAAAGTGCAAATCTGCAGGACCGGGCCACCGCAGTGATGTTTGCGGTGCAGCATAACTGATTGTCCAACACTACACCAAGGTTTTTGGCAGTTGGAGAAGGAGATACAGTGATGTTCTCAACAGTGACCAGTAAGTCCATGTGTGGGCAATCTTTCCCTGGTATTAGGAGGAGCTCAGTCTTGTTGAGGTTAAGCCTCAGGTGATGGGCAGTTGTCCAGGTGCTGACTTCTGCCAGACATTCAGATATGCGTGTTGCATCAGGGCTTTGTCAGATGAGGGAAAGGAGAGAAATAGCTGTGTCGTCAGCATAGCAGTGATGTAGGGCTGCACGATATGGGCAAAATATGATATCCCGATATTTTTTGGCTGAATGGTGATACACAACATATATCTCGATATTTTCTATAGTGGGTTAGATGGCTTTGTCGCATTGTCCTGCGTACTACGGTGAGGGTTTCAGTGCGCCCTAACTTTAATCCCCCGCCCCCTCCCTTCTCCGTTCCATTTGGGAACATGTTTGGTTTAATTTCGCTTGTTTCGTATATTTTAATTAATTAAGGGCGCCACCAGAGGGCGCCCCCAACACATTTGCCGCCCTAGGCAATCGCCTAGGTCGCCTATGCCGAGCGCCGGCCCTGGTTTCGGGGTAGAAGAAGCTGTCGCGGCCGGTGATACAGCAGCACAGCCACAGAGTTTTTACGCATTCCTCATACTGCACTTTGTGCCGCTGCTGTAAATGGTGGAACAGATTTGTCGTGCTTCCACTTTTACCCGCAACGGTTTTGCAACGCTCTCTACAGATGACCTGCAGCTGCTGCTGCTCGTCTGTTTTTTTAAACCCGAAACACAGACGCTTGAGGTGGAAACTGACCATGTTAATGCATAAATCGATATAAACGATATTGTCACATCTTGTATCCCCTTTGAAATTATATCAATATATCTTACATAGCGGATATATCCTGCAGCCCTATCGTGATGTCACCGTTACCTGTCCGCTTCCTCCTCTTCTTAGTGGCCAAGCGCTGCGCCGCTGGCGGCGGCGTGGGGCCCTTGGGCTTCACCGGCCTGGCTGCAGGGAGACACCAAATATCCACGGTTACCAGGGCCACTGTGGTAACCAGGGCAACAACCAGATGCACTATAATGGCCCGAGCAGTGGTCATGAGATCAACCATGATGCCATGCCGTCCACGTGGGTCTAGGAGGTACGGTTCCAACACGAGGCTTGGCTGTCGTTTTGCAGTCGGCCTCTAGTTGGTTCTCTCTTTTCGGCGAGACAGGGGCAGGGGGGTGGGTTAGTGAGCAGACCCCCCGGGGGGAGGGGGCGACTCACTGGGAGTGGCGGTCTTGGCGGCGTCCTTGCGGAGGCAGCGGGCGACAAAGGCCTGCAGCGTGCGCAGCGTGGCGGGCGCCAGCGTCTCGATGTCGATCTCGATCTCCCGCCGGCCGCAGGCCCGCAGGTGCGGCTCGTGGCGCCGGACGAGGTCCACCAGCCGGCCCAGCCGCCGCCCCGGCAGCCGGTTGATGTCCAGGCTCAGCTGCCGCTTCTCCTCGTAGGGCACCGTCGCCATGGAGACCGCCTTCTCCACCTCCGACAGAACACGCGTCCTAACAACCACACTTTTACATAAGTGTACTTTCTGAATAGGAAAAGGATTAAACACTCTGAGAGAACATCTGTCGAACACAATGACTGCAGAACAGGAATGTGAAGGCACACTGTTGAGTTGAAATGCATGTTCTTGAGCGGATCAAATGCAACAGAGGCCGTTGAAGTCATCTGAATCGGAGGGGGCTCACGTACAGACCGGACCCCTTCGCACCGCTGCTCCTCTGAACTTTGACCTTGTTCCTGGAGGACTTGTGCTTTTCCTTCTCCTTCTTGCGTCTCGACGTCTTCTTGGTCTTCAGGGGCGTCTGGGCGAAGAGCTGCAGCTGGTCTCTCATGGCCTTCAGCTGGACAGGAAGAGGAGGAGTCAGGGGACCGGAGCCAGACCCTCCGTCTTACCGTCTATCTCCGTCATCGCTAAGGAGGCCTGCCCTCGTGATCAACGTTGGTCACCATTTAAAAAGGTTCTGAAGAGGCCTGGGATCAGACCGCCATAGCTTACTGTAACCTCAACCGAATCTTTAAGCACACCCTGAAGAAGATGGTGTGATGTCTCCGGTATAGAACGTGTGGTCCATCGCCACGGTAACATACCTGTTCCTCCAGGATGGCCAAGCTGGGGGCCTTCACCGCCTCCTTCTCTTCTTCCTCTTCATCCTCTGAGCTCTGTGACGATGAAGAGGAGGAGTTGGAGGAGGTGGAGGAGCTGCTGCTACTGGAGCCGTGCTCCACCTTGCAGTCTCCTCCTCCTCCTTCTCCGTTGTCCTTGACGACGGCCTGGTCGGACGGCAGCATGCTCTCCTCCTTGGGCATCTTTGAGAACTGCGCCTCAAACACGTCCTGGGGGAGGAGGGGGGGGACACTTGAGAAACCACAAACCACCCAGCATCACCGGAGCAGCAACCAACCCTTCCGATTTGTTGGGGTGGGGGGGGGTGTACCTGCAGCCTGCGGGCCATCAGCACCACCTCGTGGGTGGGGGGGTTGTACTTGTAGCAGTTGGAGAACATGAGGCGGAGGTCGGCAGCAAACTGCTTGGGGGTGCTGTACTCCCGGCCGTCTATCTTCTTCTGTAACACAAGGCGCCTCGGTCACATCCCGCCCACTAGATCCCAGATGCGTTTTGTGGAGTGAAGAACTCGTGGATTCGTGAGGCATCAGCGTTTAGGCGACCGAGTAAAACAAACGTCGTGACAGCTGGTCGATTAAAGGAAGAAAACGGATGGATGAAACGATAAAAGACCAATTACAGCGTTAGATAAACCAGACCAGTATGGCGCTAGGTAAACCAGTAACCAGACCAGTAAGGCGTGAGATAAACCAGTACTGCGGGGAGACCTTGATGGTGCCGAGGTCCATGGGCTGCGTGACGATGCGGTGGTAGTCGTGGAGGCCGAGGGCGTCCACGTCCACGGGCGTGTAAAAGGGCCAGGCGTAGGCGGCGTGGCGGCGGGACATCAGCTCCTTCAGCAGCTCGCCGCAGCGCTGCAACGGCTCCGGCAGCCGGGCCCGACGCCACGCCGCCGGCCAGTCCGGGAGCTCCCTGCTGGGCGGCCTGATGGGCCTCTTGGCCCCGCCCCCACGCCCCGACGGGGTTCCGCCGCCGCAGCCCGGGGGCGGGGCTGTCGTCGAGGTCGGAGGGGACGCCGTCCTCCCGCACGACGACGGGTTGCCAAGGGTGACGGTCAGGTGCGGGGGGGTGACAGTGGGGGTGACGGTGGTGGTTTCGGCTTTCCTCTTGACGCCCTTCCTGTCCTGGAGGGCTTTACTCTGGAGGTGGGGGGGTTAAGAGAGGCGGCGTCTTTAAAGGAGGAGCTGGCGGGCAGATTCAGGAGCTCAACTTAAAGCGTGATAAAGCATGCTACTCACCGCGGACTGAGCGTGTTTGGGCAGCGCGGCCGGAGGGACGGGGCGGGCCCCGGAGCCCGGCGGGATCATGGTCAGCGTCTGCTGGACGACCACCTCAGACTCCGGGGCGCGGCGCTTCAGGGCTCCTGCGGGCAGAGGGGACAGGCTGGGGCTCAGGGCCCCTGGGGAACCTACCGCCAGGCTCTGAACACGTGCATGAGTGGGTGATGTCAGGCCGTATTGGTTAGCAGAGCACTGTATACATGCAGAACCTTTACCCTTCCTCACTATGAAGGTCTATTGGTTCTACTAGCCATCCATGTGGGGTTCCAACTATCCAGCTGTTGGGGTTCTACCTGTCGTGGTTCTACCTGTTGTGGTTCTAGGTGTGGGGTCCCACCTGTGCTGCTCCTCTTCCTAGCTCTACCAGGAGGTCTACTGGAGTCCTGCTTCTTCTCCGTCTCTTTCTCCTCTTCATGGGGCATCAGGGCCAGTCTCTCCAGGAAGACCTTCTCCAGGGTCTGGGCCATCAGCACGATGTCATCTCCGGGCTACGCACAACACAACAGTCAGGTAGCCATGGATACCGCCACCACTAGACCTAGAGGAGGCCCAGGACTATGCACCACCTCCTCAGTCACCGAGGTATAATTCTGTGGTCATGGCACTTTGACCACATGAACCTGTTCGGGAGTCCCTTAGCGGTGATGGGGGGACCAGCTTCGGGCCCGGCAGAGTGAGGGGGTACCTTGTTGTACATGTAGCAGTTGGTGAACACGGCGTTGAAGTCCTGCACACACTCCATGGTGTTCCAGTAGTACTGGTTCTGCAGCCGCTGCCTGATGGTGCTCAGGTCCATGGGGCTGCTGATGATCGTGTAGTAATCCTGCCACCAAGCGGAACAGACGGAAACAATCAACCGATAGAAAAAAATAAAACACAGACCTTGCAGCAAGGGCCCTAGGATCAGCCAGAGTTCTAAAATAGCAGAGGTACTACAATAGCCAGGTTCCAGAACGCAAGAGCCAGGGCCCTAGGACGGGGGGGGGGAACTCACGGGGAGGTTGAGTGCGGCGGCGTCGACGGGCTCGCTGAAGGGCCAGGAGAACTGGTGCTTGCAGAGGGCCCGCAGGACCACCCGGTCCAGGTACTGCAGCTCGGCGCTGCCGGGCCCCGGGCCCCGGGGGTGCCGCACCGCAGGGGGCGGGGGGTTCCTGGGGGGTGGCTTCACGCTGGACATGCCGCGGTGCAGCTCTCTTCAGCCAGACGGCTACGACGGTCACTCTGTGACCTGCACACAACAGACTGTTCTCAGGGTCGGGTTTGGACACTTTAACCCTAACCCGTCCCTTACTGCCACGGTAGTAAGACACTTTAACCCTAACCCGTCCCTTACTGCCACGGTAGTAAGACACTTTAACCCTAACCCGTCCCTTACTGCCACGGTAGTAAGACACTTTAACCCTAACCCGTCCCTTACTACCACGGTAGTAAGACACTTTAACCCTAACCCGTCCCTTACTGCCACGGTAGTAAGACACTTTAACCCTATATTCTTTAAGCTCACGTGCGTTCCTTTTAGTAGTGCAATCATTAAAATTGGGACTACGACCCCCCCCCCCCCCATATCTCAAACACAAACTAATAGACAAACTCAAAAAAAAATAAAGGGGGAACAGTGTCCCCAACTGTCTGACCCTCTGTGCGTGTGCACGAAGCACAGCCCAGTGAGTCACAGCGGGGCCCCAGTGCGGTCCCTCACCCTCCAGGGGCCACGGCAATCTGATTGGATTTGATTTCAGTTGGTGTGTTGAGTGGAGGAGCCCTCCAAGGTAACGTTGACGATTACGATCTTATTTAGCCCTCGAGATAACTATTCTATCAAATATCCACAGAGTCCGACAAGCAGTCGCTACTTAAACATCAGATATCTGTGTAAAATGTACTTTAGGTGTTTAATAACGTATTAAAACCTGTTTTACCTCTTTTTTAAGTTGAAGTCGTCACTTAACCTTCAACGTGTTAGCCGCTAGCGTTAGCGCGTGTTTAGCATGCGAACAACCAATCAGAAGAGAACCCTCGGTGATAATCATGGCTTTAATTTTGATAAGCGCCAGTTAAAGACTTCGGGATGTTTCTACGGCAACTCTGGGGATTGAACCACGCAACGCCGTCAGTTACCTCGCCTCCCGCCGAGGCGGATTGGCTGCCGCGTTGACAGCTGACAGCGGATTAGTGGAAGCTCCACGTGCACACCTGTCCTGTAGCCTAGCATGTGAAGCTAACAACGCACTTCAAACTGTCAAACTTGTTTTACGAATGCGCTCAAAGCCCACAAGGAACGATTTTTTAAATTTTTTTTACCAGAGGTGTCGTTTCGAAGTATTAAAGTGTCCTAAACATCTCATCTCAGAATCTACACGCATAAATAATATTTATAATAAAACCACAATTTATCCAAGACCAGTTAAATATGGTGATCCAAAACCAGTTAAATATGGTCCAAAGATGACCTAAACAGGCTAATTCAGTTTTACCACCACATCTGCCCCAAATAATAAACCCCGCAAATAACAACCCAGCCGGTAGGCCTACTGCCACTAGAGCTGCTCTGCACATTAGAAGACAATCCGTGTGTCTACACGTTAGTTAGGACATTCCGTGTGTCCTGACGTTAGGACAGACTCTACACGTTAGAATGATAGACTGTAGGTATAGGCCTACACGTTAGGACAGTCTGCATATCTACACATTACAAGGACAGACCAGAAGACCAGTAGTAGGTACCCGCTGGACGTCCCTCAGTAGGACCCCGAGACTCTCCTCCATGCCGGTCTACCTCCTGCGGTGATCCGGTGCACCTGCTGACGTCCATACGGCCTTCCTGTCGCCGCGGGCCGTTTTAACTTCACAGGAAGTTGCAACATATCCCGTGTTCTCCCCAACAACTGCAGAAGCTCCACTGAGCTCCCAACAGTGGATATGTGAACTTCTTCCACTTTAAATGTGTTGACCAAAATGTATGACAGAAAGCCCAGCGTTTGAGCCGGCTCCCGCATGACATTGGCTACACGATATCACCGAATAATAAACACAACCAAGTAATTTGAGTTAACGCAATCAAATCAATTACAGGAGCCTGGAACCGGTGCGATTGTTGCACCAATTAACCAAACAGCGATATGATTAAAGTGAGGAAAACACATCTAAGCAGGACTCTTCCACCAGGTAGGTTCACTTCTGAAAACCTTTTGTAAGGACATTGCTGCAGATTTGATGTGTTAAACTGGCTGCTTTAGTCGTTTGGTTGCCTTTGAACCTTTGAGCCACGGGGGGGGGGGGGGGCTCGGGCCGGCGTACTTCCTGTGGACAATATCCGTCGTTCATTGGTGTGATGGTGGTGAGGGTACATAGCGGGGTTCCCTTGCTACCCCGGGACTGGTGATGACACAAAAACACGAATGAACTGCTCGGCTTTACTTCAAACTGATTAAAGCTGTGGACATTGAAGTATAAATTGTGTTTTGTGGAAAGAAAGATCTTCCCCAAAATAACCAGTAGAGTGCGCCAGTGCGCAGACTCACCGCCTCCAGGGGAGGAGACGCGCTGAGCTTGTTATTGTCCTCAGATTTCAAACAGGATATTGTATAGTATCAAAATATCAACCCTTTTTTTATTTGATGCCTTTATTTTAATATTGTTATAACATAAACACGCACACGCAAACGCACATAATGAATTTGTTTTAAAAAACTGTGTTAAATGTGTTTAAAAGAGGTCGGTGTGATTTAAATTCTTTCCCCCTCCCTCAAACAGACGAGGTGCATACATATGTATGAGACGTCGGATAATCACAAGCCCTCTCAGCGTTTCCATGTCAACCTGTCTTGTGAAAGACGCAGCATCCACCTTCCTCTCTGCTGTCACCGCGTCTCCGCTCGTCTCAGCCAATCACAGAGCTCCTCGCTGTGTTCCCCGCCAGGCGCCTTCAGACCAGAGTCGTGATGTCACTTGTTGGTTGTTTTGTTTGTTTGCTCAGTTTTTTGTGTTTGTGTGTTGAGGGAGGTGACGCTGCTGCTCCACATGTCGTATGAGATACATTTACCAACGCACATGAGCGGACACACACACACACACACACACACACACACACACACACACACACACACACACACACACACACACACACACACACACACACACACACACACACACACACACGACATACATTTCACAACGCACATGACCAGACACACACACATGAAAAGACACGCACATGCACACACGTTAAATAACTACCACATTATAATATGTATGCCAGTATTATGTGAATCAATCAATTATACTAATTTAAGATCCGTCATTGACTTTGATTGTTTACATGTGTAGTAGAAGTGTAGCAATATTATAATAGATAAAAAGTATGTTGTGAAAAGTCCAGTCTGTTTTTCTGACTCTCTCTCTCTCTCTCTCTCTCTCTCTCTCTCTCTCTCTCTCTCTCTCTCTCTCTCTCTCTCTCTCTCTCTCTCGGTCTCCCCCCCTCCTAAGCCCCACCCCCTTAAGAATCAACTTAGTGGAGTCAGCGGAGGAGATACGTCTTTAAAGTTTGTTTTCTGGGTTCCTGTGGATAATAAGCCTCCGTGTCGCTCCACCGCGGGATGACAGAGACGAGCAGGGATCGCTTTCTACTTCGAGACTACAACTACACGTTGAACTACACGTTGGACCAAGTCTACTCAGAGGTTTCCTAAAGACTCCTTATGGTAGGTCTCCTTATCTCAGCGATATGCTGTAGGCTAATATGTTCGGAGCATGCATACAGTGGGTAATCTGCGCTCCGGAGATGTGGACATTATCTTTATTAGAATAAGTTGCATGCTCTTTGAAGCCGTCCTAACGCGTGACTGTCGAGTATCGGTGTGTATCTACTGTACAGTATTGTGGGTCCGTCTCCATTCGGGGAACACACCAGCTATTGTGTTTCTGCTTTCCAACGCAAACACACAGCGCGTCTCTGAAGACACACAACGGGGTCTGAGGACGCACAGCCCGTCTCTGAGGAGGACACACAACGGGGTCTGAGGACACACAGCCAGTCTCTGAAGACACTCCCCGGGTTGATAGGGACTATTGGTGACCCGTAGGGTCTCCGCGGCAACCTCCCATATTTCAATGCTGGTGATAACAATGTGTATGCTCTCCATAACTGGCAACTGTGGAAATCTTCCTCACTATGGACGAAACATTCACGTTGAAATATTCAATCTATATATTTTCAAATATTCCCGGCGACATGTATATAATATACATTACACAATTTGTATTTATATATTGTGTTAGAATGTAGTGGCTTAGGTCGTAGTCATTAAATATAAAAAAAACTGAAAAAATAAAACAAATAAGTAGATAACATGCAAACCAAACGTGCATATTAATCACTGTGCACTCTTGCTCCCCTGTGAAGCTCACCTTAACGGACGCGGTTGATGCCCAGCCGTTATTTGCCTTCTGTCGTGAAGGTGGTTGGCTTTGTATTTTATGACCGGTCCTAAATATTTAGAGTAGTGTTGAGTGCTTTATTTGAGCACGCAAGCATGGTGTGGACCAGCGTCCGAGGGACGCAAACACGGTGATCATAAATGTAATATCATTCAAAAGCACTGCATCAATTCAGTCCATTTGTTTATGTGCCGATTTTTATCCAAATGATGGAGTAAGATCCTTCCGGAATTAGACTGAAAAATTATAATGTTTCAAAATACTATAATCGTATAAATATATAATACTATAATAGTTTCAAAATACTATAATAGTATTTTGAAACTATATATTTGTTAATAATACTATAATAATAGTCTTATTATATAACCTAACCTTACCTACTTCTGTTGGTTGAATAATAGATTAATAAGTTAACAGTTATCATGATTAAGCTAAATTCTTATTCTATATCTGTAAAGTTGACTAATACAGCGCTCCACATGTTCAGTGAACTCGTAGGTCAAACTCCCTCCACATCGTCCCGCTGTCGCGTCGGAGCATTGAGCGGAACGGCGACGTTATGCCGCCATAAATAGATGATTGGCTTTGTCACAACAGATGAACGTCATTACGGCGTGAAACGAGCTGTGAAATACAGAATTATAGCGAGAAGGTCCAGCTGCTCTGACTACATAGTTCTAAGAACCGGTTGAGTTCTTTCTGCTTCCTTATCAAAGTTTTGTATTTTGAAGATCTTGAAGATCCCAAAACTATCACACTGTGAAATATTGCTCTCCGAAGAAAACGGTCTTTCGCTCCTTGCTCAAGCATGCCTACAGGTAGGCTTCAGACAGGGGGGCTCAAACCCGCGGCTTTGTTCCTGTGCAGTGCAGTAGAAGGTGTGACAGCGTGGCCTTTCCTTCAGCCTCTTTTACAATTCGGGGCTGTCATCAGAGATTTCTTGAATACGAATGAAGGCTGTAGCGGGGTCCCTGTTGAGAAGGTGTGTGTGGGGGGGGGAGGTGGTCTCTGCAGTGTGAGCCAGCGGCGGAAGGAGAAGATAGAACTCAAAGCATTTAGCCATCCAAGACTGGCAGCACCCAGGTTTTAATATAATATGCATGTGTGTGTGTGTCTGTGGGTGTGTGGGTGTGAGTGTGTGTGTTTATGTGTGTGGAAGTGTGTGTGTTGCAGTGTTGAGGTTTGTTGTCACTAGGTGGGAGAAAGCCCCAAATAGTAGTTTAAAATAACAAAGTAATTTCACTTGAGTTAAATAAGGAAGGAAGTAAAAAAAAAAAAGGAATAAAAAAGCAGGGACTTCAGAGGCGCTTCAGGGTGGGGGTCAGGGGAGGTCCTGTTTCATGTGGTCCGGGACCCTTTGAAGTGCCTGGTTCTTTTCCCCTCGCTCACGGTCTTGACCCCCACTCCACCCGGGGACCCCTCCGGGTGAAGTGGGGGTCGCCTTTAACTCCTGGGTGTCATGCCATACTGCTGATGCAGAGCTCTGACAGCGTGACCGGCCCCGGGGGGGGGGAGGGGGTAAATCAAACAGGGGGCGGGGCCAGGTGGAAGTGTAATATTTATCAAGGTTCCTCCAAATGACTTCCCAGCGCCTGCAGCTGCCAGACTCAATGGGGCTGTTGTCCTCAGCCTGGATAGCACCGACGCACATCTCACCTCCCTCCTGCTCCTCCTCACAGAGGATCGCCTCCCTCTCCCTCTCTTGGTCTCTGTCTCTCTCTGTCTTTGCCTCTCTCTCTTTCCCCCTCCCTCCCTCCCTCACTTCACATGCAGGCTATCTCTCGTTCACATTTAGACTGTCTCTCCTCTGTAGAAAGCAGAGTCAGGCTGTCTCCCCCTCCAGTTAGACTTTCTCTTGTCTGCAGAAAGCCCCGTTAGACTGTCTCTCCTCCGCCGTGAGACTGTCTCTCCTCCGCCGTGAGACTGTCTCTCCTCCGCTGTGAGACTGTCTCTCCTCCGCCGTGAGAACGTCTCTCCTCCCCAGACAGCGTCCTGGCCCGTGGTGAATGAGTGTGGTCCGGCCAGCGTTCTTGGAGGTTATAGCTTGGCTTCCTTCAGAGTGTTGCTGAGGAATGTTTGGTGAAACTTCATGACGGTTCAATAGCTAATAACATCCCCTCCCCCCTCCCACTCCGAGGAACCCTCATGTCCTCGCCAGACCCACGACACCATAGATGGCGTAGAAAGACAATCAAAACAATGCATACATACCGTTAATGAAGCCTCCTTTGGACCCAGACGCACGGCGGACAGCAGAGACCAGATGCTGGCAGTGTGTTGGTGTGCCGGTCTGGGTGTTGCCAATATGCACTTTGACCCCTAACTGTTCCTCATAGGATACCATCGGGATTGTTCAACCTACACCTTGTTTTCCCAGCGGGTCTTCTAAGTGATGATTGAGGAGAACAACAATTGTTGAAATCGGTCCAGAATGGAGCGAGTTCTTCAGCTGCTGCATGCTGGAACTCTTTTGGGCAACAGCACCCATCGCGTCCTGTCATAGCGCTGTTTCTGCCACGGACCTGCGAGGTTGGTCTGAGGACTTTATGGAGAGGACCCGCACAGAGAAATACAGCTTCATTCTTCACCAGTGGCGCGATCCGGTCTGTTTGTGGTGTCTGACCAACTCTCGCTCAGGGAGAAGTCTCGCTCTGGATGTCAGAGTTGTGATGTACAGGAAGAGAACGGTGGGAACGTGAGTTGGAGAGAGGAGTGTGGGCAGGAGGTTGTTGTGTTGGACTTATGAAGGCTTAGCTTGGTGTTATCTGAAGGATCTGGGTGAAGGAGGAGGGTGAGATCCTGATGACAACAGGGACAGCTCCTGCCTCAGCGGAACGTCAGGACCGCTGTGTGGCTGCAAGGCCGACGCTCTCTCACTCAGCTCTCACTCTCAGTCTCACTCAGCTCTCTCACTCAGCTCTCTCCCTCTCACTCAGCTCTCTTATTCTCACTCAGCTCTCTCCCTCTTCCTCTCACTCAGCTCTCTCTCTCTCACTCAGCTCTCACTCTCACTCAGCTCTCTCACTCTCACTCAGCTCTCTTATTCTCACTCAGCTCTCTCCCTCTCCCTCTCACTCAGCTCTCTCCCTCTCACTCAGCTCTCACTCTCACTCAGCTCTCTCACTCTCACTCAGCTCTCTTATTCTCACTCAGCTCTCTCCCTCTCCCTCTCACTCAGCTCTCTCCCTCTCACTCAGCTCTCTCACTCTCACTCCTTTGACGCCAGGTGTCTGAGCTCACTAAGTGTCTTCCGATGGACGCCTCTGGTGTAGGACTCACTAGTAACTTGTGTGTGAGTCTTCTGCCAAACACTGGCATTAAACCCCGTCACTGCCATCATCCCCATGCCCGTCTGAGCCAATCTAGAACAAACATGTCCTTGTGGTTGAATATGTGTGTTTGTTTACTCCTGGTAACCCTGGTAGCTGAGCACAGTCACATACACATCCTGTGGTTTCCATTAGGACACACGGGGGGGGGCCCACTGCAGTCTAACGGTATTATTTAGAAAATCACAAATTGTTCATGCAAGGCTTCCAAAATGTACCCCCACAGTCAATCTCCCCCCAGCTGGGTCTCCAGAGAAGTCCCGTCTCCTCCCAGATGGGGGTGCTTTGGGCTGTAGTTAATGTGGGTCTGGTTGTGCTGCTGGTGGCCTCAGAGTTCAGCTGAGGGGAGTTCAGTGGAGCCGCCTCTAACAGCCCCCCCTCCTCCTCCCTCTCAATTAGAGTGGGCTTAATGAACCACAGCAGCTCCTGGGGTAACCCCGCCCCCCCCGCCTGCCCTCTCTCTGGTGTCGAATTAAACTCCCTCTCAGCGGGGGGGGGGGGCATTAACCAGGCAGTTTGTATTAAGCTAGCTTGACTTCAGATTAGCCCTCACAGATGAATGGCCTGAACGACCCGTGGAGTCCAGACCTGTGATCCAGGCCGGTATGATCCAGATCCATGGGGTCTAGACCAGGGGTCACCGACCTTTTTGAACCTGAGCGCTACTTCAAGGGCACCCAGTTTGATACACTCTTCTGAAACAACACATTTGCTCGGTTTGCCTTTAGTTATATATTATTATTAAAGATTAATGATACTCCTCTATGTGAAGACACTAATCGTGTCAATGATCTCTCCCAATAATCATCAACAATGACTTAAAAAAAGTGGGAAAGAGTTGTTCCTGTATGAGTACTGCTATGTTTAGAACAGGCTGCGGGCCCCTCACATGGTCCTTGCGGGCGCCCTGGAGGCTGCAGGCGCTGTGTTGGTGACCCCTGGTCTAGAGCCTCATGGTGCAGGATCTTTGCGCTCTGGTCACGAGGGAGGGAGAGGGTTGGTCGTCTGTCCGTGGGGGGGTTGTTGGTTCCCGGTTAAACGATGTCTAATCCTGATGGTGTCTAATCCTCCTCTTCCCCGCCGGTTCCCCAGCTGCAGACCGGAGCCGCCTGTCTGTAGACCGCTTCGAGAACCGCCGGAGCGTCCTCTGACCCCTCCTCATCCAACCCACACGCCCACCCTGGGCACCATGACGACCGGGACCCCCACCCTCCTGCTGCTGCTGCTGGCTGCGTCCCACCTGGCCCACACAGGTACCCCCCCTCACTCCCCTCTCTGCTAGGACCATGTGTGTGTGTGTGTGTGTGTGTGTGTGCGTGCGTGCGTGCGTGCGTGTGTCAGGCATGTATTCTGCAGAGGAAGGCATACTGGGTTGTGAATGCGGCCCAGGGCCATGAACCGATCCCTCTCCTCGCTGCTGTCGGCTTCTCTGTTGGGCAATCCCAGATTTCCACACACCCTGGGATTTTCCGTGCCTTCCCTCAGCATGTCTTTCTAGATAGCACTTGTCCAAACGGTGAGTAATGAAATTTTGCGAGCAAAGAAAGTGAGTGTGTTTGCAAAGTGATGACAAATGTAGTGTCCCGGCCAAGCCACAGTGCAGGTATGTACAGGTACGGCCTCCGCCCCCACCTGATTCACGGGGGTCGAACTACAGACTGCCCGGGGAGGGGGACCGTCTCAAGGGGTCCGCATGGCTCACGGGGTAGAGCGGGTCGGCTGGTAACCGGAAGGTTGCTAGTTCCATCCCCAGTGTCGAGGTGTCCCTGAGCAAGGCACCTCACCCTGACTGCTCCTGACCAGCTGGCTGTCGCCCTGCGGGGCTGACTCGGCCGTCGGGGTGTGTGAGGCCATATTGTCAAGCGCTTCGAGTGGCCACTGGTTAGGGTAGCGCTTAATGAATGCAATCCATTTCCCATCCGGGCCGATCACCCAGAGACAGGGCTCCCTGGAGCCTGTATCAGTCCCGTCGTGGTCCCGTCTCCTCCAACTCGCCCTGCTCCTTTGGGGGGGGGCTGCAGTCTGCCAGCCCAGGGCGTCCATGTTTCTTCCTCTCACGGCGTAATGCTGATTGCAGCTCTTGGCAGGCGAGCGCTGAGACGTTAGGAACAAAGGAGCTGTTTCCCCGTCCAGCGGAGCGCCAACGACCCTCGGGGGGGATCGGCTCGGACGTCAGAGGAACAATAGTGTTGGGGCTGGCATCGGGGCTGGACCCACGCAGCTCCCCCAACAAAGCCAGGATCCCGGGCAGAATGCGGGGACGTCAGCAGGCGGGCGGGGTCCAGAGGGGCCTGGCCGTCCCCTCCGGAGACGCCGTGTGCACGACTGTCAGCCGCTGGCAGAGAGGGGACGAGTTTATGCTTCAATTCTTGAAACTCAGCCTGGCTACGTTTAATATTTATGTCTTCATTTATGAGTTACCAGCCGACTAGAATGTTATTGCCTCCTCTCCTTTCCTCCTCCTGCTGTGTGTGTGTGTGTGTGTGTGTGTGTGTGTGTGTGTGTGTGTGTGTGTGTGTGTGTGTGGTGTGTGTGTGTGTGTGTGTGTGTGTGTGTGTGTGTGTGTCTCCTGCCCTTCCTCTCTCCTGTGTGTCTCCTGCTCCTCCTCTGTGTGTGTCACCTCTTTTCCTCTGCCCTGTGTCTCCCCCTCTCTATCTTGTGAGCCTCCTCCTCCTCCTCCTCCACCTTCTCCTCCTCCTCCCCTACGTCTCCTCCACCTCCTCCTCCTCTTCTTCCTCCTCCTCCTCCTCTCTGCCCTGTGTCTCCTCCTCCTCCTCTCTGCCCTGTGTCTCCTCCTCCTCCTCCACCTCCTCCTCCTCCTCCTCCTCTCTCCCCTGTGTCTCCTCCACCTCCACCTCCACCTCCTCCTCCTCCTCCTCCTCCTCCTCCTCCTCCTCCTGCCCTGTGTCTCTCACACGTCCCGGGGCATCTGTGTAAACAATCCCATCTGTGCTCGTCGTCGTCAGGAGATCTTACGTAATGTTTAGACTCTCCTTCTCTCCGCGCCGCGTGGCTCAGGGTCAGAGTCCCCTATAACTCTCCCCGCCAGACTGAGAGCACCTTGTACCCCCTCCCCCCCGCTCCCTCCCCCCTCCCTCCCCACGGCCCTCCTACCCCTGGATCTGCTCCCTGCTCGGCCAGAAGCTTGACTTTCCGAGGGCTGCGCTGCAGGGCCCATTATTTTGCAGACGTCAGGTTTCAGTGAAATAAAGTCATACAGGAGCGCTGCCAGATATTAATTTCAAGCTGTTGCCAAAATCAGCACCAGGCAGGAAGCTGACTCCACCGGAGGGTCGCGGCGGGCGGGCGCTGCACGCCGGAACACGTGTCCACGCCTCTGGTTAACCTCCCAGCCTCCTCTTCTTCTGTGGTTAACCTCCCAGCCTCCTCTTCTTCTGTGGTTAACCTCCCAGCCTCCTCTTCTTCTGTGGTTAACCTCCCAGCCTCCTCTTCTTCTGTGGTTAACCTCCAACCTCCTCTTCTTCTGTGAATAAACGCCAACCTCCTCTTCTTCTGTGGTTAAGCTCCAACCTCTTCTTCGGTGGTTAACCTCTCAGCCTCCTCTTCTTCTGTGGTTAAGCTCCAACCTCTTCGGTGGTTAACCTCACAGCCTCCTCTTCTTCTGTGGTTAAGCTCCAACCTCTTCGGTGGTTCACCTCACAGCCTCCTCTTCTTCTGTGGTTAAGCTCCAACCTCCTCTTCTGTGGTTAAGCTCCAACCTCCTCTTCTGTGGTTAACCTCCAACCTCTTCTTCTTCTGTGGTTAAGCTCCAATCTCCTCTTCTGTGGTTAACCTCCAACCTCCTCTTCTTCTGTGGTTAACCTCCAACCTCTTCTTCTTCTGTGGTTAACCTCACAACCTCCTCTTCTGTGGTGAACCCCCAACCTCCTCTTCTTCCGTGGTTCACCTTCTAACGAAGGCGTAGCTTCATGATTACATCTTTGGTTTTTGAAGCCATGATTGACACACACATTCCTTTGTGTCTCTAGTTAAGTCCTAGTTGAGGGTCTTGCTTTGAACCAGTTTGAGACTGAGATAACGGGGACCTGGAGAGAGGAGGTTTATTGACACCGCATTGGTTCGGCGTGGAGGTTTAGGCGGCGGCGTTTCAAGGCCTTACTGACGTGTTGTCGCCGTGCGGCTGATCTCTGCTAGGCTCCTCGCCTGGAGACAGGAGGAGGAGCTCATAAGGCGGCCCCCAGCGGCCGGACCAGAGGGTGGACCGTCAATCCTCCTCACTGCACTGTCCTCTGGGCGGGGAGAGAGGAGATCTCACAGAGATACAGACTGAGAACGAGAGAAGATCTAGCAGAGAGAGAGAGAGCTAGAGATTCAGAGAGAGAGAGAGAGAGCGAGAGAGAGAGAGGAGATCTCACAGAGAGAGAGAGAGAGAGAGAGAGAGACTGAGAGAGAGACTGAGAGAGAGGGACTGGACTTTTTAGCATTAGTGTAGAGAGAATTGGATGTATGAAATTACATTTTTTTCTGTAATTCTCACTGACATGATCTGTATGCTGGGAGGGGGGAGAGAGAGTGAGGGCGGGGGGGGAGAGAGGAAGTACTCGGGGGGGGGGGGGGAACAGGGGAGAGAGGGTGAGTGGTTGGGGGGAGTGGGACTGGCAGGCGGGGGTGTAGGTTGTCGGGTCCAAACCAACACTCTCCACGGGTCAGGAGGATACAGATGTTGCCTAGCGACCAGCAGAGGAGGTCTGATACACCGCAGAGCGGGGGGGGGGGGGGGGGGGGGGGGGGGGGGGTGTTGACGTATCTATGGGGTATCCTGGGGGTCTCTGATTACAGAGAGAGAGAGAGAGAGAGAGAGAGACACTATTCTAGGTTGGGTAGCTTTAATGATCTTCTCCCTGCACCATAAGAAGTCCTATATGTTCTCTAGGAGTCACGAACAGTTTGGGCTTGTGTCCAACTGTCTTTGGAAGCCATGCATCACACACACACACACACGCACACACACACACACAAATACACATATATATATATATATATATATATATATATATATCAGAGTAAGATAAGCCCCGCCCCTCCAGAGCAGTTCCAGTAAGCGGGCGTGTAAAACCAGCGCTGCCAGAACCGCTAATACAACCCAGCTGGGCCCACTTTCCATTGTGTTGCTCCTGCCAGGAAGAGAGAGGTTAGTCATATAGGAGAGAGAGGGAGAGAGGGAGAGGGAGAGAGAGATTAGTTATATACAGGAGATAGAGGTTAGTTATATACAGGAGAGAAAGAGAGAGATAGAGAGGTTAGTTAAATACAGGAGAGAAATTAGTTATATACAGGAGAGAGAGGTTAGTTATATACAGGAGAGAAGGAGAGAGAGAGAGACAGAGAGAGAGAGAGAGAGAGAGGTTAGTTATATTCAGGAGAGAGAGAGATTAGTTAAATACAGGAGAGAGATGAGTTATATGCAGGAGAGAGATGTTAGTTATATAGAGGAGAGAGAGAGAAGTAAATTATATAGAGAGGAGGGAGAGAGAGGTTAGTCATATAGAAGAGAGAGAGGTAAGTTATATAGAAGAGAGAGAGGTTAGTTATATAGAGAGGAGGGAGAGAGGTTAGTTATATAGAAGGGAGAGAGGTTAGTTATATAGAAGAGAGAGAGGTTAGTTATATAGAAGAGAGAGAGGTTAGTTATATAGAAGGGAGAGAGGTTAGTTATATAGCGTAGAGAGAGAGAGAGAGAGCTTGACTGTACATGTCCTCCAGAGAGAGAGCGCTGACGTCACAGGGGACAGTACTCCGGAGTGGTTCTGGTTAAAGAGGCTCGCAGGGGGAGGCTGTGTTCTTAACAAGATGGATGCTCCCATTGTTGACTCTTTAACTGGCCGTTTAATGCCCACCGCGGCGCACTGAGGCAACAGCAACCTGGTGGAGGACATGGGCACAGTACAGCCAGGGTTCATGTTCAGATCCTCTGCATTACGCAACGCATCCTCTGTTGAGGACTATGAATTCTGTCTGTCCTCAGTTTGTTCTCTGACTCTCTGTTGGATTGTCCAAAGGATTACAGAAAACATATATGGACTATGTGTTTCATGTTTGAATGTAAGACCCCAGAAACATAAAGAGAGATATTAAAACCAGCAACATAAAGATATTAAACCAAAACATAAATGCATTAGAAACAAAACACAAAGAAAGATTCGAAAACATGAAGATATTAAACCACAACTTAAAAAAAGATATTAAAGCCCAACGTACATGAAGCTATTAAAAGCAGCCACAGGAATGTGTCGTTAGCCATCTGGGGCCAGTGGGGCCCTTTTCAGGTCTGGGGGCCCTGAGCTGGACTCTCTCTGGGGGCCGTTCCTCCAGGGGCCCTTGCCGAGCGCTCTGCCCAGCTTAGAGCTCCGCTGACAGGCCAGGGGCCGCTGGAGGAGGGGCCCCTCTGGAGGAACTACCAGGGTCTGCTGGCAACATGGCTGTACATGAGGCACGCAACCCACACACACTCTCTGTAGGCACGCATGCACGCACACACACACACACACACACACTTACACACACAAAACACTGACTATGCAAACAGTACACACACACAGACACACAAAACCCCTCACTATACACACAGTTCACCCACACACCCACAATACACACACTCACACACAATAGACATACAATACACACAGGTTGCATGCACAATAGACACTATACATAGACACACACAAACACACAATAGACACACCATACACACACAATGCATGCACAATACACCCAAACACAGACACTTGCAATTCATACGCAAAGTACACACGTAGTACACACTTCAATAAGCATTTCCACGCACACACGCGTATCCACACATGTGCAGTGGGGTATTGTTTGGAGGGGATTTCAAAAGCTGAGAGCCAGAAACCAGCAGCTCTCTGAGGGGTCCTCCCTCCCTCCTCCCTTTCTCCCCTCCCCTCTCCCTCCTATTTCCCCCTCCCTCCTCCCTCCCTCCCTCCCTCCCCTCCTCTCTCTCCCTCCCTCCCACCCTCCCCTCCTCTCTCTCCCCCTCCTCCCTCCCCTCCTCTCACCCCCTCCCTCCCTTCTGTGGGGAGATCAGCATTAGCGTCATACTGTATTATAAGATGGAAGAAAGCCAGAACCAAAGAAACCATACCATAACTTACGCCACACACACACACACACACACACACACACACACACACACACACACACACACACACACACACACACACACACACACACAGTCTTGTTTGGATTAGACCGACACAGAGACCAGTGCTAGGTCTGGTCATCATGATCATGAAAGCAGCGTCTGATAATTCAGTCCAGAGTCCGTATAGAGAGAGCTCCACCGTCCTGTGTGCTGGAGTCGTGTTCTCGGCCTCACGCTCCTCAGACAGACGATGGCCGGCGGTTCTCTGGAGAGGAGCTGGCTGCAGGCCGCTGTTAAGATGGCTGCTCTGTTCACACTTTCTCTCTTCACACTTTCTGTTTACAACTTCCCTGATGGCAGGCCTCCTCCCCCTCCTCCTCCTTCACCTTTTTACCCTCCTTTTCTCCTCCTTCTCCTCCTCCTCCTGTGATTCCTCCCCTACACCCTGAGCTGGCTCCTCGTGAGGTCAAAGACGTGAACTTTCTATTTCTATGAAATACTTTATTTAATTCCTGCTCTCCCGGCCCCCGGCCCATGGATAAGGGAGTCATGGTGGAGGGCTGGATCCCCTCCCCTCCTCCTCCTCCCCCACCTCCTCCACCCCCCGCCCCCAACAAAAACACCGGCGGCCATGTTGTTCTGCCCCCTGGATGGCTGCCCCATCCCTCCCTGGGAAACCCGGCCGGGACTTTGTGTAAGCCGCTTCATATGGAAGGGGAGAGCGGGCTTAGCTGTACCCGGACACGCTAACCCCACCCTGGCCTGGTGGAATGTGTACATCGAGGCTCCCACCCCCCTCCGAGGTCTGTAGGGTACGAGCGCTGACCGGCTCCCGGCCCCAGGGAGGCTGAGGAGGGCAGGAGGGGCAGAGGAGGGCAGATAAAGAACGGTCGGGGTCAAAGGAGAAACAAGGGGGAGGTGGTTAACGAATCTGAGACTGGTAATGAATTCAGATCGAACCCAATGGATCTAGTCGGTTGAACTAATGGGTTGATCTGGCTCACAGAAAGAGGAATCAAAGCCCTCTATCTTGGCCTGGATTCTTTTTTCCCGAGGAACCCGTTGGATGTTGTGGTAAACACACTTCGCCTCCTGCGCCCCCTCAGACCCCAAAGGTTGGACTCTGTTCGGCCGGTCGGATACGACCGGCCGCTGGGCGACCGTCTGAGTAAACAGCGCGGGGGTTTCCCAGAAGGCCGAGGGGCACTGAGGGACTCTGGATGCTGTGTTTGTTTATCTTCGGAAAAGGCTCGCTGGGAATATCAGATCTGTCCCTAACTGGCACAGGGATTGACATCACTTCCTGTGGCCGAAACTTGGCAAGCTGCCCAGCGGGGAAGGCAGCGCAGTGGACCTTCTGCAGGCCACTGTGGGCCCCTGGCCTCGCTCTACTGAGCTCAGAACCGCCTCCTCTGGGTCAATCCTCTGAGCAGATGGTCCACCTGCGTTACGAATTAGACCACCTTAAACAAGCCCATTTAGAACCATTAAAGCGCTTTCAGGAGTCCGGTGCACATGGGACGCGCTTTCTGCCGGCTAGGTTTGTTTTCTATCCCGAGCTCCTCAAGTCGATTGTATAAGTCTGACTCTTCTTCACAGATCCAGTCTCAAGAGTTTCACAGGCCTGCATTATACCTAGAAACACTGCCCCTAACTCTACCACCACGGCCCCTTAGATGGGAGAGAACCGAGAGAAGGGACACAGAGGAGGAGGAACTTAGAGGAGGAGGAACAGAGGTTCCAGGGTTTGTCCTCCTTCCAGGGTTTGTCAGGTGGGTAATAGGTGCTCGGTGAACAAAACATGGCCTAAGTTGTTAACAAATCTGAGATTGGTAATGAATTCAATTCAATGACAATCAATGTGAGCTAGTTTGTTGACCTGGCTCACAAAAAGAGGAATCAAAGTATTTTGGCCTGGATTCTTGTTTCCTGAGGACCCATTAGATTTGAGGTCGATTGCCAGAGTGTCTGCGAGGTAAACTCCATCTCCCAGACTCCCTGGAGAGAACATACTTATTAAGGCTCTCATGTGTTGGCTAGTTGTGTTGTGCGTTCAGCAGATATTTGCTGCCTGTCCGTTATATTCCAGGTCTCGAATAGTTCCAACAGACATGAAAACTCTTCTTCATCGTCTTTTGTCTTCGTTAGTCATGACGACATCAAACCAGCAGGTTTTGGACGAGGTGATGTCTGATTGGGACATTCTCTGAGGGATTGTAAGAAGACACTCAAACAAAGGGAGGGTGTTCACTGTGTGTGACTCAACAGTTGAACCTTGATTAGTTCAAAGCAAAAGGTGTTTGGCTCGCACTTTACTTACACAGTCTTGCTACTTAATTACAATTTGGACTAAATATCATCTTACCTCACCACTAAGTCGATCACCGCACAACGGTTCCAAAATCAACATGTTCTGTGGAATAATGAAGCAATCCTGCTGATCAGAAATATATCTTACATGGAAATGGTGCTGCGTGCCATATCCGAGGTTAGAGTTGGACTTCTTTTGTTTAGAGTAAGTAATTCAGTACACTTTGGACTTTCTTAACCACAGATTGTGAGGGACGTAATTTGGACCTCCCCCATTTTGACCAGACTTTGTAACTCTTATAATCCAAATTCCTTTTACTATTTAAAATAGTTGCTGTTTACGAGAAGTTTTAACTTGTAGAAACCAAAAATCTATCTATCCATCCATCTATCTATTTTTTTACCTACGTATATATATATATATATATATATATATATATATACATACACACACACAACAGCAAAACCCAAGTTGACATTAAGGTGGAAAAGGTTGCGTAGTCAGAATGATACGACTGCTCCATCCTGTTTACTGGAGACGTTCTAGATGCTTCTGCAGCTGTTTGCTGTGCAGTCTGGATCTCGTCAGGTCAGACTGCTCTTGGAACCCCCGACCCAGACGCAGCTTCTGAGTCCCTACTGCCAGAGCGTCTGGGTCGGGGGGTCGGTCTGAACTTCAGCCTTGATCCTTAGGGTCTGCTAGGGTCTGGGTCTGCTAGGGTCTGGGTCTGCTAGGGTCTGGGTCTGCTAGGGTCTGGGTCTGCTAGGGTCTGGGTCTGCTAGGGTCTGGGTCTGCTAGGGTCTGGGTCTGCTAGGTCTTGGGTCTGTTAGGTTGTGGGTCTGTTAGGTTGTGGGTCTGTGAGGGTCTGGGTCTGTTAGGATGTGGGGTCTGTTATGTTGTGGGGTCTCTATGGAACTCTAAGGTCCATTTGAGGCAAAAACCAACAGCTGGACAGAGCCGACAGATGCAGAAAAGGAGAGTGATGAAGGTGATGACAGAGGAAGAGGGAGAGAAGATACACAGCAGAGAGCGACAAGAACAACACAGAGAGAGACAGACGGAGAGCAACAGAATCAGACTAACGGACAGATGGACAAACAGAGGGACAGACAGACATGAGAGAGTGAGACAGGTACAAACAGTCAGACAGACATACAGAGGGCTAGACAGATAGATGAAGAGAGGAAAGAAAGAGAGAGGTTATGTGAAGGAGAGAGACACAGAGAGAGACACAGAGAGAGACACAGAGAGAAACACAGAGAGAGACACAGAGAGGGACACAGAGAGAGACACACAAACAGACAGACGCAGAGAGTGGGCGACCAGGTGAAGTGCGGCTGTGGTCCAGCAGAAGCAGAAGGTTTCGGTCCTTCATCCCACATGTTTTTCTCCCAAGCGCTCAGACTAATTGCGAGAGCATATGTGGTTGCGTCGGAGTTCACCTCGGTTTCAGCCCTAAACAAGAAACAAATAAACCCTTCATTCTATTTCAGACGCTGAGCTCAGAGTTATTGATCCTCTGGTTATAAAGCTGTCCACCAGGTCAACGTATCATAATGGCATTTCAAGCCTCTGGTTCTCTGCCTGCTGCTGGCCAGACTGCGCTGGATTCAAATAAAAACACTTTGGAGTCCATCTCGTGTTTCCAGATCATCTTCATTACGACAAGGAGCTCACAGATCACCTCCACAGGCCAATGGACTGGTGCGCTGCTCTGAGTGAGAGGCTGAAACCACTTCCTGTTGTGTTGTGTGCGGGCCCCGTTCTCTTCAGCGCTGCCCCGCCCCCCCGGCGCTGACAACGCTGGAACAAAGACGTCTCACCGCTCAGCTCAGTGTTCTCTAATCTGTTGGCAGCCTTCCAGAGTGGAGTCATGCCATCCTGTTTGCCTGTTGCTTCATATCTGCCTGGAGGGAGGGAGGGGTGAGGTGGGGTGAAGGGGAGGGAGGGATGGGTGAGGTGGGGTGAGGGGGAGGGAGGGGTGAGGTGGGACAGGGGGGGAAAGGTGAGACGGATGGCCTGATGACTGGTGTCTGGCAAAGGTTTGTGGGAGGCCTCTTCAGTGGCGATGTCCCATGATGCATTGGAAAGGGTTACGGTTGAGGCATTAGGTTAAGACGGGGGTTAGGTTTGGATACAGTTGTTGTGGTTAGAATCGTATCTGGGAGCTATGGAAAGCAAGGCTTCATGGGAACGAGGACCAGAAACATCAGAGAAGGACAGTGATGTCACGAAGCGAGGTGAAGACATCTGTCCGGGCTTGGTCTCAGGAGAAGATTCGTGACATGAACCGTGAAGAGGTCTTCTCTCCCAGTGGAGAGACTCGGTATCAGCGCCGCATCAGAAGGGTTAGCATCAGTAGGATTAGCATCAGAAGGGTTAGCATCAGTAGGATTAGCATCAGAAGGGTTAGCATCAGAAGGGTTAGCATCAGTAGGATTAGCATCAGAAGGGTTAGCATCAGAAGGGTTAGCATCAGAGGGGTTAGCATCAGAAGGGTTAGCATCAGAGGGGTTAGCATCAGAAGGGTTAGCACCCTGCTACTGCGGGTTGTGTGTGTATGTGCATAATTTTCTGCCTCCCTCCTTGTTTTTGTTCTCGCTCCAGTAGTAATAGCATCAAAGTATTTTTCTCAGAACTTAAACTGTACCCATGGAGCCTATCTACCATCTACTACGACCAGTTCATCACTATCTGGGAACTACGCCACCGCTTATTTTAGAAAGAGAGAGTGAAGAACAATAACTTCACCGCTATTAATAACTCTTAAATGACTCCGTCTTACACCAAAGAGCCTCGGCTATTTCTCTACCAACTTCCTCCTCCTCCTTCTAATCCTCTTCCTCCTCCTCGCCATACCACCTCCTCCTCCTGCTCCTCTTCCTCCTGCTCCTCCTCCTCTTCTGATGTTGTTCTGATCTGCACCACAAGCCCGTCGTCAGCAGCGATCCAGGTCTGAATTCCAGACTATAATGTCAGGTGGATCGTCGAGGAGGACGTGTTTCTACGGCAACCCCTGGAGGCCACAGTCAGGGCTTATTATGGTCTGTGTGGCCAGGGGAGCGTTAAACCGGGCGCTCTGGCCCACCTTCTGGTTTGACCATATAAGGAATAGATGAAGGATCTATCGAGAGCATCGTGTGTCCTGTTGACGAGAGGCCTGAGGCCCGCCCCGGCTCCAGTAGAGTACAATACTGTACAGTAGAGTGGAGTATAGTAGAATACTGTACAGTAGAGTACAGTACAGTAGAGTAAAGTAGAATACAGTAGAGTACAGTAGAATACTGTACAGTACAGTAGAGTACAGTAGAATACAGTACAGTAGAGTACAGTAGAATACTGTACAGTAGAGTATTGTAGAGTAGAATACATTACATTACATCATAGTACAGTAGAGTATATTATAGTACAGTACAGTAGAATACATAAGAGTACAGTGCAGTACAGTACAGTGCAGTACAGTAGAGTAGAGTAAAGGAGAGTACAGTACAGTCCAGTTGAGTAGAGTACAAAAGTCTATTTTAACCTGTACAAAAGGATCCACTGCAGTCTAAGAGCCAGGAAGTGAGGGCTCCCCAGAGCACACATCAACCTTTGGGTCCAGCGTTCCTCTGAACGAGTTCTCTGTGATCCGATCTGCTGAGCGTCTCAGAGCGACAGCAGATGGGGTTTGATGTGGCTCTCTGAACCCGTTCTATCTCTGGTTCCTGTTGAGTTGTTTCCCTCGCTGACCCCGTTGCAGTTAGGTAGATATCCCGTCTCAAAGGGCTCGCCGCGTTCTGCATCAACGGTAGACCGCTATCTCAACAGATGCTCACAAAGCAGCAATCAGTGCACAGCTCAGCCTGTGAGAGGTACTTAGATAGAACAGAACAACATTGACTATAAAATAACAAAAGGGTGTATTATTCATGTTTGGATATTCATAAAACACAGCACTGCTCTACTCCATGTGTGTCTGAGTTCACCTTCGATGAGTTGGACGTACGTACACTACCTGTCGACCTGACCTCCAGACTTTACAGTATGCTAACCCTGCTGCGCCGCGTGCTAGGATTAGAATGGTTAGCATCACAAGGGTTAGCATTAGAACGGTTAGCATCACAAGGGTTAGCATCAGAACAGTTAGCATCACAAGGGTTAGCATTTGAAGTGTTAGCATCAGTCTGTACAGCGTGCTAACCGGCTGCTCCATGCCCCCCCTAGGCCCTCTGTCCCGCAGCCCGTGTGAGCTGCTGCCAGTCGGGGAGAGCCACCCGGTGCAGGCCCTGCGCCGGAGCTTCGCCGCGCTAGCCGGCTGCGCTAGCCGCTCCACCGCTACACTGCTGCAGGAAGTCCACGTCATCAACCTGAGGAGGAGTGACATCACCGCGGCCGCCGGCCCAAACCACGCCCCCCTGGAGGTGAGTCACCGCTCGACCAATCAGAAACTAGAATACCAACCTACAAGATAAACAATCTCTGTACTGTCTAACCCCTACCTGCTCCTTAATGACCTGTCTCTGTACTGTCTAACCCCTACCTGCTCCTTAATGACCTGTCTCTGTACTGTCTAACCCCTACCTGCTCCTTAATGACCTGTCTCTGTACTGTCTAACCCCTACCTGCTCCTTAATGACCTGTCTCTGTACTGTCTAACCCCTACCCGCTCCTTAATGACCTGTCTCTGTACTGTCTAACCCCTACCCGCTCCTTAATGACCTGTCTCTGTACTGTCTAACCCCTACCTGCTCCTTAATGACCTGTCTCTGTACTGTCTAACCCCTACCTGCTCCTTAATGACCTGTCTCTGTACTGTCTAACCCCGACCTGCTCCTTAATGACCTGTCTCTGTGCTGTCTATGTCTATGTGCTTAATCGGTCTCAACACTACTGCATTGTGGTAAAGCATCCATCCTAGTTGTATAAACAGTAGGTGTGTCTTTTGTACACGAGTGTCCAAAAGGTTCTTGGTTCTACTCTACATTGATCTCTCTCCTGAAGCGCCAGTCAGTGTTAGTGTCGGGCCCCATCGTAGAGAGGCCGTCTCTCTCTCTCTCTCCAGAGTCAGGGCTGATCACCACGCCGTTGCTGCCCGCTGTCGCTAACAGGAAGCCAGAGAAAGGCCAGTGGGCGGGGGCAGGGAGCAAACAGGGTAAACATCCGCTGGAGGGCCCTGGTGGAGGTGCAGGAATGTGGACCGCGATAGCCCCGCTGCACTGCAGAGAGGGGCTCCGGGGGGCTGGGGGGGGAGGAGGTCAGGGTCCTCTGGAGAGCCTCCCGGGGCCGGTCTCGACCCCAACACAACGCGGGCTCCACTGCAGAGCGGCTGTGGTCAGCGCAGTCAGGACGAGCTCTGTTAGCCAAGGGCTAAGGGTTCCCATGATGCACTGCGGCCAGGGAGGAGCACTTGTTAGAGATAAGTTAGTTAGTTAGGTTCTTTAAGGTCCCCAAGGGGATAATTGTTTTCACACAGGCATGTTGCTTTAGGAGGTTAGAGATGGTTAGTTTAGTCGTTAGGTTAGAGATGGTGAAGGTGAGCAACAGGGTGAAGGTCAGAGGTCAGCCTGAGGGGTGCGTAGCGGCTGCACCCCGTGAGTCAGCGGTGGAGCTGTGAGGCTGGAGGCCGGAGGTCAGGGAGCAAGGCAGCGAGCTGGGGCCTGTCTGCTGGGACTGCTGCTGTCAGCTCCAGGGCTGCCAAGACACACACACACCATCACACACAGATACACACACACGACACACACCGTCACACACAGATATACATACACACAACGACACACACACACACACACACACACACACACACACACACACACACCCACACAGATACACATACACATATACACATACACACACATATACACACATACACACACACACATACACATCTCCACACACACACACACACACACACACACACACACCACACACACCACACACACACACACACACACACACACACACACACCAGTGGAGGAGGGGCACAGGTCAACATGCTCTGTATTTAAACAATATGCTCTAATTTTTCATTTCATTCACAATAAATCTTGTACGAATTAAACCTTATTTACACAGGCAACCTTTGGCAAAGGTTGGTGCACATGTTCACTTTGATCAGTGTTGTTTCAGGCAGGTTATCGTGCGATCAGTCTGTTGATGAAACCTGAATCGGATTGAAGCTTCACTTGAGAAATGTCAAGCCCAAAGGACCCAGCTGTCATTGGCTGTGGTTCAACCTCTTCCTGTCGCAGGGAGAGAGAGAGAGAGAGAGGGGGGGGGGGAGAGAGAGAGGGGGGGGGGGGAGAGAGAGAGAGAGGGGAGTCAAGGTGCTTGGGTGTCTGTCAACCTCACCTTCATCTGAAGTCTGTGTGTGTGTGTGTGTGCGTATGCGTGTTTGTGTGTGTGTGTGCGTGTGTGTGTGAAGGCCGTAAGAGGACCTGAGAGTGTGCGTCAGTCCACCTGGCCCTGCTCTCTCCAAGGTCCTCAGTGAGTAGGAGGGTGGGCATGTCTCCCAGCTGTGTGTGTGTGTGTGTGTGTGTGCGAGTGTGTGTGTGTGTGTGTGTGTGTGTGTGTGTGTGTGTGTGTGTGTGTCTCACACTCTGGTTGGCTGCGGGCCACTGTACACCGCTGCGTGCTGATTGGTTTAGAGCCAGAGAGGAGAACACCTTGTGTGATACATTTCTGAGCTTTGTATTTAACATATTTCTAGTTTTTGATATTGACATTATATTTGTATAAATCCTTATTTTTAAGTAGTTACTTTAAAAAGAACCAGTAGAGTTGATCTATTGCAGCGAAGAGTTTGTCAACCTTGAGGTCGACTCTGACTCACGTTACTCTATTCTGCGCTGTCCCTCCGATCCACTGGATCCCCACAGCGTTCCGGAACGCTCCGTCTGGAATTTTAAGAAGGGTTTCCGTACGCTAGCAACCAGCTTTGGTACTTGACCTCAACTGGGGAATCGCGTCCTTGAATACCTGAAGTGAACTGGTCAGGGACCAGCTGAATACCATCAGTGAACTGGTCTGGGACCAGCTGACTTCCATCACTGTTTTACATTCTTCACCGCAGAAAGCTGTTTGTTTTCGTCTAGTGTGTCTTTGGCTTCTGGAGGCGGTCGGGTGTTGACAAAATGAAATTTCCCTTCCAGTCGCCCGCTGAACTGCAAACAAGATGAGTTATGGAATCACTAACGATAAGGATCACAGTTAACCACAAATACGCTTTCAGTCTCTCAGTCTCTCTAATACTGACACCCACCAACTGAGCCACTAACTGAGCTACTAACTGAGCCGCTAACTGAGCCACTAACTGAGCTACTAACTGAGCCACTAACTGAGCCACTAACTGAGCCACTAACTGAGCCACTAACTGAGCCACTAACTGAGCCACTAACTGAGCTACTAACTGAGCTACTAACTGAGCCACTAAGTGAGCCACTAAGTGAGCCACTAACTGAGCCACTAACTGAGCCACTAACTGAGCCACTAACTGAGCTACTAACTGACCCACCAACTGACCCCTCACTCACCCACTAACTGACCCCTCACTCACCCACTAACTAACCCACTAACCGCCCCACTAGCTGAGGGTAAACCAAACCCTGGTCCAGGGGGATAACAACAAGGCTGCTCTGGTTTTCTCCCTGGCTGTGTGTGTGTGTGTGGGCGTTACCAGTGGGTTAATATCACTAATGCATTGTGGTATTGTGTGAGGGTGATTGTATTTGCAGATGATTCAACTTTCTATTGGACTGTTATAATACCTATCTGGTTTAGTCGGAAGTACAGTGAGTATGAGGGGAGAAAGCCAGCAGGATGTGTCAACACACTAAGCTGAGCAGCAGACTATCTGGGATCAGTTTGAATTTCAGCCTGTTGTTTAAAATCGCACACATTTTGTGGCACAACAACTCTTGATTTGACAAAGGTACATCCGGGTGTTTCATACAGAAACCACTCGCAGACGTTGGGTTCGGGTCGGCCGTGCTACTGATAAGTCTGTCAGTTGGTGCTTCAGGGTTTTTCCCCATTTTCTCTCATTGTCTCCGTCTTTCATTGGTCAGAAAGGGTTTTGTTTCTCAGCGATAACAAGCGACGATGGCTACGATGGCGTTTGTGTGGACGGAGCAGTAGTATACACACGTTCCTTCCAGAATGTTCCCTAGCGCTGACCGCCGGCACAAAATAACCAATGTTGAAAACACAAAACAGGAACTGAGTGGTTGTCGGGGGTTTGAGGCGCAGTGCCGGGGTCAGCTCACGGTCTGAGCCCTCCAGGACTTACCAGGAGGCGGCTGCTATCTCTGAGGAACCATCTGATCTCCCCAGCCAGGGAGCACAGCGTTCTACTGCCGCTGGAGCTCAGCTGATGGCTTATCAGCGGAGGGCTGAAGTACCTGTGGAGGGCTGGAACCCGGGACACCACTCCCACTCAGGGACAGCGTTGGACTCCTGGGTTGGGTCTTGTCCTCTGTCTGGCCCGAGCTGCATCAGTGCATCTGTGGCGTGTTACGGGATGTTGTGTTGTGGTGTTGTTGTAGCGGGTGGCCTCTGATTAGCATCAGCGCTTAAGGAGCTAATCCTTCCCCAGATCAGAAGGGGGCGCCGGTGAGAGAGGGCTGCATGTCTGCTCCTCTGTCTGTGGTTAGAGAGAGAGAGAGAGAGAGAGAGAGAGAGAGAGAGAGACAGAGAGAGAGAGAGACAGAGAGAGAGAGTGAGACAGAGAGAGAGTCAGAGAGAGAGAGAGAGAGAGAGATGTCCACCCTCCATCAGTCTGGGAGCCTAGCGTAGAGGGTTTGCTGCCGTGACGATGAGGGAGCAGAGAGAGCAGAGAGCGACCCGCTCTACAGATGTCAGAGACTGAGACATCTGGAGCCGAACTGATAACACCTCGTACTCTTAGGGGAGAGGGGAGAGAGGGGGAGGGCAGAGAGGGGGGAGAGGGGAGATAGGTTGAGGGAGAACTAGAGAGAGAGTTGGAGAGAGAAAGGGAGAGTTGTAGAGAGGGCAAGAGAGGGACATAGAGGGAGGGAGAGGCAAGGAGAGAGAACTAGAGAGAGATCCTGATGCTGGAGGGTAAAATGAATCATCAATGAATCGCGTGAAGGAGAGCGAGAGGTGAGTCGTCCGGTCTGCAGTTCAGCAGTGTTGTGTCCACCCGGGTCCACGCGGCAGAACGGTTCAATTAATAGTTTGTTCCTGCACAGAGCTGAACCCCATCCCTCCCAGATGAGCGTATCAGATTGGAAGAGTTACAGCCATGATGAAAACATTTCAAATCAAGGCCTCTTATTCAGGATAGAAATCCGATGCCTCAACTCAGATAGTATTTTAAAGGCCGAACTCTGCATAATAATAACAGAGCTGCTCGCTGATCTTAGCGGGATAAAGGTGAAGGGTTCCTCGGTCGAGGACTTGAACTCACTTCAGCACGTTCAGGACTCAGAGCGTTCACAGGCCGGTTGAGTTAGAGGGCGAGAATGCGTGTAATGTGACTGACAGGAACCCGTGTAGGTCCAATTAGAGATTCACCGACCCCCCGACGGCCTCACAGGACGGGGCTAACGAGATTAGCTCTGGAACACGGTGGAGCTCAGGAGGCTGGGTGGAGGAGCATCCGTCAGGGCCTCATACACGCTCTGTCTGACGGGCTGCTTTCCGATTCAGCCCAGCTCACAGGGCTGATGATGCGAATGGTTAGCCTTGGGTTAGCCGAGCAGCAGTTGACTTCACATGTAGCTCCGTGGTCGTGTTCAGAAGTCACAGAAGGTACACCAGAAGGCACCTTTGAGGCATTATGCTACTATTCTCCTTTAGCATCAGCATCCAATTGTAGTGGACTAGGAGCTAATATTATGCTATTCTCCTTTAGCATCAGCATTCATATTGTAGTGGACTAGGAGCTAATATTATGCTATTCTCCTTTAGCATCAGCATTTATATTGTAGTGGACTAGGAGCTAATATTATGCTATTCTCCTTTAGCATCAGCATTCATATTGTAGTGGACTAGGAGCTAATATTATGCTATTCTCCTTTAGCATCAGCATTTATATTGTAGTGGACTAGGAGCTAATATTATGCTATTCTCCTTTAGCATCAGCATTTATATTGTAGTGGACTAGGAGCTAATATTATGCTATTCTCCTTTAGAATCAGCATTCATATTGTAGTGGACTAGTTGGGTTCGGGGTGCGCTGGGTTCGGGGTGCGTTGGGTTCGGGGTGCGCTGGGTTCGGGGTGCGTTGGGTTCGGGGTGCGGGTCTCAGCCAGCGCCAGCAGCCAGCGGAGCGAGAGCCGGTCCCACGAGAGGGAGCTGAGTCTGTCACACACCGTCGAGTCTTAATGAGGTCTCAGACCCGGGCACGCCCCCCCGGAGCCCAGTCCCCACAAAGGGCCCAGTGTGGACGGATCAGATAGGAGCCGTGACGCATCAGAGCCGTGCAGCGAGGGAGGAGGACGCAGGGCTTTGTGCTGGGGGGGGGGGGGGGGCAGTGAGGAGCACTAGGGGAAGACGTCCTCCACAACGGGACTCTTTGTAAGAACCCTGCAGGAGAGGTTCCTGTCAGGGATTAATAAAGTACGGTGTGATCTGGGCCTGCGTGCTGCACCGGTGGTTTGATGTGGAGCGTGTCGGACGTGATGACAGAGGGGTAACCTGGGCGACCGAGGCGGTAACCTCGGCTACCGAGGCGGTAACCTAGGCGACCGAGGCGGTAACCTAGGCGACCGAGGTGAAGCCCTGGAGGGCGTTTCATTGTGACGCCCAATAGAGCTGGCTTCTGTCGACTGAAGTGGTTTAAAGGCAGGGAGACGAACCAAAGTGTGAGGGAACGTCTGGGGGTCTCGTTTCCCATCAGCCCCGGGGCGACCCCAGATAGGCCTCTTGAGTCTGTGTTCCCATAATGCATTGCTTCTCCCACACCGATACCTTACCCGGACGGAGCCGTCTTAAAACCAAACGTTATCGATCTGAACTTAGGTTGTATCTTTTAGTCCTTTTAAAAACACTAGCGGGTCTATAGATCTTATCCTAGCTGTCTCTGTTGGGTACGGGAACGGGTTAACCTGCTGATGGTTAGTGCTCGGCACTTGGTTCTATGAACATCCTTGCTGTACCCACAGAGATATACTGTTGTTTCTCCTTCTGACTGATGTACTGGTTGTAAGTCGCTCTGGATAAAAGCGTCTGCTGAACGCCCTGAGCGTAGATGTAGATGGTGTTATCTCCGGTGTCCTACAGCGCCATCACCATGAACCATTCAGACGGACTCCTCTGACCTGTGTGTGTGTTTCCCCCCCCCCCACCCCCCCAGGTGACGCTCCACCTGCGGCCACTGCAGTCGCTGCTGGTCCACCGCAAGCCGCTGGTCTTCGTGCTGAGCGCCCCCCAGCCGCTGGTCTGGGTGCTGCAGGCGGAGAAGCTGGCCCTGGGCGTCACACACACCTTCCACGTGAGTGCTGATCCACCCCTTACCGAGCGGAGCGCCAGCCCATGATCTCAGCGGTGGTCTCGGATGAGCTCAAAGGAGCGCTCCCCTGTTCCTCCGAGCGCTGCCAGTGTGTGTGTGTGTGTGTGTGTGTGTGTGTCTGTTTTTCTACGTGTGTATGTGTGTATGTGTTTGTGTTGAAGGTTGAAATCAATAGACCCCAACATCTGTATCCATCCAGGAATTCCAAAAGGAATAATCCCTTAAATACGTGATCAGCCGACGGCCCGATGCTACAGGAGCGCTGATCAGGGAGGGGGGAGGGAGGGGGGAGGGGGTTAGGTGTAAGGGTGAGGCGTGAGGCTACCCCCCCCCCACAGAGGTGACCCCCTGGTGTGTGAGGATCAACACGGGGTTAACGACGCGTGCAGCGCTGCTTAGCGCCCCAAAATCTGTTAATCCTCGTTACTCGTTAGCAGGGGGAGAGAGAGTCTCACCCCCCCTGCTCTCAGAGAGGGGGGAGAGGGGGGAGAGAGAGTCTCACCCCCCCTGCTCTCAGAGAGAGGGGGGTGAGGCGGGAGAGAGAGTCTCACCCCCCCTGCTCTCAGAGAGAGAGAGAAGGGAGTCTCACCCCCCCGGCTCTCAGAGAGGGGGGTGAGGCGGGAGAGAGAGTCTCACCCCCCCTGCTCTCAGAGAGAGAGAGAAGGGAGTCTCACCCCCCCGGCTCTCAGAGAGGGGGGAGAGGGGGGAGAGAGAGTCTCACCCCCCCGCTCTCAGAGAGAGAGAGAAGGGAGTCTCACCCCCCCCCTCTCTCCGTATGGACAGGTATCCATGTTGCCTGTATGTAGAGATGAAGAGATTGTGATTGGACGGATTAGAGTGAGCGACCGTGTGCGCACAGTTGAGTCCGCCAGAATGCATGCTGGGAAACTTAATGAAATGTTGAGCCGGCGTGTTTAACCCCTCAGAGCGCTGAGACGGAGACCCCAGGGGGCCGCGGGCGGGGACGGCCTGGGGAGCAGGGCTACGGGTGGGGTCACTCTGAGTGGAGGTGTGGGTGGGGTAACTCTGAGTGGAGGTGTGGGTGGGGTAACTCTGAGTGGAGGTGTGGGTGGGGTAACTCTGAGTGGAGGTGTGGGTGGGGTAACTCTGAGTGGAGGTGTGGGTGGGGTCACTCTGAGTGGAGGTGTGGGTGAAGGTGGAAGGTGGAGGTGGAAGGTGGAGGAGTTGGAAGATGGGGTTGATCTGAGTGGAGGTGGAGTTTCAAGTTGGAGTTGGTCTGAATGGAGGTGAGGTGGAGTAGGAAGGTGGAGCAGGCAACATCCTGCGTGGAAATGAATACCACGCATACTTGCATTGCACGCACGCAAACACAGACCCACCCACGCACACACACACACACACACAGACCCACCCACGCACGCACACACACACAGACCCACCCACGCACGCACACACACACAGACCAACCCACGCACGCACACAAGCAGGCACAACATGCAACTACAAAACTACACACAGATGTAGATTGAACATGTGAAACTCAAGCACACAAACACATACCTATCTCCTCCTCCCCTCCTCCTCCTCCTCCCCACCTCCTCCTCCTCCTCCCAACCACCTCCTCAGCACCTCCCCCTCCTCCTCCTCCCCACCTCCTCCTCCTCCTCCCAACCACCTCCTCAGCACCTCCTCCTCCTCCTCCCCTCCTTCTCCTCCTCCCACCTCCTCCTCCTCAGGCCAGGTAGGTGATGGGTGTGGTCGTGACTCACTGAGACTCACTGCGATGCAGGCTGTGTGTCTGTGTGACTGTGTGTGTCTGTGTGACTGTGTGTGTGTGTGTGTGTGTGTGTGTGTGTGTGTGTGTGTGTGTGTGTGTGTGTGTGACTGTGTGAGGAATGCGCTGTGCGTTTTAACGAGCGGCGTTGTGTTGTGATCAGCAGGCTGACGTCAGCAGACGGAGCAGTCTGGCTGTTTGTGCTCAGCGTTTTACGAGCTGCTCTCTGCACATGTTGATTGATCTCGTTAATCACCACGGTAACGTCCTGAAGCATCAACTGACAGATAGGAACTGTCGAGAGTCTCGAGCGCATTTAAAATCCAAGGCAGTATCAGAAATGAAAACTGTTCTATATTAAAACACGATTAAAAAGAGATGAATCATGATTTATGTCAGATCCCTCCTCCCCCTGCCACCCTGCTGACACACACACACCACACAAACACACACACACACACACACACACATACTGACATACACACACACATATACACACAAACACATACACACAATGCACCACCTTCCTTTTCGTTGGTAATTGAAACCATCGGTGACCTCACTGGTTTCTGCAGCAGAGGCCTGCTGGGACACATGCTATTGTTTTATCTGCACACACACAAACACACAAAGTGACACACACACACACACGCACTCGCACACACCCAAGCATGCATGTTTACAATAACACGCATGCGTGAGAGCACGCACGCATGCACACACAGACTCACACACGCACACACACGCAAACACACGCACACCCACAGGCATGCATGTTTACAATAACACACAGATACACCCAGGCACGCACGCATACACACACAGACACACACAGAGACACTTCCAGCCAGGCTATCTCATTGTGTGTCGAGAATGAGGCCCAAATTAACCACAGAGGCATTCATCACCCTGATACCGCAAGACATTTCACTAGGCCATTACCGGCCCCGCCATCAGCCTATTATTATTATCATTGACATTATTTCCCTCCCTCCCTGGCCTCCCTCCCTCTCTCCCCCTGATCTCCCTCCCTCCCTCCCCCTGATCCCCCTCCCTCCCCCTGCTCCTCTTCCTGATGGGGGAGGCCGGCCGGGGCCCCCAGCCTGCCGGGGCCCCCAGCCTGCCGTGGCCCCGGGCCGTGGAGGATTCACCTTCACTGAGCTGATAGGAACCAGGGCAGGGTGGGGGTCCCCTCAGAGGTCAAAGGGCGGGGGTCCTGATGGTTCACCTCTTATCACGTCACAGTACCAGACAGAATATCCTCCAGTCGTGTTCCAGCCGGGCTTCAGACGGCTTTTAGTCTCGATGTGGCGCGTCTCAGAGGTGGCTCAGCCGGGCTTTAGGCGTGTTTTATGTGTGTCTGTCAGGATTTAGACGTGATTGAGCTGTGTTCTTTTATTCAGAAGGCTGGATCATTGTGTCGTATTCTTGGGTCACATCATGGTCTCAGACCAAAGATCACTTGTATTTTATTCCTGGAACATCTTGTGACATCAGGGTTTTACAAGATACTATATCCTGGAGTGATGGTTTATAGTCTCATACAAGAAGTGATGCTGCTGTTTCGGCTTATTGAGTTGCGACCGTGGTGACCGTAACCACGGTAACAGAGTTGTTTTCTCGTGATCGTGTGACTGAATATCTCAACTATTTGAATTCCTTCTCCTCCAGTCAGCTGGCGACTGGAGGAAGATAGAAAACATCCTTCTTCAGACCAGATCTCCGACGTCAGTTTGATTCAGACCTTCTCCTGTTCAGAGCAGCTGTCAACGTCCACAAACCAGATCACATCCTCCCACTGACACCTGCTTAGTCACTTAACGTTAAGAGATAACGCTATTGGTGGTTTCTGCTGCTTCCACAGCACTGGGAGATGTGAGGTCTTACTGGTGGTACTGGGAGATGTCATGTCTTACTGGGAGACGTCATGTCTTACTGGGAGGTGTCATGTCTTACTGGGCGATGTCAGTTCTTACTGGTGGTTCCTCGTGTCTCGTCAGTCTTTGGGAGGTTGGGCTTCGGTTCGACTCGAGTCAAATCAAAACAAGTTTTTCACAGCTTTTATGAATCGCTCTTCAAAAAAGAAAACTTCAAAGTAAAAGTCTCCATGGGCAGCTTGTGTTTCTAATGTGGACACAGCGGGTATTTACTCTGAAGGATATATATTAAAGCCAAACATTCAGGCCTAAGATGTTCCAGCTTTGATACCTCTCACTCCTTCAGCTGCTCAAAGACATGTGCTAGGGAGGGAAGGGAGGGGGGAGAGGGGGGGGGAGACAGAGAGGGGTAAAGAGGCAGAAAGAGGGAAAGAGAGAGACAGAGATAGGAAGAGAGACAGACAGGGAGAGAGAGATGGATCTGAGAGAGAGAGAGGGTGGAGGAAAAGAGAGCGAAAGGGAGAGGTATGATAGAGAGCGCGAGAGAGAGAGAGAGAGAGAGAGGGGAGATGTTAAGAGAGAGAGAGAGGGGAGATGTTAAGAGAGAGAGAGAGGGGAGATGTTAAGAGAGAGGGGGGGTAAGAGAGGGAGGGGTAGGTAGAGAGAGGGGAGGGGGGTAAGAGAAAGAGAGGGGTGGGGGGAGGTAGAGAGAGGGGAAGGGGTTAGGGCAGAGAGTCCCTGACGACAACATGTGAATTCCTGAGGTTTCCAGCCGAGGCCTGGAGCTCATTTAGCTGCTAGGTTCCCCCTCTAATGCCTCCACTAATTACAGCCTGACTGCTATAATGACTGATCAACAGCCTGGCAAGGGAACAGCACCACAGACTGGTAAACAGCCTGGCAAAGGAACAGCACCACAGACTGGTAAACAGCCTGGCAAGGGAACAGCACCACAGACTGGTAAACAGCCTGGCAAAGGAACAGCACCACAGACTGGTAAACAGCCTGGCAAGGGAACAGCACCACAGACTGGTAAACAGCCTGGCAAGGGAACAGCACCACAGACTGGTAAACAGCCTGGCAAGGGAACAGCACCACAGATGTGTAAACAGGCTGGTAGCGGAACAGCACCACATACTGATCAACAGCCTAGCACTAAAACAGCACCATAGACTGATAAAGAACCCATGACCTGAAAGAGGTAACTGGGGTTAAAATGCGTTTTGGTTTGTTTTCTTTCTGAGGTGTTTAGGTTGTGTTAGGGTCGTGTTATGGGGTGTTCTTCAGGGTGTTGGCTGACCTGGCCGTAGACTTTACGTGGTTTTGGCCCTGTCCTCACTGCTATAGTAAACATCTCTAAAAATAAAGGATTCGTAGTTTCCTGGACGGCTGGCCTCGCTGGATTTACTGCTGCAGGTGAGCGGCCAGAAGGATGATGTCCAGAGACACACGGTCAGCTGCCGAGAGCACGCTGGCTCAGACACCACATCTGAACCAGATCTAAAAATACATCTGAACCACATCAACTACATCTGAACCACATCAACTACATCTGAACAAGATACACTACATCTGAACCAGATCAACTACATCTGAACCAAACTACATCTGAACCAAACTACATCTGAACCAAACTACATCTGAACCAAACTACATCTGAACCAAACATGAAAACTAAATTTAAGGAGGTGGAGGAGGGGGAGGAGGAGGAGGTGGAGGTGAAGGAGGAGTAGAGGGCTTTTCTAGGATCAGGATGTTGAGGATGAGGTAGCAGAATCCTCTGGCGTGCGTTGTGTTGAGGCGGGGTCATGCCGGGGGGCTGGATGTCTTAACGTCTGTCCAGAGCGTCCTCAGATAGGACAGAGAGGAGCGGCGGGGAGGGAGCACGATGAGGTAGTGGTCTAGACCGCCTGCTGGACCCACCGGGTCCGGAACCTCCGTGGTCCAGCAGAGTGCTATGGTTCTGAGACGAAGCTCAGGCTCCTGGCTCCACCACGAGCCAGGAGGAGGAGCCAGGAGGAGGAGGAGGAGTAGGAGGAGGAGTAGGAGGGGGAGCCAGGAGGAGGAGTCAGGAGGAGAAGCCAGGAGGAGGACCCCTCGGCTTGGCCCGCTGCTCCCTCCTCCCTCCTGCTCCCTCCTCCCTCCTCATTCATCCCTCTCACTCCTTCATCCTGCTCTGTCCTCTCTCCTCTCCTCTCTCCTCCCTCCTCTCTCCCCCTCCTCCTCCCTTCTCATCTCTCCTCTCTCCTCTCCTCTCTCCCCCCTCTCCTCTCCTCTCTCCCCCCTCTCTCCTCTCCTCTCTCCTCTCCTCTCTCCCCCCTCTCCCCTCTCCTCTCTCCTCTCCTCCTCTCCTCTCCTCTCCTCTCTCCCCCCTCTCTCCTCTCCTCCCTCCTCTCCTCTCTCCTCTCCTCTCTCCTCTCTCCCCCCTCTCTCCTCTCCTCTCTCCCCCCTCTCCCCTCTCCTCTCTCCTCTCCTCTCTACTCCCTCCTCTCTCCCCCTCCTCCTCCCTTCTCATCTCTCCTCTCTCCTCTCTTCTCTCCCCCCTCTCCTCTCCTCTCTCCCCCCTCTCTCCTCTCCTCTCTCCCCCCTCTCCCCTCTCCTCTCTTCTCTCCTCCTCTCCTCTCCTCTCCTCTCTCCCCCCTCTCTCCTCTCCTCTCTCCTCTCTCCCCCCTCTCTCTCTCCTCTCTCCTCTCTCCTGTGTGTTTCACCACAGCGCAGGGCTGTTGTCTTATTTCATAACTCTCATTCCTCCCTTCTCTCAAGCCCTTCATTTCATTGTCAAGCTTGAAGGCTGCTGTCGCCATAAATACTCTCCGTCTTTGTTTGTTTACAGCAAAATGATTCAATAATAATATACCAGAATCATCTAGAAAATTCCTTATTTATTGAGGTATTTACCAGCCATAGCACACACTCTCTGTCCAAAATAGAGAGGATCTTACCAGGTATGAGGCAGTTCTACTCAAATTTAACTTCATCTATCTTGCGCCTGTGATGCAAATCGGATAAACACAGTGTGAGGGGAAACAAAAAGAGTCAGCGGTTTGGAATTAGGGTGATTCTAAAGGTGATGTAGCTGACTCCCCTTTGAGATGGTGGAGGTACCTCCACCTTCTTCCCTGTGAGAGGTACCTCCACCTTGTCACCCTCTCCCAGGTGAAGGTACCTGCAGCTTCTTCCCTGTGAGAGGTACCTCCAACCTCTAACCCTGTCCCAGGTGGAGGAACCTCCACCCTCTCCCTTGTGAGAGGTGGAGGTACCTCCACCCGTTGGTAATCGCTGTGTCCTCAGCCCAAGGGTTGCGTGGATCCCGTTGGAGACAGAGTCTTAATTAGTCCAAGTTGTCGTCCCTGGCGCGGCACCGCGTCTGGAGATACTCAGAGAGGATTGGCTGGTTCCCAGCAGCTGAGTGTCGATCGCTAACTGCATTCATCTGGGCCGTTGGGTGTTGTTCTGCATGTGTGTGCTGTGTGTGTGTGTGTATGTGTGTGTGTGTGTGTCTGTGTGCTGTGTGCGTGCTTCCATCTATTTATCTTTACTTTTCCGTTTGTGTGAGTTTGACTCCCCTGATTCTCTACGGGGATGTCAGCCATGTTGGAAAGCTGGCTCCAGATTGGGGGTGACGCACGCAGAGAGACAGAGACAGAGACAGAGACAGAGAGACAGAGAGACATGGAGACACAGAGACAGAGAGACAGACACAGAGACAGAGAGAGAGAGACAGAGACACAGAGACAGAGAGACACAGAGACAGAGAGACATGGAGACACAGAGACAGAGAGACAGAGAGACACAGACAGAGAGACACAGAGACAGAGAGACAGAGACAGAGAGACAGAGACAGAGACACAGACAGATAGACAGAGACAGAGAGACACAGAGACACAGAGACAGAGAGACAGAGAGACAGAGAGACAGAGACACAGAGACAGAGAGACAGAGACACAGAGACAGAGACAGAGAGACACAGAGACAGGGAGACAGAGGGACATGGAGACAGAGACAGGGAGACACAGAGACACCGGGCTGTGTAAACAGGCCCAGCCCGGCTGGACGGACACCATGTGTGAAAACACACTCAGCGTATGTGGCGGGGGTGGGGGATAACAGAGCGGGGAGGCAGGGCGCCTGGCTCTGTTTAGAGAGAGGGCTTTATTTAGGACACCACTGTTCCCTCCTCACCGACACCTGGAACCCCCCCTCCCTGGACCGGGAGCAGGACGCTCGCCTCAGCTCAGTGGGAGGAGGATTCGACTTCTCGTCAAAGGGTTAACGGCTTTATTGCGGAGTCGCTGTGACCGGAGCAGAGACCTTCTGACGCGCTCATGACTTTTAAATAACTTAAAGTTCATTACCTTAGGGAAAACAGGATACATTATCCCTGATGTCCATGGCAACGTTCAACGTTCACGTTTGACGATTCATGATTCACGAATTGAAAAATGTATGAATTGACGGTCAAAAGGCAGCACCGCCAGCCCTTTCCTTAATGAAAGTGTTTATATTGTTCGACTCAAACTTGTGTCCAAAGACCACCAATCACTTTCTTTAAGAGGAGGCAGAAGGAACAAACCCTCTCAGCTTGTTTCTGATCATAGGGCCGCTCTGCATGCTGTCCAGTGGCTTTAAACCACGCTGTAAATCCTGTGGTCATGTTCCTTCATCGTCTCAGCCTCACCCTATAGTCGCTGTGGATCCAAATGTCCGCTAGGTGACTCAACGTCAAAGTGTCTGTCTCTCTGCGTCTCCCGCTGACGTCCCACTCTCCCCCCTCTCCCCTCTCCCCCAGGTGTCCCAGGGCTCTGAGGTGCGCTCCCAGTCGGGGAACTTCTCTGTGGCCTCCCGGGTCCAGCAGGAAAACCTCCCCCACAACAACGAGAACCTCCTCTCCTGGGCGCTGAAGGAGTACGGCGGGCTCACCTCCTTCCTGGAGCTGCGGATGACCCAGGACATCCACCTCAACGTGGGAGAAGGTGTGTGATGGAGGACACGTCCTGGTGGGGGTCGGGGAGATGGAAGCTCACCTCTGATGTGTAGAGCGACACAAACAACAACTAGAATCACCTAGTGAGATGAGCTCATCTAGCTGGGCTATGCATTCACTCGCTTTGGGAGGACGAGCACTCTAAAACGAGGTTCAAGGAGAATTCATACCACAACGTATTCAATAAACAAGTCATGAGGTAAAGACAGTTATTTCATTTTGATATGATTGCCTCACTCCCCTCACCCACTCGCGTCACTTCTCTGTCAATATCCTCCCCCACTCTGACTCAACTCCCTCATAACTCCCGTTACTCACCTTACCACTGTCTCTAAGTCTCCTCCTCCCCCCTCCATCCCTCCCCTTCATCCTCCCCCTCACTCCCCTCCTCTCCCTCCCTCCTCTCAATCCCCTCCCTCCATCCCCTCACTCCCCTCCTCTCCCTCCCTCCCCTCCCTCCCCTCTCTCCCTCCCCTCCCCCTCCCAGACATCTGGTTCTCTCCATCAGTCCTCTATCATGTGCTGCTCAAGATGTCTGCCTTGGCTCAAAGCAGAGTTTCCTCCATATTAAAGTTGGGGTGACTCTGCCTGCAGCTTTATATCCTACTCTGAGGAGAGCTGGGATCAGACTCTCTGTCCTGTTTCTGAGTGGGTTTTATTCGTACTGTTTCCTCAACTCTTACACTTGCTCAAGACCGAATGACATTCTTCCATGGCTTGAGTCTAAGAAAAAACTGATTCATGTAAAACGAGCTGCATAAAATGCACGAATAAATAAGACTGATTATACTGTAGGTATACTAGTATGCTAGACTATGTATATTTGATGTAGGACATAAATACTATTTATTATCACTAGGGGTGATCACGCTACTGGTATCAAATCGTTACAGACAGGAGGGGACTAGCTTGCGTGGATGTGCATACATACGCAAAAAACACGCTAACACGCGCTAACACAGGTGAACACAGGCAAACAAACGCTAACACACGGTAACACATGCAAACACACGCTAACACATGCAAACACACGCTAACACACGGTAACACATGCAAACACACGCTAACACACGCTCGAAGGGGCGAGGCCTCAGCCCTGTGCGCTCCTCTCTGCTGATCACCAGGGACCCAGCTCACCTGACCTGCTCCTGATACTGCAGCCGCAAATCACAGCGAGAGCCAGGCAGCTCGCTCTCCCCCGAGTCTCCCGCCTCCCCCAACACGCCTCCAGCCGACAGGGGGGAGGGAGGAGGAGGTAGGAGGGAGAGCGAGCCAGGCAGCTAGCTCTCCCCCTGCCTCCCCAAACACGCCTCCAGCCGACAGGGGGGAGGGAGGAGGAGGGGGAGAGAAGGGGCGGTAGGGGGGAGAGAGCAAAACGGAGAGAGGGGGAGGCAGGAGCAGACATCGAGAGAGAGGGGGAGAGACAGAATGAGAGAGGGGGAGGAAGGAGGAGAAAGACAGGGAGAAGTGGAGAGACAGGAGAGACGGGGGGAGACAGTGGGATGTCACCAGAGGTAGAGAGGAGGCTGCAGGAAGGTCTCCTCCCCAGAGGAGCCGCTCTCTCCTCCTCCTCTCCTCAGAGCACGTGGCTCCGCCCCTGGCCGGGCTGTGTGCTCTGTGTTCCTTCGTTGCCATGGTGAACGCAGCGGTCCGTGGTTTGGACCGAGCCCGCGGTGTCGTGTTTACCTCCGGGCAGCGGGCTGCGGAGAGAGAGAGAGAGAGACCACCTGTACTGTCTCACTCCTACCTGCTCCTTAATGACCTGTCTCTGTACTGTCTAACCCCTACCTGCTCCTTAATGACCTGTCTCTGTACTGTCTCACTCCTACCTGCTCCTTAACGACCTGTCTCTGTACTGTCTAACCCCTACCTGCTCCTTAACGACCTGTCTCTGTACTGTCTAACCCCTACCTGCTCCTTAACGACCTGTCTCTGTACTGTCTAACCCCTACCTGTTCCTTAATGACCTGTCTCTGTACTGTCTAACCCCTACCTGCTCCTTAATGACCTGTCTCTGTACTGTCTAACCCCTACCTGCTCCTTAATGACCTGTCTCTGTACTGTCTAACCCCTACCTGCTCCTTAATGACCTGTCTCTGTACTGTCTAACCCCTACCTGCTCCTTAATGACCTGTCTCTGTACTGTCTAACCCCTACCTGCTCCTTAGTGACCTGTCTCTGTACTGTCTAACCCCTACCTGCTCCTTAATGACCTGTCTCTGTACTGTCTAACCCCTACCTGCTCCTTAATGACCTGTCTCTGTACTGTCTAACCCCTACCTGCTCCTTAATGACCTGTCTCTGTACTGTCTCACCCTCCCTGGGTTTAACGATGTGTCTCCTGTCCCCAGACCGCCTGCTCCCTGAGAGCTGCCGGATCAGCTCCGGGTTCCTGTCCCTGAACTACCTCGGGGCCTACAAGGAGCCGCAGGCCTCCAGCGGCTGTGTCCTCTGGGGCCCCGACCAGGACCCCGAGGTCCACATCATAGAGCTGGAGGCCCCCGACACCAGCAGGTAGGCTATAGGTCAGACCAGCAGGTAGGCTATAGGTCCAGGTAGGCTATAGGTCCAGGTAGGCTATAGGTCCTAGCAGGTAGGCTATAGGTCAGACCAGCAGGTAGGCTATAGGTCGGACTAGCAGGTAGGCTATAGGTCCAGGTAGGCTATAGGTCCAGGTAGGCTATAGGTCCTTTGGTTGGAAGATAAAGCTATATTCTCTTCTAATCTGTTCTATTCTGCTCTGCTCCATTCTATTCTATTCTTTTCTATTTGTTTGTGTTCCATTCGGTTCTTGCTCAGCGTGTACGGAGAGTGATGAGGATTCATTGTAGCTTGGCGTGTCGGTATGCCAGTGCTGACCTGTACTTTACTGGGCAGGACTCAACCATGTGGTTCAGAACATGCATGATATTCACCCTACACTACTCAGCGGGCAGGAAGCAACCTTCAAACGTTATCTGCTGCTCCCAGCATGCACTGCTCTCCTCCCAGCATGCATTGCTTTCCTCCAGAGCACACCCCGACCATTTCTGAGTAGGTTAGAGATGGTTAGTTAAGGTGTCAGATCAGAGATGGTTAGTTTAGGTGGTTTGTTTAACCAGCTGGTCAGCTGTTAACCTGTTGGCCAACTCCAGTCCCAGTTAAACCAGTACCTGACTGGTCCAGATCCTGGTCAGCGGGGGGGGGGGGGGGGGGGGGGGGTCTCTGCTGGTCTGCAGCCCCCCCAGGGAGAGAGGGAGTGGGGGCCATCCCCTGAGGCCTGCCCTGCACATGCTCCTGGTCCCTGGGAGCCGGCCAGGGCCTTAATCACCTGGCCAGACGGGGGAGGGAGACTAACGATAGCGGGACCTGCCAGGGAATCCTCTGCTCAGTCTGTCTGTCTGACCGGGTCTGTCTCTCTGTCTGACCGGGTCTGTGTCTCTGTCTGACCGGGTCTGTGTCTCTGTATGTCCGTCTTCTGCTGTCTCTCTCTCCCTCTTTATTGGTTTCTCTCACTATTTCTCCCTATCTAATTGTCGCTCTCTCTCCAATGGTCTCTCTCTCTCTCTCTCTCTCCCTCTCTCTCTCTCTCTCTCTCTCTCTCTCTCTCTCTCTAACGGTCTCTATGTCTGTCTCTCTCTCTCTCTCTCTAACGGTCTCTATGGCTCTCTCTCTCGCTCTCTCTCTCTAACGGTCTCTATGTCTCTCTCTCTCTAACGGTCTCTATGTCTCTCTCTCTCTCTCTCTATGTCTCTATGTCTCTCTCCCCCAGTGCGTTCCAGGTGGATGTGCTGGTGGAGCTACAGCCCTTGGCAGGCCGCGCCCCCCTCCGCCGGGACGTGGTCCTGATCCTCAAGTGCTCCAAGCCCGTCAACTGGGTGGTGGGCAGCCGGGACGTCAGCGGCCGCCTGGAGGTCCTGGTGAGTCAGGGAGGGGTTCCCAGGCTGGGGGGGGCGGGGAGTCGAGGAGGGGGTCCCAGGCTGGTGGGGGGGAGGAGGAGGAGGAGAGGGGAGGACACGTTGGAGACCATCTGTGAAAATCCCTGGCTGCTCCAGCGGATGTCATGTGACCAGAAGGGGGGAGAGGGATGGGGGAGTCAGGAAGTGTCTCCAACACACTGGTGTCCTCCTTCCAATATTTACACTCACTAGAGTCGGAAGAATCAGAGCACACTTAAGTGAGCCCCCAAACTAGCCGTAGCATTAGCCTTCGCCCTAGCCCCTAGCCCTGCCTCTCTCCCGACCCTTAGCCATAGAGCTAGTCTTAGAGCTAGCCCTAGCCTAACTGGGACTCTGTGATCCTTTCCAGAGCTCGGACACCATCGCCCTGGCCCCCGGCACCGAGGGCCTGATGCAGGTCAGCAAGCAGCCCAAGCTGCCCCTCCCCTCGGGGTCCCAGGCCCTCATCAAGTGGGCGGAGCATCGAGGCCACCGCCCCCTCAGCTTCACCGCCACCGCCGTCGCTAACCTCTTCAAGCTCCGCCTCCGAGAGCCCGGTAAGTCCGACCAATAGGAGGACAGGAGAAATATGACATGGAGCGTAGAGAGGAAGGGAACATTTGAAATGGAAGGGAATGTCAACAAAATATACACAGACAACAAACACAAACAAACAAAACGTCAAAGAAAAATGCAAACACAGAAGAACAAATTGTAAACCGATTGTAAGCCAAGCGTTAGATAAATGGAAGCTTACTCAAACATGAACAAAACTTGAGCATCACAGACCCCTGTAGCCTTCCTCCCTGAGAGATCAGCTCTGTCTGTCTGTCTGTCTGTGTGTCTAAGTCCTGTCTGTCTGTCTGTCTGTCTGTCTGTCTGTCTGTCTTCCGTCTAAGTCCTGTCTGTCTGCCTGCTGTCTAAGTCCTGTCTGTCTGTCTGTCTGCCTCCTGTCTAAGTCCTGTCTGTCTTCCTCCTGTCTAAGTCCTGTCTGTCTGTCTGTCTGTCTGCCTCCTGTCTAATTCCTGTCTGTCTGCCGCCTGTCTAAGTCCTGTCTGTCTGTCTGTCTGTCTGCCTCCTGTCTAAGTCCTGTCTGTCTTCCTCCTGTCTAAGTCCTGTCTGTCTGTCTGTCTGTCTGCCTCCTGTCTAATTCCTGTCTGTCTGCCTCCTGTCTAAGTCCTGTCTGTCTGTCTGCCTCCTGTCTAAGTCCTGTCTGTCTGCCTCCTGTCTAAGTCCTGTCTGTCTGTCTGTCTGTCTGCCTCCTGTCTAAGTCCTGTCTGTCTTCCTCCTGTCTAAGTCCTGTCTGTCTGTCTGTCTGTCTGCCTCCTGTCTAATTCCTGTCTGTCTGCCTCCTGTCTAAGTCCTGTCTGTCTGTCTGCCTCCTGTCTAAGTCCTGTCTGTCTGCCTCCTGTCTAAGTCCTGTCTGTTTGTCCTTCCAGAAGTGGTGGACCACATGGACAGCGTCTTCCCCCCAGAGCTCGCCATCTTCCGGGACCTGGGGGAGGCGGGGGACGCGGACGGCAGCCCCGCCCTCCCCTTCCTGCCCCCGCCCTTCCACCCCCACTGGGAGGAGGGGGGGCCCCAGGAGCAGCAGGGGGTCCTGAGCGCCGGGCTGGAGGTCCGCTGTGAGGAGGACAGGATGGTGGTCAGCCTGGACCGCGAGAGCCTGCAGGTGGGCCGCACGCACGCACGAACATACACACGTATGCACACACGCACGCACGCACACACACCAGGACACATACACACACACACACCAGGAAACACACGCACACACACCAGGACACAGATGCACGCACACACACACCAGGACACACACGCACACACACCAGAACCAACAAACACACACCAGAACATACAGTACACACAAACACCAGAACACACACACACCAGAACATACACACACACACCAGAACACACACACACACACACACCATGTTCACAGAAAACTGTTTTAATAACCAGGCCCTTTATCCTGCAGAAAAGAGTCATTATAGATCCTTCAGGTTTTAGGATTAGGATGGAGAAAGTGTTTTCTTTAAATGATAAGTGCAGCACTAGCAGTCTATTAGGTATAACGTTAACGTAGAGAACCGGCTCCACGTTAACGTGCGTGGAGCAGAGCACTCCAGCGCTCTCCGCTCGTTAAGGCTGTGGCGGGGTTGAAGTGGTGGAGCCGAGATCCCAGCGCTGGGCGGAGAACGAAGCACCGGGAACACTGGGGGACCGCAGCTCAGCGGGAAGGAGTCCCGGGGTTCTAATCAGGGGGGTTTGGGTCGGGACCACCGAGTGGGGGGGGGTTGTTTACGGCTGGGAACCCAGAAACACAACGCAGCGCCGGGGAACAGGGCGTGGAGCTGGGAGCCAGAGGAACAACCTCAACCTTTATTTACTCACATAGTCGTAAAGCCCAGTGGGTTTTCTTCATGCTTTGATGATCGCTTTCTGTTCTCAGGCCAGCGGCTTCACCAACGCCAACCTCACGCTACAGGACCCAGAATGCAAAGCGTCGGTGAACGCCACGCACTACACGCTGGAGACGTCGCTGTCGGGCTGCCAGACCCAGGTGTTTCCCATGCCCGGCACCTCCACGGCGCTGCACATCAACTCGGTAAGAACCGCTCTCCGGAGCACGGGGGTTACAACCGCGGGCGCCGCAGTGGTTCTCAACCTGTGGGTCGGGGACCCTCTTGGGCTCACCTCTTTTACATAATTAAATATTCACATTTTACATTCAGGGCATTTAGAAACTTACAATAAGTGCATTTCTCAGAAGAAAGAGAACCAACAATATATCTCTGTCGGTACAGTAAGGATGTTCATAGAACTAAGTGCCAAGCACTAACAATCGCTAGGTTACCCATTCCCTGTATACATCAAAGATAGCTAGGATAAGAGGCTACATGATGCTAAGTACTATTTTTAAGTGCAAGGACATACAACATACAATAAGTGTGTAAAGGCAGGGGGGGAGCTAACGGTGGAGGCTATGCAGAGTCTAGGTCAACATATCGGGCTTACCTACAACCTATTGATATTTGACTCTGCATTTTGCATTATAAGATCAGTTGGATAGTTTTAACGGTCCTGTGTTTATAAACAGACAACCTCCGAGTGCATCCATCACCAGGACATTGTTTTTACTGGTAGAATGTAAAACAATGTGTTGGGAAGCACAACCACACAACTAATGCAAGATGTTGGCATCGCTTTTTTAATAAATGTCAGACCTTTACTCTGGGTAGTGCTCCAAAGGCGGAGGGGAGCTGTTGGTACCGTGTATCAGAAACACAGTAAAGTCTAAACGAAGGATCCATGGACGAATCCCAACTGGCAACTTCTGAATATTAGTTTATGATTGGGAAACCTTTGGAAATGCTGTTTTATGGCGGTTGTTCTTCAGTATTTATCGGCCCTAGTAACCCTAATCACCCTGGGTTTGCTACATGAGTCGTCTCACAATCAAAGATACCTCCCTTCCCTTCAGACCTCTTGGACAGAACATGTTGGAGGAACTTTGAGAAAACAAGTTTGCGGTCCAGATTGTAAACTCTGGGCCGGCCGCCAGCGCGGCTCTGTGTTAGCTCTAGCTCCAGAGATAACCCTCAAAGCAGATCCATGATCTTTCTCTAGGTCCTTGCACAACCCAGACGGCGTGTTCCCTTTCAGTGCCTGTCATCGGGTCGTCATTTAATTAGCGGAGGTCACCTCTGCCCATCACCTTATAAGGACATCGTCTTAATGAGGCTTAATCACTGTCAGGCCGGTTCGGTCAGCTCATTAACTCTCAGACTAAAACTTCAAACCCAAGTTCGGAGATCGTTAGGAACTCTTTGTTGACTAATGAGGGAAGGACTTTTTCTTATTTTATCAGTTTTTTTCCACTAATCCAAACAGAGCCACCAGTGGATGTTCCCACTGCGGTGTTTACCTAATGAGAGTGGGAGGCACTGGCTGATGTGGAACAGCCAACATATCATATATCATATTCCATATTTCATGAAGAACCATAATACTCCTTCACTCTTGTCAGAAGAGCGGCTCTAAATTCATCAACTCGCTGCAGTTCATTACTTAGCCAGCTTCATGGAGCCTCCTTACTCTAGTCTGTTGTTAGTGGACTTAGGAGGAGATTAGATCCGTCTTCAGAGAGATCTCTAAACTACACGCAGTTTTATAATAATAATACAAAAATGACTATAACTTTACTATAATACAGAGACAAAAGAGAAATATCGAGTCTGTGAGTTAGACCAAATCTGTGATGAGAAAAAGTGTGCATTAATGTATTGATAGTGTAAAAATCTTTATGAATATGAACAGCCAATCAATAACACGCATTTAAAATATCCAAACAATAATTTGCGGGATATCTTTAGTACATAATTGTTATTATTAAGTTGTTTTCCAGTTTCTTTCTGCAGGTTTCTGCGCGTCATTGTTCATGTGTTCACCCCCCCCCCCCCCCCAGGTCCTGATCAGTGCGGGCGAGGGGAGGGACGGCAGCGGGCGGGTCCTCCGGGACTACGAGGACCAGGACTCTGAGGACCTGGACAGAACCTCCCTGGAGCCCACAGACCTGCCCTTCATCACGGTATGACCCTTAGACCCCTAGAACCCACAACCCCTAGACCCCTAGGCCCCTAGACCCCTAGTCCCCTAGAACCCTAGACCCCCTTCATCACGGTATGATCCCTAGACCCCTAGGCCCCTAGACCCCTAGTCCCCTAGAACCCTAGACCCCCTTCATCACGGTATGACCCTTAGACCCCTAGAACCCACAACCCCTAGACCCCTTGGCCCCTAGACCCCTAGTCCCCTAGAACCCTAGACCCCCTTCATCACGGTATGATCCCTAGACCCCTAGGCCCCTAGACCCCTAGTCCCCTAGAACCCTAGACCCCCTTCATCACGGTATGACCCTTAGACCCCTAGAACCCACAACCCCTAGACCCCTAGGCTCCTAGACCCCTAGTCCCCTAGAACCCACAACCCCTAGGCCCCTAGACCCCTAGAACCCACAACCCCTAGACCCCTAGGCTCCTAGACCCCTAGTCCCCTAGAACCCTAGACCCCCTTCATCACGGTAGGACCCCTAGACCCCTAGAACCCACAACCCCTAGACCCCTAGGCTCCTAGACCCCTAGTCCCCTAGAACCCTAGACCCCCTTCATCACGGTAGGACCCCTAGACCCCTAGAACCCACAACCCCTAGACCCCTAGGCTCCTAGACCCCTAGTCCCCTAGAACCCTAGACCCCCTTCATCACGGTAGGACCCCTAGACCCCTAGAACCCACAACCCCTAGGCCCCTAGACCCCTAGTCCCCTAGACCCCTAGACCCCTAGAACCCTAGACCCCCTTCATCACGGTATGATCCCTAGGCTCCTAGACCCCTAGTCCCCTAGACCCCTAGACCCCTAGAACCCTAGACCCCCTTCATCACGGTATGATCCCTAGACCCCTAGACCCCCTAGACCCCAAGAACCATGACCCCCTAGACCCCCTTCATCACGGTATGACCCCTAGACCTCTAGACCCTCAGAACCCTAGAACCCAAAATCCAGACCCCAGAGCCCCGGATCGAGACCCCTAGACCCCAGACTGTTAAGGGTACTATTTAGGGTTCTATTTAGGGTTCTATTTAGGGTTCTATTTAGGGTACTGTTTAGGGTACTATTTAGGGTTCTATTTAGGGTACTGTTTAGGGTACTATTTAGGGTTCTATTTAGGGTACTGTTTAGGGTACTATTTAGGGTTCTATTTAGGGTACTATTTAGGGTTCTATTTAGGGTACTATTTAGGGTTCTATTTAGGGTACTGTTTAGGGTACTATTTAGGGTAGTATTTAGGGTTCTATTTAGGGTAGTAGTTAGGGTAGCATTAAGGGTTCTATTTAGGGTAGTATTTAGGGTTCTATTTAGGGTAGTAGTTAGGGTAGCATTAAGGGTTCTATTTAGGGTAGTATTTAGGGTTCTATTTAGGGTACTATTTAGGGTTCTATTTAGGGTTCTATTTAGGGTAGTAGTTAGGGTAGCATTAAGGGTTCTATTTAGGGTAGTATTTAGGGTTCTATTTAGGGTAGTAGTTAGGGTAGCATTAAGGGTTCTATTTAGGGTAGTATTTAGGGTTCTATTTAGGGTAGTAGTTAGGGTAGTAGTTAGGGTAATATTTATGGTTCTATTTAGGGTAGTATTTATGGTTCTATTTAGGGTAGTAGTTAGGGTAATATTTATGGTTCTATTTAGGGTAGTATTTAGGGTTATATTTAAGGTAGTAGTTAGGGTTCTATTTAGGGTAATAGTGTGGATAGTATTTAGGGTTCTATTTAGGGTAGTATTAAGGGTTCTATTTAGGGTAATAGTGAGGATAGTATTTAGGGTTCTATTTAGGGTAGTAGTGAGGGTAGTATTTAGGGTTCTATTTAGGGTAGTAGTTAGGGTAGCATTAAGGGTTCTATTTAGGGTAGTATTTAGGGTTCTATTTAGGGTAGTAGTTAGGGTAATATTTATGGTTCTATTTAGGGTAGTATTTAGGGTTATATTTAAGGTAGTAGTTAGGGTTCTATTTAGGGTAGTATTTAGGGTTCTATTTAGGGTAATAGTGTTGATAGTATTTAGGGTTCTATTTAGGGTAGTATTTAGGGTTCTATTTAGGGTAGTAGTGAGGGTAGTATTTAGGGTTCTATTTAGAGTAGTATCTAGGGTAGTATTCAGAGTACTATTGAGCAGGCTGATGCTGCAGTTGAGGGCTGATCTCCAGTCTTCCAGACGGAGCCTGTCTCCAACGCTAGTGAACACTTCGTCTTTTGGCAACCTCAGCTTTGTTCCACTGCCCTCCTGTTGCTCTAACCTGACCCTTCATCACTCATGTGGAAACATCTCCTCTCCCTCCTCTCTCACCCTCCTCTCCCTGGTCCTCCTCTCCCTCCTCTCAATCCTCTTCCTCCTCTTCCTCCTCCCCCTCCTCTTACTTATCTTCCTCCACCCCTTCTAACTCCTCTCATTCCTCTCACTCATCTCCTCTCCCCTCCCCCCTCCCTCTCCTCTCCTCTCCCCTCCCCCTCCTCTCCTCTCCTCTCCCCTCCCCCTCCTCTCCTCTCCTCTTCCCCCTCCCCCTCCTCTTCCACCTTTCCCTCCTCCCCCCTCCTCCTCCTCTCCCCTTCTCTACCTCCTCTCCTCTCCTCTTCCTCCTCCCCCTCCTCTTCCACCTCTCCCTCCTCCTCCTCTCCCCTTCTCTTCCTCCTCTCCTTCCACTCTCTCCTCTCCCCTCCCCCTCCTCTCCCTCCTCCTCCACCTCTTCCACCTCTCCCTCCTCTCCCTCCTCCCCCCTCCTCCTCCTCTCCCCTTCTCTTCCTCCTCTCCTCTCCTCTTCCTCCTCCCCCTCCTCTTCCACCTCTCCCTCCTCCCCCCCTCCTCCTCCTCTCCCCTCCTCTTCCACCTCTCCCTCCTCCCCCTCCTCCTCCTCTCCCCTTCTCTTCCTCCCCCCTCCTCCTCCTCTCCCCTTCTCTTCCTCCTCTCCTCTCCTCTTCCTCCTCCCCCCTCCTCTTCCACCTCTCCCTCCTCCCCCTCCTCCTCCTCTCCTCTCCTCTCCCTCCTCCCCCCTCCTCCTCCTCTCCCCTCCCCCTCCTCTTCCTCCTCTCCTCCCCTCCTCCTCCTCTCCCCTTCTCTTCCTCCTCTCCCTCCTCCTCCTCCTCTCCCCTCCCCCTCCTCTCCCTCCTCCTCCACCTCTTCCACCTCTCCCTCCTCTCCCCTCCTCCCCCCTCCTCCTCCTCTCCCCTTCTCTTCCTCCTCTCCCTCCACTCTCTCCTCTCCCCTCCCCCTCCTCTCCCTCCTCCCCTCCTCTTCCACCTCTCCCTCATCCCCCTCCTCCTCCTCTCCCCTTCTCTTCCTCCCCCCTCCTCCTCCTCTCCCCTTCTCTTCCTCCTCTCCCTCCTCCTCCACCTCTTCCACCTCTCCCTCCTCTCCCTCCTCACCCCTCCCTCTCCCTCCCTCTGTTGACTTTGGTTCCTCTCTTCTTCGTCTCCTGTTTCCTCTTGTCGTCTGCCTGCCCTCCGTCTCCGTTGACCTCTGACCTCGGGCCCCTATGACCTGCCTCTCAGGGTTGAGACCCCCCCCCGGGGAGGGTCTGAGCGCTCGGGGTTTCCCGCCCGTCACCGAGGGGGTATTCCAGCGTCAGGGCAGAAAGTACCGGCGCTGGGAGGAATGACAGCTCAGCATCCGCTGGGCTGAGTTTGTGCTGACGTTTCTCTCTCCCCCGTCTCCCCCTGTCTCAACCTCCCCGTCCTCTCTCCCCTGTCTCTCCCCCGTCTCCCCGTCTCACCCTCCCCGTCCTCTCTCCCTGTCTCACCCCCCGTCCACATCCTGTTTTCTCTGTGCCGCCGTTAAACACTTTAGACCGATAGGAGTGGTGCAGTCAGACTTCACAATAAGGGCGCAGTCATTAACCCTTAATAACCACTAGTTCATGCAGTAATAATGTTCCTGCTCTCTCCTGGTCTGCAGTTCAACTGTTCCTACGAGGGGATGCTGGTGGCCTCCCCCCCGGGCCCCGGGGTCCTCCCGGGTCTTAACGCCGGGGCGGGGCCCGGGGCGGGGCCCATGGTCCTAGTCATGGAGGTCTACGACTCGCCCCTGTTCCGTAGCGCCAACCCCCAGCCCACCCCCTCCTTCTCAAGCGGACAGCAGGTCTTCGTGGAGGTAGGCCGACCTCTGGGGGGGGGGGGGGGGGATGGTAGGTTGGTAGGTTATCCAGCACGTTAGTTGATGATGTCAGGGCTGTCATCAGTATCTCTGTGACTCTGCTCCTTAAGCCACGTCTCACAGCTCTTGTTAGTGTTGCTATTGGCTGTTTAAATAAAGTTCCTTGTGTTCCCCCCCCCCCAGGTGTTGTCCTCTGGAGTCGACTGGGACCAGGGCTTCATGATTCGTTCATGCTCCGTGTCCCCGGACCCCAGCCCCGGGGGCCCGTCCGAGTACCGCCTGCTGGAGAACCTGTGCCCCAGCGACCCCTCGCTTAGGTTCTACCCCCCCATGATGGGACGGCAGCGCTTCAGCTTCAGCCTGAACCCCCCCGCTGACGCCTCGCTGCTCTTCCTG